>NC_056726.1:609510170-609774085 GCF_019279795.1 Protopterus annectens
CACTAGAGGGTGTGCAGGACTCTCCCATATTAGTGAGGACCAGATGCAGTATGTTTGCACCCCTGGTTGGTGTATTGACAATCTGCTCCACGGAGTTTGTGTTTACAACTTCCAGGAATCTTTGTGACTGTACATTTGGTATTGTATAGGATACCCAGTTAATAGTGGAGAAATAAAAACTGCCCATGAATATGGCATTGGGTTGGACGGTGAGTGTTTCCAATAAGTTTAAATACATGGTATGGGTTTCCTGGGTCATAGAGGGGGGCCTACAGCTTGCAAACAAGTGGCATTGGATTTTGACCAGATTTGAGATATATTTATTTTTGATGTAAATCAAGGAACCTCCACCTTTAGTCCCTGTCTGTGTAGGAGCCAGTCTAATGAGTGGAAGGCATTATAACCTTGTACTGTCAGTGTGCTCTCTGCAGCTTTAAATGATGTCTCGGGGACTGCACAGATGTCACCATTCTCCAGAGAGTGATGTTTTTTGTTTAGACTCCTAGCATTGAGAATTAATACCTTTAGACTTTCTTTGTTTTGATTTCCTATGTTGGAAGTGCTTTCAGTTTGGCATTGCCTAAAAAAGGCACTATTGGGGAAGACAATGTTTTAGCTAATATTCAAAAGCCTAGAGAGGCCTTTGAATATTAGATAAAAAAGCAGCGACCATCTCCTTCCATGATGATAAATATTACACCCCCTTAGAATGACACCAGAAATTCAGCTAATTATTAAAGTTATTCATCTTTTGTTCGTATTGCGGCTTCATCCTTGGAGAAGGTAAAAAGGCTCAATGCTAGGCTCATACCAGCCTGAGACACATATTCCAAAAGATCCATGATGTCTGTCTTCATGTAGTCTAGGGAGACAGCTCAGGTTATTGCACTGAGTCATACTGGTACTTGTGGTCCAATGACCTGAGTCGTGCATAATGTGGTGGATCCTAACCCCTGATAAGCAGCTGACCGTGACTTTCTCCTTACTCATCCTGGTGAGAGGGATATCAGTTTGCCTCACAATGGAGTTTCCAATGACCAAAATGTTGGCTTTTGTGGTGGCTTGCCTTATGGGTTTAGAAGTAGAGGCTCCATGAGATCTGGCTGTATGTGTTGATGTAGGTGTTGTTTTGAAAAAGTGCATTCGGGGCTGCTAATGATATTTGTTATCTGTACTTCATCTAGGTCTTTGGGGTTTAGGAAGGTTACATTTAAGTGCCTTAGTATATGTAGGTCTATGTGTCTGCTTTGAAATGTGCATGATGAGTGTAGTGTGTACTGACAACCTGACTAACATTAGGAGTGCTTTTATGTGAGAGCTTTGCCTTTTGTAACATTGTTCTTGGATAAGAAGAGACTGTTGCAATAGCTTAGACATCTAGTAAAGATATGTCTAGATTCCCACCATGGAAGGTGTGCCAGGCCTATGGCAGATCAAGGATACTGTGAAGAGATTATGCATTTAATCTTGCCTCATAATGCATTAAGTATTATATACAATGAACTCAGAACTGTTGCTAAGAATAGGGAGATATGCCTGCTTTGCTCAAATTCCTACCGATGCTCTCATCACTGCAGTGTTGTAAAATATTGGCCCATGTGACTCAGAACTAGAAAAACTGATAATTTCTCAATAAAGATCAAAAATGGCAATGTTTAAAGATTTAAAATTGCAACTGAGTCTTCCAGAAGCCTTAAATAGCAATTGGATCTTTCCTAGAAAAAGACCTTTGTCAAACATCCTTCTGAGGCTATCATCACTGCAGAGACATTATTTATCTGTGAGGACAATTTTCATCTCAAAAAAATTATCAAATGCTGCTAAATAGTAGAAATAGTCAGCATGTCCCATCTAATGGCTCATCCGCAAATCAGAAAGTAAGCATTAGAAAGTCACCTAACGGATCATGCATAAGTAGAATTATGTTGCTTTCATCCATTAGATGGTGGTGCTCTCTATGTTCCAGACAGGAAGCCAAAGTCATTTTGAAAAATACAATTTTAAGACTTTCTATTATATGTCTTTCTGTGGAAATCTATTGAAGACTGTATTTGTGTGACTCATGTATTTGTGTGACTCGTGTGTTAAGGTGTACTGCAATCCCATCCTAGCACATCTGCTTTTATTTTACTCCGCCAAAAATGTGGCCCATCCGTGCCACATCCCAATGCATACAACTGTTCAAATTATCTTCCATAAGTGAAGTGCTGTGCTCTGTCTTATTCCAGGTCCTCATAAATAACACTTCACCAAGAGAAATGCTGTACAAAATAGGTGGATAGATGAACAGAAGTGGGAAAGACTTTGGTGGAGCTAACAAATCACAAATATTTCTGGAAAGGATAAGGGATAAAATAATGAATATGTTAGTATTAAGATAGTATGAAGAAAAAGAAGGAAATAAGGAAAGAAATACTAAACTGAAGGTAAAGGAAGTTCATAAGAAGGAACTGAAAAAAGAGAGAGAGGATAATGTAAACATGTATTAGAACTGCATAAAACAGGAAGAAGTGTTAGCAAAGGTGAAAAATAGCCATGAGGAGAAGTGTATAAGGGAATGGAACTGTCAAATGTTGAACAAAGAAATTTAAATAGGTCATGTCAACAAAGGATGTAGGCAAGTTTGTGATTAATATTAAGGGTGAAGGCAAGAGGAAGGACAATATACCTAAATGAGTTCTGTTAGAGTGCGACAAACGCTGAGGCAAGGATCTTGAGTAATATGTATAATGGATGTGCAAAGGAATGGAAAATTATTATTTCTTTACAAAAAGCAAGGCTAGTAGTGTTAACAAAGGGAGCAGAAATAGAACAGATTTGGGGAAACATGTACTTGAATAATATCAATGATATAATTAATTATAGCCACGGGAAGACTAGTAAAGATGGAAAATAGTAGATCCAGTGCACTTGAGACTTGTAACAGAGATGTACTTCAATATTCGCTGGTTATAGGGAACATATGTGGAGTGGGTAGAAGGAAAGATGTTGAGTGGTGAGCTTTGTACTGTTTTATAAAAAACTGCATTGTGATTCTGTACAGTGGTGGTTGTTAATGAGAATTTTAGAAGGGGTGAGGGTGATAGATATTTTCTAGGGATGAGTAGACAATTATAAAAGAGAAGTGTCAGTAAAGGGAGTTGTGACGATGGAAACTCAAGTTCAGTAGTAGGACCAGATAGGGATTATCTCTAACTCAATTTTTTTTAGATTTGTCATATGCTGCCTAGAATTTCAGGCAAAATCTAGCAGAAGCATATTTTATAGTATTTACAGATGGATGTATACTATCATTTGACAGACAAAAGTGTTATAATAATAATTAGAGCTGTGAGAATTTAGAAGATTTGCTGAAAAGTCTACACAGGTGTGTAGTAAAAGAAAAAAATGGTCACACTAAGGTTAAGTAAAGAAAAGAGGCAGTGAAAGGTAGCAGGGATACAAGAAATTCTTCTAGACACTTGCAACAATATATATATATATATATATATATATATATATATATATATATATATATATATATATATATATATATGTATATCTTACTAAAGGCCTAACCAATATGTCCTACATGGACTGACTCTAACCCCTGTCACTATACTTGGTATCCTACAGACCTGATTAAAGGTAACCTGTGTCTTCCATACAAAGCATCCTCCAAAACAATACTGATGAATTTACTGCAGATAAAAAGAAATATGGAATAAAAAATACTCAGTCCAGGGATCTAAATCTTTTCTGCAACATCAACAAAATGGTTTGCAGGGACAGGAACTTCTCACAGAGGATTTTACTGCTCTGGAACAGACTCCCCATCCAGGTAAAATAAAGCTTATCCCTGTCCATATTCAAGCACAACTTGGATCTATAAATGGGAAACAGAAAATTTATCACATTGCCCCGTGTACTACTAATCAACAGAGGCAGCTCCTAAATGCTTTATGCCATGCATGGGTCCCCTCAGATTATCTGTGGTATGATATCAGTTATTCTCACTAGGGGTAATGTATAATCATCAACTATGGGAAGGGTAACACCAAATGGGATAGGCTAATTCAGTCAGGAAAAGGGAAGTTAGCTGCACTTAAAATGGCCTACAAGGGCAATTAGTGTAGTACTTACCTATGAACTTATGAAACAGAGCAAACTAAGTGTTTCATTATAGAATTATGGGATACCTTGGCAGAAATAGTTGAAGAGAATTATGGAGATCTGGAACAGATAATAAAAAAAGTTATTAGTGAAAGGGAAGGATAAAATACTAATATTGCTAAGGAGTTTTGCTGTGAGAAATCTGATACATGTTCATAGGTTTATACTAGACTAATGACCACCAGGTTCTTTACAAGCCTAGCTATGTAACCCAATCTAGTTTTGTCCCAGAGTTCCTCGGGCACTTATATGGTTAGGTATGTTAGTAAAGAGGTAGTGAAAGAGGTAGCTAAGGGTTATGTGGGGGGGGGGGTATTTTAGTTGGGATTAATTTATTTACTGTTGACCTTTGTCCATCACAGACATGGGGGCCAGACTAGAGATGAATTTGTGATTTCCCATCTAATGATTAAGGTTTATTTTGAATAGGGTCAGGAACAATCTGTGCTTCTTGTAGATGGGGAGTTTATTCCATAGCATGGGGATCCTTTGAAACACATATATTGCTCCTACAGTGGGTTCTATTTATGTCTCAGACAAAGTTCACATCCTTAGATCTAGTATTTCTTGTGCTGCTTGTCTTGCAGGTGTGCAAGAGATCCATTAGAGCTGGATCTGAGGATGTCTTATATGATAGCCAATGATCACCTCTCAGTAACCTGTAGGAAACTGAGTACAGCAAGACATATAGTGTTGGCTGTCTTCATGAAGGTGATTGATGAGTCACTAACTATGACTAACATAAACTAGTCTAGCTAGTGGCCCAGTCACTGTAGGACTAGTCTATTCACCTCTTTTATTTGGGGGGGGGTGTCTTGAGATATGGATCCCATCTTTCATGGTGGAGACAGGGGACCTGCTGAGAAAGAATGAGTTTCAAGAGAGGCAGGGGTATTGAGGGAGTCATGTCAGCTGCAGGACTACTGAGGGATGATTTCATCTTCACAAGTGGTTAAAAGTACTTGGTCCACTTGTTGCATGCCTACTCCTGAGGTAATTTTAGAGGCCTGTGCATGTGTATTGGTGTTAATGTGCAGTATATTGAAAAAAATTCTTGATGGCTGCTTGAGTTGTAGCTGTACTGCATTTGGCTATTGCCCAGTGATTGGAGGTTATGCAGGCAAAAACTGCAGATCAAAAAGAAAAAGATAAATATGCTGGAGAATTCTATTGGTAACATATATGGTATATCACCTCCACTGAATAGTGGAAATATTTAAGTGTCAACAACTAAACTTTTCTGAGAAATTTCTGTAGTTTATCTGGCATGGGGGACAATAGGACACTAAGGAGAATGATGACACATGCTAATGTTAAAGTGGGCTAAGGAACCATATTTTGCAATCATCTAAAACAACATAAATCCAGATAGTTGTCACAGACAATGCAAACAGTACTCAAAGATTAAGGAAAGAACTGTAAGATCATTTTGAGCGCTTTTATTTTTACAAAATCAAATGATCTTCATCAAAATGAGACTCTTGAAGAAGAAAATGAATAAATACTAAATTGCTAACAGTTAAGACCATGTGATACATATCTTTGCATTCTTAAAGCTACCAACATAGATTCAAAAAACATCCATAAATAATTAGAAATGAGAATATCAATGCTTTCTATAAGTTCACACCTTCATTTTTCAGACACTTATAATTGGTATGCATTCATTTATTCCAGGTAAAACATCCATGTTTGCTTAATGCTGCCAAATTAGTTCTTTGTAATCACATACCATTATGTATGGTCCACAGTAAGAACTTTGTAAGGACAAAAGCACTCAGTACATTTATTTTGTAGTTTTTTCCACAATATGTGAGTGCTGTTTGCATTGACTGTGGCAAGTGGCTGATGCTTTGTTAATACTTTCTTACAGCCACTACCATAATTGAAATATAGCTTTTAATGTCCAATAATGGATCATAGGATCATAGGAGGTTGCTAGGCTATTGGCCCTGAGTCCCTAATAAGCCTAGCCAAGAGTTTAGCCCATGTTTAGACAAGTCAGCACCCAAAGCCCCTGTCCAGCAGGGACACAGGTGGAATCCCAGGGGTGTACTTTCTGTTTCCCATCCAGTTATCCGGGTTGCACTTAAAAAGGGATAATGGGGTACTCTGCTTGACATGGACAGGGAGTCTATTCCACAGATGGGAGAGTCTATGGATCACAAATCTGTCCCGCCAACAAATCCTATTGATATCACAGACCAGGTTGAGGTTGCATGTACTGTTTGCTTGGATGGAGCTTGAGTTGCAGATATACAGCAGTCCCATCAAGGCGGGGTCTGAGATTGCTTTATATGCCAAACAGAGGTCACCCCTGAGGAGTCTGTATGAAACTGAGTACAGGGACAGGGCTTTTAGCTTATCTGTGTAGGGTAGATGTTTGAGACCCTGGATTCTCCTGGTGAGGAACCTCTGTAGTCTTTCCAGCTGCTGCATGTGCTTTGCGAGGTACTTGCCCAAGGGGGCATTGTACTCACTAATTGGCCTTATAAGGGAAGAATACAAAGATGTTATGACCTCTTTGTCCCTGGATGACATACCATTACTTATGAGGAGGGCCAGGTAGAAAGCTTTCCATACAACAGAAGCAACATGGTGGTCAAAAGTCAGGTTGCTATCAGCCTGGGTGCTCAAATCCCTCACTATTTATTGTGTACTTAGGACATTGTTATTAAGGTGATAATATGTGGGAATGTCACTCTCCTCAAAGGGGATGATGATGCATTTTTTGGCATTCAGCTTGAGGCCATGTTTCTGGCACCAATCATTTGTTTGAGTGAGACCCTTTTGGAGGACGTCCACATCACTTGGTGAATTAATGACTGCTCCCAGCTTGCAGTCATCTGCAAATTGGTCAGGCATAGTCCATTGGTTTTGGCCTACACCTCAGAGAAGTATATTCTGAATAACAGAGGCCCCAAGACCGATCTATGTAGTACGCCACTCATTATGGGTTGACTGCTTGAGGTGGCTTCCCCTATTTTGATTAGGTGGGTTCTATCAGTGAGCCAGTTTGCTACCCATCTGGTAACATATGGATTTATGCCTAGTTGAGAGAGTTTATCTACTATGCCCGAGTGGGGAATCATGTCGAAGGCTATGGCCAGGTCAAGGTAGGCATTGTATACCATCTTCCCCTCGACCATGGCTTTGATGACTGTCTCAAAGAAGTTGATCAGATTTAACAGACATGACCTCTCCTTGACAAAGCCAAACTATGTGGGGTTGAGTGTTTGGAGGTTGCCAAAGTCCCTGTTAATGAGGTCCATGATAATCCATTCCATGGCCATGCAGATCAGGCTAGTTAGGCTGATTGGTCTATAATTTCCCAGATTGGTGGACGCTGTACCTTTGTGTAAAGGGATGACAGTGGCCATGCAGATCAGGCTAATTAGGCTGATTGGTCTATAATTTCCCAGATTGGTGGATGCTGTACCTTTGTGTAAGGGGATGACAGTGGCTATCCTCCATTTGGCTGGGATAAAGCCGGTACTCAGGCTTTGGTTGAATAGGGTGTCTAATGATGCTGCAAGTTCATGCCTGACTTCATGTAGCATGTAGCCAGGGATGTTATCAGGTCCCATGGAGGCTGTATTTTTTTGCCTTTGAGAGGGCAGTGATAACTTGTTCCCTAGAGATAAGGGGTGGGGGGCAGGTACTGGGGATCTCCTGATTTACTGATGAGCGGTACAGAGGGGAGATGTTTTTGCTGAATCTGTCAGCCAGTAGATTGACTATATCTACAGCATTTGTGTATGTGATGTCCTTAATCACCAGTTCTGAACAGATCTGGGTGCTTCCTTTGAGATTTCGGACATATGTGAAGAAGGCTTTATGATTTCCCTAGTAGATGTGGCCAATTTGGACTCAAAGTTTGCTTTTGAGGATTTCACTAGTGCCCTTATTTGCTTGTTCAGGCAAAGGAGAGATTGCTTTCAACTGGGCACCAGCTCCTTCTTGGTCCTGGACAGTAATTTTTTGTTATATAGTTTATTTATTGCAGGTGTCCACCAGACGGGTCCTTGTGGAGGATGATTTTGTCCTGTTGGGTATTCTTGATTCAATGCATCTATATAAATGCTTGTATAGTACGTTGGTGTATATTTAGATATTGGTGTCAGTTCCTACAGTGAGGGATGGGGCTGTGAAGCTGTTTATACCATCCCTTAGGAGGTTGTAATCACCTTTGGAGAAGTTTTTTATTTGACCCTAGTTAGAGAGGGGTCAGGGGAGATGGTGACTTCAAAAGTGACACACTTTATGGTCAGATCTTAACAGGGAGTATGATACTGTAGGGGTGCTGCAGTGGTTACTCATGTTGGTTAATACCAAGTCCAAAATATTATCATCTCTTGTGGAGGTATCGACTAGCTGTTCCAAAGCATTTGCATTTCTGAAATCGTGGAATTTCTGGGCATTTATTTATTTATTTATTTAAATTTGTTGACCGGGAGTGTCCGACTGGACGTAGGTCCATTTTCAGCAGAGGCCCAGGGAGAAAAGCTCTGCAGTTAAAATAAACAGACAGTATTTACATTGGATTACATAGTGATTAACAATTTACATAGCAATTACTTGCAACATATTTACAGATGAAGAACATAGTACATCAGTAGACAACTAGAATCTTTATTTGTGAAGTGCATACCAGACATTAACAAATGTTACAAGAAGAAGAAGTTCGTGCTGTATAATAAGTACTGGCTTATGAACATCTGAGCTTGCTATAATCAAGGTAGTTAGTGGAGTGGAAAGAAAGGTAGTGGTTGGATGGGGTGGATGATATTAGAGTGGGAGTTGCAGGGGCATAGCCAGCATGTTTTTAGTTGCGCTTTTAGTAAAGTTTTGAAGTGGGTGCATGATGGTATGGAGGTAATTGTGGGTGGGAGAGAGTTCCATAATTTGGCTATGGTGCAAGAGAATAGTGCTTCACCAGCAGAGTTATTGGCTTTAGTGATCTGCAAGTGATTTTTGCTGCTGGATCTTAGTGGTCTGGTGGTGCGATAGGGTTGGAGTAGATTCTGGAGGGATGGGACATTTAGTGGATGGTTTACTAGTTTGTGGGCGAGTGAGAGTTGATACCACTGAAGGAGGTGAGGGAGTTCAAGCCAGCCCAGTTCAGCAAGTGAGAGACAGTGGTGACTACGGTAGGATGCCCCTGTGGTGAATTTGGCGATTTTGTTGTAGCAGGTCTCTAGCTTGTTTAGATCACATTGCCTTAGGTTGGTATATATTGGAGAGGCATAAAGTAGGGTGGAGATAAGGTGGGAATTTTCTATTGAAATCTTTGCTGCTTTGATGAGAAATTGCTTATTTCTGTATAACGCTCCTAGTTTTTTGTGGACTTTTTTTATAGTCATGGATATGTGAATGTCAAATTTTAGTTTATTGTCTATTTCCACTCCTAACAATTTGGTGTGTTCAGTTGGGTATATAGTGGTGTTGTCTTTGTGATGTTAAAGTGAGAGTTGTTTTGAGTATGTTTGGTAGGTTGGAAGATGAGTAGTTTAGTTTTGTTTGGGTTGAGTATTCATCAGGCATCGGATAACCATGTTTCAACAGAGGAAAAGGCTTCCTGTGTGACTTTTTGCAGTTTTGGTAGGGACTGGGCTGAGCAGATGATGGTCGAGTCATCTCCGTATTGTATGAGTGTGCCATGTTTGGTGGCAGAGGCTAGATTATTGGTGTAAACAGAGAAGAGTAGGGGTCCAAGGATGGATCCTTGGGAACCCCTATGGAGACAGGTAGTTGGGGAGATATGTCATTCTGCCATACAACGGATTGTTGGTGGTCAGACAGGTAACTCTGAAACCAGTTGGTGACCGATTGTGAGAAGGATAGGTTATTGAGGACAGAGATAAGTTGTTTGTGTGGGACCATGTCAAATGCTTTAGATAGGTCTAGGAAAGTAGCAGAGGAGAGATAGCCATTGTTTTATGCTGAAGGATAGTGTTATTAAAGGAGAGTAAGACAGTGGTGGTGCTATGGCTTGGAAACCATGCTGAGTACTGGAAAGGAGGTTGTTAGTAAGGAGGTAGTCTGAGACCTGAGAGTGTATCTTTCTAGTATTTTGGCGAGTGGAAGAGAATAGCTATGGGCAGTGGTAATTGGTTAGTTCTGTGGAGGGTCTGCCTTTGTGGAGGGAATTATATGTGATACTTTCCAGAGTGTGGGAGCGTAACTTTCTGACAGAGATCGCTTAATCAAGATGGATACTGGGTAGGCCAGAGCATCAGCTGCGATTTGTAGATATTCACTTGGGAGGCTGTCTGCTGCTAATTTGGTGGGTTTAAGTTTAGTTAAGACGTTTTTATGTTGGAGGTAGGTACAGGAGAAAAGAGAAGGCAGTGGGGAGATTACTAGTTGAAGGTGTGGGTTGGAGGGGAGGGGGGTTGTGTTGTTTAGCTAGTGATAGTATGGTTTGGGTGAAGTATGTGTTGAAAGAGGTAGCAATATTTTCTGAGGAGTGAGGGATGTTAGGAGGAGGGGTACTGACTTTACCTGGGTGGAGGAGGGAGTTTATGGAGGACCAGAATTGTTTGGGGCTGTGTTGTGAGGAGCCTAGGGCAGACTGGTAGTATTGGGATTTGTCCTGTTTTATTAGCTTTCTCTATTGCGTAGTTCTAGGAATTTCTGTCTAGCTGAGGGGTTTTGGTTTTGCGCCAGTGCTCCCAGGCTTTATCCCTGTTTTCATTTCTGACTTAGTGGTTTCTGTAGCCATGGGGAGGGTTGTGCTTTGGTTCTGGAGAATCTTATGGGGGCATGGTAATTAAGGATGTTCAAGAAGGTAGTATTAAAAAATTCAACTGCATCATCTAGACTGAGGTACTTTAGAGGATGCCAGTTACATTCTTTGAGGGATGAGATGAATGTGAGTGGGTTAAAGTTTAGTTTTTACGATTTGACGGTAGATGACAGGTTTAGCTTGGTATAGGTATTTTTTAAGTAGGAATGTTTGGGAGTGATCACTGAGGCTATCTGATAAGCAGCCTGTTATATATGACTGGGGGCTCTTACTGACTAGTATCCAATCCAGGGTAGTGTGCTTGGTGGAGTTTTTATTTATCCTGGTTGGTGACTGGACTAGTTGAGTGAAGCCATGAAGGTGTACATGATGGGTTGGATTGTTGCCAGAACAGGATTGCCAGTCAATATTGAAATCACCTAAGATGATAGTTTCTTGGGGGAGATGGTGGGTAGACCAGCTGAGGAGGTTTTCTAGGGGAGGGATGTTTTGGCCAGGTGGGAAGTAGCATCCAATTATGTTGATGGTTTAGTTTTGGTTAATTTTGAGGTTGGTATATATTATTTCTTCATTGCCTATTTGTGGAGCTGATGATTTTAAGATCTGGATGTTTAGATGCTGTTTAAATATTATAGCTACACCACCTCCTTTTTTGTTTAGATGTTCTACTCTTAGTATGCCGTAACCTGTACTGGTAATGTGAGGTTTTAGCCAGGTTTCTGTCAGGATGACTATATCTGGGGAGTACACGTCTATGGTGGCATGGAGTTCATGGACTTTGTTGGATATACTTCTAATATTTAGGCATAGTAGAAGGAAGTCACTTGGCTTTCTATTGGCTGTAATATGGGAGAAGTTGTGGTTTCTTGTCTGATTATGAAGATTGGGGTTGGAGATGGTAGGGCCAGGGTTGGGGTGGATGTCTCCACTTAGGGCTAGTTTTGATAAGCATGAGATTATTAGTTTTCTCAGTTTTTGAATGTGTTTGTTTATAAGGGAAACTTTATGATTGTGCTCTGTGGGTAATAGGTATGGTGGGAGGGTTACTATGTTAAGTTGTAGGGATGCTTTATGTTTGAGTAATATAGTTGGTAGAATATGTGGGGGTGCATAGGGATGGTTCTTGAGCTGGTGGGAGGGAGCTGAGTGGGGTGAGACATGAGTGGTGGTGTGAGTAGTAGTACAGTGGTAGTGGTTGAGTGGGGGAATGATGGAGCTTTGGTAGGATGTAAGATATGCAAGGAGAGTGCATGCAGTGAGCATAGGAAAGGTATACTTGTACATGTTAGTTGAGGAGGTGTGATAGTAGTGGGAAGATGGAGGAGGTAGTGTTGGGTTAGTGCTGTGGTTGGTTATTAGAAAGATGGGAGGGGATTGTGTTTTGGCATGAGTAGTTTTTCCAATCTATGGTTGGGTAATTAAAGTCACCCAGGATCAGGGTAAAGTGTTGAATCTTGATAGATTTGAAGAGGTCCAGATAAGTGGAGTGAGCAACTTCAGTCAAATCTGGGGGCCTGTAGCTAGCTATAATTTGAATAGGGGTCTTGTCAATGGTTAACTGCACCTGGAGTGCCTCCTGTGCATCATACTGTTTGACCAGCCTGGAGGTGTGTGTGTGTGTGTGTGTGTGTGTGTGTGTGTGTGTGTGTGTGTGTGTGTGTGTGTGTGTGTGTGTGTGTGTGTGTGTGTGTGTGTGTGTGTGTGTGTGTGTGTGTGTGTGTGTGTGTGTGTGTGTGTCTTTAATATATATTGAAACTCCACCTCCTTTGTCTTTGCTGCCCACAGTTTGGGGTCTGAATGTGTGATAGGATGAGTAACCAGGTAAAACTGTGGTGATCTCCGCAGCTTTGAACCAGGTTTCTGTGACTGCACAAATGTCAGCATCTTCCAGGGTTAAGAATGCTTGCAATGAGTGCAGTTTCATGTTTAGACTCATAGCATTTAGCAGCATGACCTTTAATTTTCATTTTGTTGAAATGTTTATGTTGATAGTACTGACCTCATGACTTTTCCATAAAAAGGCACTATGGGGTGGCAAGGGCCTTTACCAGAAGCCTGAAGCCCAAGTGAGACAGATGCAGGCCTTCTCTATCAAAGCATTATGGTCTGTTGATCATATCTTCTCAGTCTGTCAGATACTGGATCCCTATGGAATGACACCAGAAATTAAGCCAGGGCAGGTCAGCCCTTCAGAGAGTATCATATAACCAGAAATGCAAAGGCACATTACATAGGGACACATGTGGCATCTAGTTGCTTAGATAAGATTGCAGCAACTTCATAAAAAGTGGTGGGAAGTTTGAAACAATGAGGAAGCTGAAAAAAAAAGCAGGCACTATTATTATTGTGAAGGCAGGAATATCCTTCCTGGAATGGGAGAAGAGTGGGATTCATGAAGCAGAACACATAGCAGAAGTTAAGAACTGCAGAAATAAGAGGTATTAATGTTTTAAAACTGTATATGAAATGCAAGGCCTATCAATGTGGGATTGGGAGAGTACTGCAATTGTAGGGGATAGCTAAAAGCTAGACACTAATGTAGAAGAGTTTATAATTATTAAGAAAAGGGAACCCTACGGGGATTTGGATAGAGATAAACTGAGTTTGAATCTGCTTGAGTTGGTAGTAGCTCAGGTGGATGTTAAAGATCTCACAGTACCTATCAAAAAGAGTAGGGGTCCTTTATTTAACAAGTCTTAAATATTTATAATATAAACTGAATAAATAAAATAATATTTACATTATTTACATTAATATACACAAACTAATTATACTGACCTCATATTCACTTTTTACATTCAAAATACATTTATATCTGACCACGACTCTACTTTCCACAACCAAAAATTTTATTTTTTTAACATTTCTGATAAATCCCGTTTAGTATTATACATAATTTCTTTCAGTCTTTGGTTCCAAATTATCCACATAACATTAAATATGCTTATCATCCTTTTCAATAAAGAAATATCTTTGTCTTTTTAAAAAATATTTAATGATATAATTATTAATATTTTTGTATCCCTTAACTTGTCTACATAATGATTCCCATCTAACTTAGTGCATTATGTATCAATTATTTTACATTTCAAAAAGACATGTTCAGTAGTTTCTTTTTTATGACAATAATTACTTATTGTTTCACTTATTTTTATATGGCATGTTTGTTTTGACTGATAATTTTCTTATCACCAGTCTCAACAAAAAATCATTACATTATATTCTCTTTTTAACTCTATCATTTCTAGTTTTTATAGCTCTGACTTTTCATTTCCTCTAATTTTTCCATGGGAATACATAAAATATTTCACCATTACTTTTTATACCACTTTTTTCCTTTATCTTCTAAATCTTACATAACTGTGTACTACTAAAATTACTGTGTTTGTGCATAAAAGTCTATACTTTCTTAAATCTGCTATATATATTCTGGCATATCTGGAGTAGTTTTTGAAAGCATTCTTGCACAAAGTATATAATTGTCAAAGTATGTAACTGTCTTGTACAAATGTATACAATTGTCAAGTTACTCTGTCTGTATGTATGTATCTATGGAGCTTTTCTCCACGGTCCTTCGCTGAAAATGGACCAAAATCCAGTCGGACTCTCCTAGTTAACAAATGAAAAATACATAAATCTTCTATATGTATTTTCCACATTGCAATTTCCTCTTGATATACTTTCATTTCTTCATGCATGTACTATTTTACAACTTTTCATCATATCCCATAGTTTTTATATTTGTTTTCCAATAATAGACTTATTAAATTACCATTTTTCCTTTAGCCATTTATGTATTTCATATAGATGTGACAAAACTGCAAACACCACTGGGTTTATAAGTCCTAAACCACCACTCTCTTTTGCTATATAAAGCACATCTCTGTTTACATGATTAAGGTGAGATCCCCATTTAAAGGTAAATATAGTATTAATAATATCTTTTTCAACTGACAATGGCATACTAAACAAACTATATACAATGTTTACTAATACAAGAGAGTTATGCAAATAAACTTTTTTTCTTGAAAGAAAGTTTAAAAGTCCTCCAAAAAGAACACATTTTTGATTTTTATAATGTGTTCCCATTGTAGTAATGCAACATCTTATTTTCCAAATGTAATACCTAGTAATTTATTTCTTGAGAATTAAATTCATTTCCTTTCATCCTATCTTCATGCCCTAAACCTTCACTTTTTACTATGTTCAAACGCATACCAATTTTATCTAAACACAAATTCAACTTGCTTATACCTTTCCATTCCATTCAAATGCTTAGCAACAAGAATGATGTCATCCACATATGATAACATTATAGGTATATCAACACCTTCCTTTATTCTATATCTAACATTGCCATCTACTGTAACTAATCATTGCATTGATAACTAATGAAAATATATTGTTACTAAAAGCACTTCCTTGCCTTATATCTCTTTTAATACTCATTTCTTCACTCAGCTATCCATTAATCAAAATTAATTTTTTTTTCAGTGTGTATGCTGTAACACACATTTCTTATTTTCTTACTTAAATTATAAGCTTTCAATATATCTCATGGCATATTATGCTGTATAGTTATGAAAATTTTGCTTAGATCTCCTACCATAATTAAAGCCTTTTCTTGTCTATTTAGTATGTTATCTACAATTTCTCTAATAATCAATCATTTTTTATATCTTTTCCTTTAATGCTATATATTGAATCTAATAGAATATTCTTAACTTTTGATTCCATTATCTTCTGTAGCATTTTCATAAATATTTTATAATCAGTATTATTCACAATAATAGCCATCCAATTTCTTATATAGTTTATCTCACCTTTTTTCTATATAAATTTTAAATTTCCACTAAATAATTCCTTATGTTTAAATCCTTCATTAAACCACTCATTTAATACATCTATGAAATGCATCTTTTGACTTACTGCCATGTTCTTATACATTTGATTTTCTAAGCCATCTGAACCACTGCTGCATGTACATTTACTTGTCTTACTACTATGTTCAGTTCCTCTAATCTTATATTGTTTCCAAATCTATGTTTTCTTGCTCAGAAAAAAAGTTTTTACTTTCCATGATATCTTTTGTTCTTTAATAATATCTTTAAAAAATCTTTTATATATTCTACAACAATGCGCATTATATTGCTTTAGTCTTTTTCTGCTATCCCTTTTTGTCTATCAGTTCTCTCATTATACTGTCTTCCTTAACTATTTTATTTAAGTAAGGAGATATCTCTTCTTTTTTACCTTGTACTTAATATATTTGTTTATACAACAGTTTTTTTGGCGTGGCTCACTGCATATAACTCATTCTTTCTTGAAATATTCATTTTCATTTCTTCAAATTTTTAAGAATTTTTTCACTTAACTTGCTATAACTCTTTTTCATTTCCTTTCTTTTTTAACTTGCCATCCTTGGTAACATTTTTTATATTTCTTTTTAGAAGACATCCACCATTCAGCTCAATTTGTATAGAACTGTCACATACTTATGTGATATTCTCATAAGTCTAACTTTCTTTTTTCATACTCACCTACCTACTCTTCTTCATTAATTCTTTTTAGACCTTTTCCTATCTTAGCATTACCAACATTGTTTCTGAATTCTACCCAGATAGCTTTGTGGTCTGAAAAACCTATGACTAATGTACATTCATTTTTCTTTTCACATCTTTCCAAAAGCAAAAAAAAAAAAAAAAACTCTATCCGTATTCTATATATTTGTTTACTATATGCACTTTGCACTTTTAATTTGTATTTGCATTCTACTGTCTGTTTGAAATGTTGGTACTGTTTTTTTTACCACAATTTACAGTATAATGTATTAGTTCAGTTGTAGCATAGCCCAGTTCCAGGTTTGGTGTTTCTGGGTCAGTTTTGTAACTTCTGAGCATCAAATTCAAGCTATCTTTGTTGATGGCTCTTCTACACCCTTATGGGAGGAGATTGCTGTCTGGGTCCCATCTAATCAAGGGTGATTGCAGTAGATTTCAGAGAGAGTGTCCTTATTGGCTAATATGAGGTAAAATGTTTATTTCTTGTTTTATTTAAGCTCTGCATTTGCGTTTGTTTGCATATAGTGCACCATCATGCAATGCCACTTAGTGGTGGTTACAGTTGTTGGTTACAGACACAAACATTTTGCTTGTTAGATTTTCCCTTAGCACTTTGCTTGTGGTCCTCCAGAGGCTTTTCACAGTCTTGCTCTACTGTCAGGTGGGACACTAAGCCTAGCCTCACAGGTAACAACACAACTCTCACCCACTAGCCATTCCTAAATGTGACCTCTTTTCCTGACCATATACATTTACCTAACACTATGGACAGGCAATTTCCCACAGTTTCTTCAGCCAGCTTGGTCGACATGGGCATCCTGAGGCAGTGTAGCAACTGCCTCATGTTTACGGACAACCTTCTACTCCTAGTCCACACAAACTCAACATATGAGAGATGCAACTATATTAAGAACCTTGTATCCATGCTCTATCACACACCATTCAGTACATATGACAATGAGCGGGTTGTCAGCATGCAAATTTCCCCTTCTACTCCACCCAAACACATAACACACATGCCTACATATGTGGAGGTCCTCACCAGAAACATACCTAAACATCAGAGACCTCCCAAACACAAACACAAGCAAGCAACCCATAATACTTCCTCTGCAGAACACAATACACATAATAGCTCATGCACCAGTGTCTCACTTGTCAAGCCCTTAAGACAAAACACAAAAACAAACACATTAGCAATAGGAGATTCCATCATGAGACACACAGATGTCCCTCTCACCAGGCTGGATAAGGAAAAGGTTATGGTCAGCTGTCTGTCAGGTACTAGGATCCACCATATTACACATACACTCAAGTCTCTGAACAACAGGTACTGTTATGACTCCATCATAGTCCATATTGGTGTGAATGACTTGAGATGTACCACTCTGGACTATATGAAGAGAGACATGACTGAGCTCTCAAATTATATGTCTCAGGCAGGTATGTCCCTTGCCTTAAGCAGCATTTTGTCTTCACTTTGGATGATGCCTCACTGCAAACAGAAAATGATTGACTTCAACAATTTGCTTAGTTTCTGGTGTCATTCTAAGGGGATCAGTATTCGCCAGCCTGGGATGATATGATCGACAGACCTAGATGATTTGTCAGAGATGGTCTTCATCTGTCACCCCTGGGATTTTGGCTACTGGCTAAGGCTCTTGCCACCCCCATAGTGCCTTTTTAGGCAGTGTCTCAAGGACAAAATTCCTGAAGTAAAAACTCCATCTAAAAACAACCTCAAAGTTATGCTGCTAAATGCTAGGAGTCATAACATGAAACTGCACTCACTGGAAGCAGTCCTCACCTTGGAAGACACAGCCATTTGTGCAGTCACAGAGGTCTGTTTCAAGGCTGTGGAGAGCACCCAGTCTTACTGGGTTACACCTCCTTCCACATGTTCAGACCACAAACTGAAGGTATAAAACTAAAGGAGGTGGTGTATCAATATTTATTAAAGAGAAATATATCTCCTGATTGGTAAAACAGTATGATTCCCTGGAGATACTTCAGATGGAATTAACTGTTGGCAGGACAGCTATTCAAGTCATTGCCAGCTACAGGACCCCCTCCAGGAATCAGGACACCCAATTTGGCTATTTGGATCAACTTCAGTCTATCAAGATACAGCCAAACATCATTGTTTTTCATGACTTTAACTACCCATCCGTTGACTGAAATTACTCGTGCTCAAACTCACTTGCCCAAAGGTTCCTTGACTTTGATAACTCCAGTACCCTGGATCAGCTGGTTGACACCCCCTCAAGGGGTGCCAGCATCCTTGACCTGGTACTCATCAATATGGGGACCACTGTAGCACCTCCACTGTGTGGTCTTCCTTGGTGAGATCTGACCACAAATCAGTCTCATTCAAAGTAACTATCACATCTGACCCCCCCCCCCCCAGCAGCAACTAAGCTAAAAACCTTCTCCAAAGCAGATTATAGCCTTTTATGGGATGGTATAAATAGCTTAACTGCACCTCCCCCTCAAATGGAATTGGCAACTATGCTGTGTTCTACACCAATGCTTTATACAAACACCTGTATAATTGCATTGACTCAGCCGTACCTGATAGGACCAAAACAAGCTCCTCAAGGAAGAGCAAACCTACCTGGTGAACAATTGCCATTAATACGCTTTGCAATAAGAGGAAGAAATTGCTGTCTAAGAGTAAGAAGGAGTGAATGCTAAACTGGAAACACTCCCTCCATAGCTTAAACAAGCAAATAATACTTCTTGTAAAGTACTCCAAAGCAAACTACAAATCCAAATTAGCTTCCTCAACTCAAGACAACCATAAGGCATTCTTTAGTTACATCCATAACCTAAAAGGAAAGGCCCAGATTTATGCTGAACTGATACTAAATTATACCACATATACTGAGCCTGTGGACATAGCTACCTTGTTGGTTAACAGGTTCTCTGAAAACTTCACTTCCCCTGTCCCCCCCACACATGGGTCTATATTATGCCATTGAAACACCATTGCATTGAATACCACATTGTCGACATGTATTCAGCAAAATTAACTTCTGCAATTCACTGAATACTTAAAGGGCAAACAAATACTTGCCCCATAATGCAACAGAACTAAATCTACCTTAACCAAACCCACCCATTTGTGGGAACTACACCCCCCCCTCCCCACACTCGCCTAACTAAATATACCAACTCCGAGATCGCACTACAGTGGAGAAAAGGGCAAAATTGTGTAGTTAGCCAACTATGTCTTTGCCTCTTAAGTATTCAGTAAATCACAGAAGTCAATTACGTGGAATACATGTTAACGATGTGGTATTCAATACAATGGTGTTTTTACAGTATAATATAGATGCACCACAAGTACCCCATGACATCCTTATCACCTTTCTTCAACCTTGTAACTCTAAAGAGCAGGTTATAAATGCCCTCTCTAAAGCATAAAATACAGCATTTATGGGACCTGATAACATCCCAGGCTGCATCCTACATGGGCTCCAACAAGAATTAGCAACACTACTGGGTACTCTTTTTAATCATAGTCTAAGTACCAGCTTCACTCCAGCTAAATGGAAAATGGCCACCGTTATTTCCTTACACAAAAATGGTGCTTCCACTGACTCCAGGAACTACAGACCTATTAGTCTGGCTAGCCTTATCTGCAAGGCCATAGACCAAATCATCACAGACCTTATCAACAAAGATATAGGTAATCTTCAAACATTTGACCCTACTCAGTTTGGATTTGTCAAAAGGAGATTGTGCCTGTTAAACCTGGTGGACTTCTTCGAGACAGTCACCAAGGCCCAGGATGAGGGGAAATCTGTGCACACAGCCCTCCTAGACTTAGCTAAGACTTTTGACACTGTCCCCCACTCAGGCATAATTGACAAACTCACCCAGCTAGATATCAACCCGTATATCATTAGATGGGTCGCTAACTGGCTCACTGATATAACCCATATAGTCAAAATAGGGTAATCCACCTCCAACAGCAGACCTGCAACCAGTGGTGTTCCACAGGGATCAGTCCTGGGACCTATACTATTTGGAATCTATTTCTCCGAAGTACAAGCAAAAATGAAAGGTATGTGGCTGACAAAGTTTGCTGAGGACAGCAAACTGGGAGCGATCATAGACTCTCCAAATTATGTCAACATCCTACAAGAGAGTCTTACAGAAACAAATGATTGGTGCCAAAGTCATGGCCTTAAACTCAATGCATAAAATATATATTATCATCCCTTTCAGTAAGTGATGTTCCTGATAATTATGACATCAATAGCAACACCATAATTATGCACTCATTGCTGAGAGACCTGGGCACACAGGTTGACAACACCATGTCTCCACAGTGTTAAGAAAGACATTCTATATTGATTATCTCATAAGTAAGATGATTGCCTCCAGAAAAAAAAAATAGAAGTTATAACCTCCCTGTACTCTTCCCTCATCAGGCCAATAATTGAGTACAATGCCCCTTTTGGTATATACCTTTATAAGCACCTGCAGCAATTGGAGAGACCAGAAAGGTTCCTCACAAGGAAAATTCAAGGTATTCAGCATCTGTCCAATGCAGATCATCTGAAATCACTGTCACTTTATTCTGTTTCATTCAGACTATTCAGACATGATCTTGGCTTTGCATATAAGGCAGTCTCTGACCATGCTTTATTGGAAATGCTGCATATCCACAAGTCAAATGGTACACAAGTTACTAGCTCTTAAGACCTTAACTTGGTATGTGACATTAATAGAACTTGCTGGAGGGACAGGTTTATCTCTCAGAGGTTACCACACCTGTGGAACAGACTCCCACTTCATGCCAAACAGTGCATCTGATTGGCCCTCTTCAAACACAGTCTGGACCCCAGGGATTCCACCTGTGTCCCTCTTAGACAGGCACATTAGGTGCTGATCATGGAAATAAGAATAGAACTTGGCTAGGCTTGTAAGGGCCCTAGGGCCATTAGCCTAGTAACTTCCTATGATCCTATGATCCTATATGTCAATGAACTGTTTTTCTATGATTTTAACTTCTCACATTTCATAATTTCTATAACTTTGTTACATCATTCCTTTTCTTTTTGATTCTCAAGTTGCAATTGAAGTCTCCTACTATAGTAACTTCCATATTAATAGCACAGTAATTCAATACTAAGGCAAACATATTGTCTCTTTCTTTACTAGTTACATATGCATATAATGCAGTTATTCTGTAGACTTTGTTTCTCCATCTAACATCAATCACCTCAATCCTATGGATTAAAATTATAGTTATATCAAGCACGTTAACTGTTTTTTTCATAAATACTGCTATTCCTGAACATAAATATCACCCCGGGTATTCCGTTAGTCACCCTGTTAGACAGGAATCCAGGGAAGTAAATAGTGTGGGAAGAAATAGCCAGGGAATTGTTATGGCTAGGCTTGTATAGGCCCTAGGGCTGATAGCCTAGTAACAACCTATGAACCTATAAATATTGTCAGAATTTCCAGTATATCTCATTTCCTCATAGAAATTCACTTTGACATCTTTATTCCTCCATTAAAAATGTTCTGTCTTCTAGTATAATAACACCACTAACACATTTTTATACTTGTCTATAATAGCTAATCTTCTAACCACGCTCTTAAAACCGTTAACATTCAATGCTAATGTCCCGCAATTACCATTATTTCTATTTAGGAAAAATGTTCTAAAGAAAAAGTCTAAAACCTTCACCCTATCCTTTCTTCTTTTCCTTTGTGTTGAATCCAGTATTTCTTCTTTTTCTTTCTCTCACTCTTTTTCCTATAGACTTGTCCTTTTTTTATTATTTCTAAAGTAATATCTTCATCACTAACTTTAGTACCTTAATCTATATTTGATTCTTGTTTTTTATATGTCATATGTCTAGCATCATTTTTTCAACTGCTTCTTCTGCATTTTGTTCTACATGATTTTGTCCCTGATCTGCTTCGCTTACTACTTCCGTAACCCCTTGAATGTGTTCAGACACAGTAGCTTCATGAATTTCCGCTGTCCTGTCTTTACATTCCATCCACATATGACCTATGTTATTGCATTTATAACATTTTAATTCAGTTTTATTTTGCATCATGACCTACTGTGCCACATATAAAACATTTCTTTGTTGTGCAATCAA
Source organism: Protopterus annectens (assembly GCF_019279795.1). Lineage (NCBI taxonomy): Eukaryota > Metazoa > Chordata > Ceratodontiformes > Protopteridae > Protopterus > Protopterus annectens. The sequence continues at coordinate 609,532,763 of NC_056726.1, forward strand.
CAATTAAAGGATTTGATTTTCCAAATTAGAAAAAAAGTTTTGGGTTAACCCCAATATTTAACAACACCTTTCTGACCATCTATATTTATGATACAAGGGATATGAACAATTTTAACATTTTCCATTTTTAGTACAACATTAAAATCCCAACCCCCAGTCTGTATTCATCTATCAATGAAAAATTTAGAAATGTCCAATACATCTTTACATATGCAATTTAAATGCCTTTTCAAAGTCTCTTTTTAAATTTCTTTTCTAAATTGAACATGAATTTTCTTTTTAGTCCCTCTGAAAAAAAGCTTTAACTACATAAGCATTCCATGGAGCACAGTCTTTCTTATTTTCATACAGATTCAAAAACTTTTCCATTGCCTGACCGTTTTCAAAAATTATATCACAAAGTTTCTTTGCTTGTATGGATGAAAGCTCTTACCTCTGCCGGAGACGTTCCTAAAGGTGAAATAACATTATCCCATACCTCATATCTTTCCTTTTCTCGTTCTCCCTTGGAGAAAATCCGAACAGTATAATTTCTTCTTTGTCTCATAACAGTTTCTTTTCCTTATGTTCCTCTTTTTTTGCTTTTTCCTTAACCACATGAGCATAATTTTTTGTCTTACCATCTTCTGTTTTTCATATCAAAAGTACATCTTCATTTTGAATTTTGTCCATTATACCTCCCCATGTCACATCTTTGCCACTCTTAAATTCACTTTCCACACAAAATGTCTCTAAAAAGCCATCCTGCAACCCTCCCAGCTGGGAGATGTAATAATATATCTTGCATCATGCTGGCTCTCTTCCTGGAATAGTTGTTGCTGGAAAATCTCTTCTGAATCTGGAAAAGGCTCACCTGCCTTTTCTCCAACTATGCACCCTTCCACTGTTTCAAAAATATCCATAGAAGACTCAACTGTTTTCCTGCTATCATCTCCAACCACAGAAACACCACTAGAAGGCATACATGCTTTCTCTCTTAATTCTGCAATCTCAGACACAGATATAGAAGGCTGGACAACAGTCTCTTCTCTACTCTTATTTCTTGACACATTTTTAAGCTGATTCGAAGACTTGACTGCCTTCTTCTGTTCCAAATTGCCACCAAACAACTCTATTGACTCCATTGCTGTAACTTTCTGCTTCTCCAAGCCAACACCACACCTGGAATGGAAACAGGCAGTAAGTGGATCAAACGCTCCCTGCCAGCGGCTCCAAAAAGCATAGGGGTTCTTTACTGCATACAACAGCTTATATACACAATTTACATTATTTACAATATATACAATATATACATTATTTACAATTGCTTACATCTTACATTACAACAGCATATAACTTCATTATGTCCATTATTTCAATTATCCCCCCCACTCTTTTTTCCTACAACAAAAAATATATCTTTTTTCAAAATTTTTGCTAATACCCATTTCCCATTATATTTTATCTCATTCAATCTTTCATTCCATATGACCCACCAAACATAAACATTTTTTATCAGTTTCTTTCACTTCCTTTTTCCTTTTGTTACCATAATATCCACATTTTATTATGGTCATGTTCCAACAGTGTATAATGATTGCATTTAACATAGAAAACAATTATATATATATATATATATATATATATATATATATATATATATATATATGGGTCCCCTTCAGTAGATCACACATATAACTAGTTCGAACCTCATATGGCCAAGACCATATGTTCGAACTTGTAAATGTTCACTTGGACTGAATGGAGATCTCCATACACTGTGGAATGGGAAGATTTCCCTTTTCCGCAATGTAGTGCGATCTCGGAGTTGGTACATTTAAGTAAGGGGGGTGTGGGGGTGCAAGGGGTGTAGCCCCCCTGCTAAAGATGTTTAATTTTGTTTTTTGTTGTTTTTTTCTTTTTTTTACTTCAGTGTCCGAACTATTACAAGTTCAAATGTATGGTCTCGGCCATATGTGGTTCGAACTTGTAATATGTTTGATCTACTGATGTAGATCCATATATATATATATATATATATATATATATATATATATATATATATATATATATATTTATATAAGAAAACATAAGTATGATTGCAATAATTGTTATATATACACTTGCCAAATAGGCAGACTTAGCTAACAGAATAGAGTTTATTAAATAAACTTTTTTCTTATATGATAATCTATATGACCTCCAAAATATAGATATTTCTCTCAACTTTTGTATCCGTCTCTCCCAGTGTGTTTCCTTCTTTATAGTAATCCCAAATGTTATTCCTAGAATATATACCTGCTCATCATTAAAGTGAAAACCTTCTAACTCATCCAGTAATCCAATTCCTTTACTTTTATCCTTGTTGATGTTTAAGTACTTAGTTAATTTCCTAATTCCTTGTTCTATCTATTTCTTGTTTCTAGTAATTAAGACAATATCATCTGTATAAGTAAGGATAACTGGGACATATATCCACTCTATTATCCCATATCTTGCTATTCTCATTTCTTTATTCATTGCATTTACAATCACATTCATAACTAATGCAAATAAGATGCTGCTGGCTGAACAACCTTGTCTTATCCCATATTTTATTCTTATTTCTTTGCTTAACCATCCATTTAATATTATTTTAATAATATTATTCTCATATACTTTTATTATTTTGTTTCTTACATTATAATTGCTTAATACACTCCATAGTTCCTCATATTATATTCTATCAATTGCTTTGCTTACATCTCCAACCAATAGTTTAGTTTCCTCTTTTTTATTTATATCATCTATTACCTGTCATAACACCTATAATAAATTCTGACTTCCTTTCCCTTTTTTTCCAAAAATCATACATTCCATCAGTCTAGCCACATCTTTTCCTAATCTTTTCCTTATTACTCTCATAAATAGTTTATAATCAGTATTGTTTAATACTATTGGTCTCAAGTTCCTAATGTCTTTCTTCTTCCCCTTCTTCCACATAAATTTCATGGCCCATACATATCTTTTCATTTATTCCCTTTTTTTTACCATTCATTCAAAACCTCTAAAAAACACACTTTATGTCGATTTTTCATGTTATAGTACATATGATACTCAATTCTATCTAGTCCCATAGCCTTCCAGATATCTAAGTCTTTTAAGATTTCATAAAACTCTCCTATATTTATATTTTCCTATAATCTCATTCTCTTCTTTACTTAACTTCTTTCCCTCCCATGTTTGCTTCTCTTTTATCTCTGTCTTCTTAAATGTATTAAATATACTGCTCTATTATCTCAATCTTTTTTGTGCATTACCTTTTCTCCTTCATCGGTTTCCAATTCTCTTGTTACTCTCTCATTTTCTGTCACCATTTTACTAAAATATGGAACTAGTTTTTTTTTTCCCTTGTAGAAAGTATCTTAGTTTGTATACCATTTTCTTAATCTTCTCTTGATTTCTTTCATAGATGTCCTTCTCCTTTCCATAAAAATGTTTATTATAGCTTTAAAATTTCTCTGAATACTGTTTGCTGTAACATATATTTTTATGTTTCATTCTCTCTTTTTATCACTTACCATTCTAGAAAACACTTCTTATACTTCCCTTTGAAACTTAACCACCAATCAGTCCAATTTTTATAAAATATTCTCATTTTTATATGATCTTCCCATAATTGATCAGTTTCTTTTCTCTCTTCTTCATTTAAATCTTTTTCATTCAATCTTCTAATACCTTTACCCATCCTTATGTGTTCTTCCTTTTCTTTTACTTCTACCCAAACATCTAAATTTATTTATTTATTTATTTATTTAACATTTGTTTACCTGGAAAGTCCGACTGGACACATGTCTTTTTTCAGCAGAGGCCCAGGGAGAAAAGCTCCATGAGTAACAGTAAATTTTCATGCACACATTACAATAATCAAAAAGTATAAAGTAAACAAAATGTAGCATACATATAAGGTTAAGAGAGGTCGGTAGGAACAAAGTATTAAACACCGGGGAAGAAGTTGAATATATTTTGGGTATACTGTGATGTATCAGAGCACTTATGAGGGGTTAGTACAGGAACATAGCCACTTATTTTTTAGATAAGCTTTAAGTGATGGCTTAAAGTGGTTAGTGGATGAGATTAAAGAGAATGGAGTTAGGAAGGGAGTTCGATATATGAGATATATAGCTGGAATATAAAGATTCTCCTGCAGTGTTGTTGGCCTTGGAGACAGTGAATACATTCTTGCTGTTACAGGGAAGTGGTCTGCTGGAACTGTAAGGAAGGATGAGATTTTTAGTGCAGGGGTTCTAGTTGGTTGTGTTACAATTTTGTGGGTTAGAGAGAGTTGGTTGTAAAGAATAATGTTGGGAAGCTCAAGCCAGTCTAGTATCCTTAAAGCTGTACAATGATGTGTTCTATATGGGCAGTCAGATGCAAACTTAGCAATTTTATTATAACATGTTTCTAGCTTAGATAAGTCAGTTTTCCTTAGATTAGTTAAAATTGGAGAGGCATATAGTAGAGTGGAGAGCAGATGGGTTTGTGCTAATGTAATTTTTGCCATTGTGGTCAGGAACCTTTTGTGCCTATATAGACTTCCAAGTTTCTTATGGACTTTTTTATAGTTAGGGAGACATGCAAGTCACATTTTAGGGTGTTGTCTATTTCCACTCCAAGAAGGTTTATATGGGTTGTTGGGGAGATCATAGTATTGTCTTTGGCTATTATGTTAAATGTTGGGCATGAGATAGATGTCTTGTTAGGTTGGAAGAGTAATAATTTGGTTTTGGCTGGGTTCAGGATTAGATGGGCATTGGCTAACCATGTTTCAACAGAAGTGAAAGATTCCTGTGTTTGAGAATAAAGAGTTGATAGAGAAGTGGCAGCACAGATAAGTGTTGAAATCTGCGTACTATTTTACTCCATGGTTCTCTATATTACAGTATGCAGCACAGATTCATCTGCATACTGTATTATGGAACCATGTGGAGTAGGTGTGTGTAGATTATTAATAAAGAGGGAGAAAAGGAGAGGGCCCAAGACAGATCCTTGAGGGACACCAATGGATAAAGGAAGACATGGAGATAGGTCACCTTGCCATAGAACAGATTGTTGATGGCCAGATAAATACTTATGAAACCATGCTGTGGCAGATGGTGAGAAGGATAGTTCAGTTAGTACATCTATTAGTTTGGAATGGGAGACCATATCAAAAGCTTTTGATAAGTCTAGAAAGATACAAAGTTGTTGTTATTCCTGTGATGGTTTACGGTATTAGTGAAGGATATGAGAGCTGTAGTGGTACTATGTGGTGGGCGATACGCATGTTGAGTGTTTGCGAGAAGGTTATTTGTTAGTAAAAATTTCATGACCTGGAGATGAATACATCTTTTGAGTAGCTTAGAAAGAGGTGAAAGAATAGCAATTGGCCGATAGTTTGTCAGTTCTGTGGAAGGTCCCCCTTTATGAAGAGGGATTACATGGGAAATTTTCCACAGTTGAGGGACCTTGTTTTCAAGAATGGATCTATTTATAGGATTGATACTGGGAAGGCTATAGATTCAGCTGCAATTTTGAGATATTCACTGGGTAAGTTATCGATGGTAAGTGTAGTAGGTTTTAGTTTCTGTACTAGTTTTTTTATAGTGGCTGTAGGAACTGGGGGGAAAGAGTATGAGGCATTGCTAGTTCTAGACTTGGCTGGTTTGGTATCAGGAGTAGGAGTTTGCTGTTTGGAAAGGGCAATTATAGATTCAGTAAAATATTTGTTAAAAATGGTAGCTATGCTATCGGAATTGTTGTGGATGTTTGGGGTTGGTGTAGTAGATTTTCCTGGGTGAAGGATTGAGTTTATAGCTGGCCAGAACTTTTGAGAGTTTTTTTTTTTGATGTGTGTTTGAATGTTATGATATAAATTAATTTTATCCTGTTTTATTTGTTTTTTTGCCTTATTTCTAACTTCTTGATGCTGTTGTTTAGAAACTACTGTGTTAGTCTTATGCCATAGTTCCCAGGCTTTATCTCTAGTTTTCAGAAGGGGCCTAGTGTCGCTGCTTAGCCAGGGGGTATAGTTTGATTTTACTCTGATGGTTCTAACAGGGGCATGTGCATTTAATATATCTAAGAAAGATTTATTAAAGTGGTTCACTGCATCATCTAGGTCAAGTTTTTTGAGTGGAGTCCAATTGCACCTTTGTAGGTCAGCTAGGAAGTTGTCAAGATTAAAGTTATGTTTTTTTCTGAGTTGTTTAAACATCGTAGGTTTTGGTGGGAATATGTGTTGTAGTATAGGAACTGTGGGTAGGTGGTTGCACAGACCATCAGGAAGGCAACTTGATTGGAATGAATGAGAGGAGTTATTTAATAATATCCAATCCAAGGTGGATTTTTTTTATTAGCTTTATCTATTCGGGTAGGTTCTTGAATAGTTTGTGTAAAACCGTGCAAGTTTATGTGATGGGTGGGGTGATCTGTATCAAATGCAAACCAGTCTAAATTAGAATCACCTAGTATGAATGTCTCCTGACTAAGGGTACTACTTACTCAGTGCAATAGACATTCTATAACTGGGACATTATTTCCAGGTGGGATATAGCAGCCAATTATATTAAGTGTTTTTCTTGAATTTATTGTTAGTGTGGTATATATGATTTCTGCACTGTCCAGTTGAGGGGTTTTGTATTCAAGGAAAGTTAAAGTGAGATGGTCTTTAAAGAGGACAGCAACTCCACCTCCACTTTTGTTGAGTCTATCCACCCATAGTATGGAGTAACCTGGGGGTAGTATTTCATTATCTTTTGTACATGGTTTTAACCATGTTTCAGTGATTTTGACTATGTCTGGGGAGTATGTAGCTAGAGTGGCATGGAGGATGTCCAATTTGTTGGCTATACTTCTAATATTAATGTTCATTAGCAATAGGTCTGATATTTTTCTGTTTAGGATTTGATGTGTGGGGGTGTTGCGACTAGAGTGATTAGATGGATTGGTGTTATCTGAACGTGGTTCAGGGTTTGAGTGGATGTCACCACTACGCAGCAGCCTGGAGGCAAGTTGTTAAGTAGTTTCAATCATTTGATAAGTTCATTGTTGAATAACTGAGGATTATATTGACTATCTTTTGTAGGTATTAATTTCAATGGAAAATATTGGAGGTTAGTAATATTGACAAGTCTATGACTGATGGTGAGATATGTACATGGAGTAGTATGGTAAGGTGGGTTTGTGGTGTGATGAAAAGTGGGTGTCTAGAATGTGTTGTGGTGATAAGTAGTGAGGTGAGATAGTAATATGAGTGTAGTAAGAAGTGACAGGTGAAACACGAGCATGGTATAGGTCTAGGAGGAAGAAACAGGAAAACAGGAAGTGCATCTAATTGGATGGATAGAGTGAGGGAGTGTTTGCCTAGTGTACTCAAGAGTAGAAGCACTGGGGACGTGTGGGATATGGGGGCATGGTAGGGGAGCAGAGTGAGCCCAAAGGGTGAATGGAGTGGGCAGAGCAACCCCAGCAGGAGGGATTCCAAATAGAAAAGAAAAAAAACAATTAGGAGCCAGGAAATTTAAGTAAGACAATACACTATGTTAGAGCTTTTCAGCTTACAGAAACCAAATGTTGCTAGCAAGCTCTATAAGGATGAGTAGAGCTAAGGGAATTGGGACTGAACTAAAGGTTTGTTTTGGAATAGTTATAACCTTAGAATCTGGAGCTCACCTGTTTGTATACAGAGGGAATAAGGAATAAGGAACTTGTACAATAAATAGAGTATGTTCCTACCTAGTGGCCAACTTCATTAAAGCTATCCAAGTTAAAAGCTGAATGGAGCTCAGTGCAGCTGTGCTCACCTCAAATGGTCTGAGAAACCTGTTTCCTTTGTTATATTTTTTTTATAATTTTCAAAATATCAGATATTATAAAATAATCAATGTATGCCTTAATCTCATTTATTTTATATGTCCACTGTATATTACTCCATATATATAACTTTTCCCTTTTCATTATTTCATAAACTATTTTAATATCATTCCCTTCTTTCTTTCTTTTCCTCATATCACACTTAAAATCTCCTACTAACAATATTTCCATATTTACTCCTACATAATTTAAGATTTTTTTGAACATTTCCTTTCTTCCTTTTTAGTGACATATGTATATATAGAATAATTCTGTAAACATCCTTCTTATATCTTATATCTAACACTGTTATTCTACCTAACTCTACTAAAGTATAATCTAAGACCTTAACTGCTTCATTACATAATACAGTAATCCCTGAACATGCATATTTTCCCATTTTCCATACAATATTCCCAGCCCATAAATTTTCCATCTGCTTCCTTTCATTTTCAGTTAAGATTCTTGTATCCTTTAGGATAATTACATGCATGTCAACTAGTATACACCATTCCAATACACCTAAACTTCTTTTAACACTTTTTATACTATTAACATTTTCTGATAAGACTCTCAAGTTCTTCCAGATATATTATGTTTTCATCTTACCCCTTATGTTTCTTTTCATTTTCTTTCATAATCACACTTTTACATTTTATTTTACTATCATTCACTCTTTTCCCTATTGAATTTCTATTAGCTCTTACTATTTTACATTTACTGTCTTCCTCTTCATTTGCTTACAGTATTAATTCCTCACCTTCATTCTTTTCATTTTCTCTATACTTTGTGTTTTTATTTTCTTCTTGTATAATATTTTGTTTTTCTTGTTCATGCTCATCATTTTCTGCTACATCATGTACATATTCCTGTGCCTGCTCTTTTTACTCAACATGTAAGTGTTCAGCACAATTAGAACTGAGTCATGTCCCATTTTCCCACATCTTATGCACATCAATTCACATTTCTTTGCTTCATGTCCCACTTTTGCACAAACAAAACATCTTTTCGTATCACAATTGCTTATTAAATGATCACTGTTTCCACACAAAAAAACATTTTCGATTGTCCCTTATATCTTATATATCATCTGTTCCCTTCAGCAGTTATTATACTTGGAATATGTACAATATTTTTTTTCATCTTCTGAATAATCCCACAATCCCACACTCCTAGTCCATAAGCCTCTATCATCATACATTTTCATAATGTTCAACTCTTTTTTTGCATACAGTTTTTAAACAGTCTTTCAAAGCTTCCTTATCCATCTCCATTTGAAACTGTACAGTAATTCTCTTTAGTCTTTCTATAAAAAGTCTGCATCATGTAAGAGTTCCATGGACTACAGTCTTGTTTTTTTAAGACTTCTCTAAGAAATTTTCCATACATTGCCCAGTCTCAAATATGTCACAAAAAGTCTCTCTGTTAAGATGAATAAAGGCTTTTACCTTGTTAGGCGATATTCCCAAGGCTGCAATAACTGTATCCCATCTCATACCTTATACCTTGAGCTCTTTTTTTTTCCTTACTGAAAAAGTACAACAAAGTACAACAAACTTCTTCTTCACAATCTCTCTTACTCTCTCTCCCTCTCTTATTTGATTTTGTTGCCTTCTTTCAGCATCATTGCATATGATTTTTTTACCTTCTGTAGTTTATGTAGGTTCTTATTAGATGACCGAAGACTCATTCTATCAAATGCGTCTCGGTCGAACTTAAAACAACGAAAAGGCAAATTCTTTCCCAGGAAAGAATTTGCTTAGCCATTTTCGGCACTGTAGTGTGATCTCAGAGTTGATATATTTAAGTAGAGGGGTGTGGGGGGCACAGCTCCCCACATTGGGGGTATGGGGGGCAAAGCCCACCACTTTATGTATTCTTTCAATTTTCTTTTTCTTTTTTTTTATTTTTGGAAAAGCAATCACTGTTCTGTGCTTTTGAGATTGCAAGCTTTCACTTACATGGGTCGATTATTCATCATTCGCTTTTTAAAGCGTTCAATGATATAATATAGACCCATTTATTTCAGCTCCTCCTCCTGGCTTTTATCCAAAATGTCTCCTCAGGATGCCACCACTTCACTTTCTGGTTCACTCGGCGTAATTATTTCTTAAGAGAATCATCCTGCAAACCCTCCTGACTGGAGGGTTGCAACAGCACAGTCTTGTGTTGCAACCTCTGACTTAAAGAAGTTACACTGAAACAGATCCTCCAAATCTTTTACACATCCTTCCAACTTCAACTGTTTTTTAAAAGGCTTGGCTGCCTTTTCTAATGCATGTCATACATCATCATCCCTACAAAATACCTTCTTAACTTTGGAGTCCTTCTCCTGCACAAACAATACATTCACTGACTGAATATCAGCATTAAATTCAGAAGCATCTCTTTCTCTGTCAAACCTTCATGCTTGCTCTCACCAGCTTCCTGCTTCTCCTGGCTTCCTTCACACCTGGAACTGAAGACAGGAAGTGCAACTGTAAACAGCATCTCCGTATGCAAATCAGTAGGGGAAGTTCCCCAATACATTGGTCAAGAAAGAATAGACTGATAGAATACAAATGAGCACTGCAAAGAAAAAAAAAAAAATATATATATATATATATATATATATATATATATATATATATATATATATATAGAGAGGGAGAGAGAGAACTGTATATATATATATATATATATATATATATATATATATATATAGGGTCTATATTACAACTTCAAACTCACACGAGTTCGAACATTGTAATATCAAACAGTGATGTTTGAAACCCAATAACTATGAAAACACAGTTACAAAAAAAAAAAACACTTACACTTTAAACTTAAACTAAAGTGGGGGGCTTTGCCCCCCACACCCCTCAACATGGGGTCTGTGCCCCCACCCCCAGCCCCCCTACTTAAATATACCAACTCCGAGATTGCACCACAGTGGAGGAAATAGCAAAGCCACAAAAATGGCCCACTCATTTTATTCCCTGGGAAAAAAATTGGTGTGCCGTGGCTTTTCGTATTTCGAACGTCACAGTTCGATATTACAACGTTCAAACTTCTGTGAGTTCGATGTTGTAATATATACCCATACATATATATATATATATATATATATATATATACATATATATATATATATATAGAGAGAGAGAGAGAGAGATAATGGATATAGATATAAATATTTCTTGTAAAACTGGAACACAATAAACTAAATGAGAAAAGGGAGGATGAGTAGGAAGGTGAACTGAATAGGGCTAAGAGCAATAAAGCATGGATGATGTGCCACAAATTCAGACACACAGTACAAGAATCATTCTGTATGGTGGGGCAAAGAAGGTGCAGATAATAGTGAATAGTGAATGTAGACAGATGTTTAGAAAACCAATGGAAATTATGTAGACATTGTTTTTAAGGAGGACAAGTAGAAATGTGGAGGGAAAAGAATGATAACAGGGAATTTATTTTATTTTTTAAACATTTTATTCTTTTTATGGCCTCTAAAGTATTCAGAAACCATCAACAACTGTTTCATTGATAGTCCACTACATTAACCTCGAAACTTGCTGTGTGGTGAGAAGTGAAACCTGGAAAACTCAGCTATCATTCTGCAGGTGGGGTTGGAAATTTTGAATATTCCTACTTCATCGCCACCCACACTTTAGCTCCCAATCGTAGTGCAATAGCCTCTATCCAGAGCCTAGTGTGGGTGTGCACATTAGTACTACCACAATGGGTGGTTGGAGTGCATGCACTCTTTGACAGGCAGTTGATACTAAGACCCAGTGCATATGCAGCACACGTCTTGACCTTTTATCTGATAGTGCTCTTGGTTTGAGCTAAAACTGGCACCTTCCCCGAGGACTGATAAGCAGGCATAAGAAGCTAATTTACACCCCTGACTAGCTAACTTACCCAACACCCAGACTGCTGAAGCTGGGTTTAACTGGAGAATAGGCAGGAGTTTACTTTTTTGAGCCAATAGGATGCTAAAAATTGCATTAATGTTGGGAGATGAGGAAACTTACATAGCAAAGAATACGAAATGTGAGAGAAATGTGGTAGATATGATTATTAACACTAGGGGTATGAATATTGTGAGGAGTATAAAAAGGAAGCCCAATCTTGGCAAGTGGAGCAGAATGTTATAACATTGTAGAAACTATGTAATTTTTATAGAATGAAAAATCAGGATGATGTAATAGCAGGTGTTCCATTCATGTGAATATTTGTCTGCTTTACCAAAGGAATGTTAAGATGTTACATTGCACTGGAGCATTGCTTGTCAAAATAAGTGTATGTGCTCATGGTTTGGTGCAGATAAGCAGCTTTATCATTATCCTCACTGCAGTGTGATCTCAGAGTTAAGATATTTACAGCTGCAGAAGTTTGGAGTCCAGAGGTGTTTGCCTCCTTTGGAAATTGTTTTATTGTGAATGTAATTAGCCACCATGGTGAACTTTGCCCTTCCTACAATGAAGTGTGATCTTGGAGTTGGAATATTTAAGTAGGAGTGGGTTTAGTTTTGGTCAGTGTGGGTTTTTTTCTCATGATGGCTAAGTGGTTCTTTTCTCAGAGAAAGGATGTCGGCAGTCCGTGCTTTCATTAAAGTGAAGTTTCACTGAACTGGGAATGGGTAAGTGAGTTTGATTAAGTGTTTTTGATGGATCAAAGTAGATCCCTTCCTGATAGCCTAAGTGACCATCAACCAACCTTCCTTCTTTGAACATGTACTCTGCAGTCCACCCAGAGCACCTACCACCTAATCAGAGACAAAAAAAATTTAGCTCAAACAATTTCATTTCTGCACTAAGGAGTTACAAATGGGACTCACTAACACAACTACCACTTGAGGATGAAGTAAGCACCTTCAACACCACCTTCTTAAATATCGTAAACAACCATGCACCACCCAGAACTATTCAAATTAAACCCAAATATGCACTCTGGCTAACTAAAAAATGTAGATCACTACCACAAGCTAGAGACAGGGCATGGGAACATCTTTACAAAACTAAAACCCAACCAGCTAGACAGAAATACCTTGAGTTATGTAACAAAGCAAAAAAAAAATAGTGAAATCAAATAAAATCAACTATTACCACAATATTCAGAATATACATTCAAAACAGCCTCAAAAATTCTGGACAACTATTAATAATATACTTCATCTAGGTAAATCAACCATCCCTAACCCAACATCAATTAGCAATACCGACAATATAGCAATCCAATTGAATAAATGCTTTACAGAAACTATTCAAGGCCTGGCAAACTCTCAGAATAACATCGACAACCCTATATCTCTTCTCCCTCAATTAAGTACCTTCTTCCATAAGAACATCCCACATTTTAGCCTATACCAAGTTTCTGTTAAATACATCAAAAAATACTTCAATAGCTAAAACCAACCACACTTGCTGCAGATAAGCTCCCTGCTGACTTTCTAAAAATTGCCGCTAATGTTAGATCCTATCTAGTAGCCATTCCCATAAACAAGTCTATATCTGAAAATCAAGTTTCTGGAATGTGGAAAATCTTCCACACACTGCCACTACACAAAGGAGGTAACTCCACAGATTTCACTAGTTATCATCCTATTGCCATCCTATCTCCCTTTTTCAAAATACTAGAAAGAGTAGTGCATACCCAATTAAAGAACCACCTTCTCACCCACAAACTATTATCACACATGCAACTTGGCTTTTGACCACATCATAGCACCACAACCACACTTATGTCATTTACTGATATTGTTAACCAACATAGGAACAACAGACTATATGTATCCTCCATATTCTTAGATCTGTCCAATGCTTTGACATGGTAGACCACAATAAACTTAGTAGCATTCTCTCCACCCTAAATATTAGTACCTCTAGTATTATGTTTCTAAAACTACCTAACAGGACATCTACAAGCCGTTCAATGGCAAAATCAATTCTCCCCTCTGCTCCCAGTTCTTGTACGGTTCCTCAAGGCTCCATCCTTGGTCTCCTGCTCTTCTCTATATTTACCAACCAACTCAGCACCTCCACACCTCAAGCCTCTGTAGTTCAATATGCAGAGGACTCTACCCTAATTTGTGCATCCCCCATACTACAAGACCTCCACACCTTAACCCAAGATTCCTTCTTATCTATCGAAACATGGCTCACCAACTCCAAACTCATTCTAAATCCCAGCAAAACTAATCTCCTTCTCTTTAGCCCAACAAGACATCACTCAGCTTCACACACATTTGCTCTCTTGTGTAAAAATAAGACTGTGATCAACACAGTATCACATACTAAATGACTGGGGTTGAAATTGATAACTTAAAATTTTATATACACATAGTCCAAACCATCAAGAAGGTCGACAAGAAACTTGGTCTCCTATACCAACAAAAAAATATTTCTAACAAAAAACACAAAAGCTAGTCTAGCCCACACACACCTCCTATCAACCCTCCTCTATGATTCCCCAATACCAACCAATTTCCACAAAACAGATTTAATCAAACTAGAAACTTGTTATAATAAAATAGCAAAATTTGCAACAAGTGCCTTCTACAGGTCGCATCACTGAACATCACTTAAACAACTAAATTGGCTTGAAATTTCTCAGCTTCTACACTTTAATCACCTTACCCTTGTGCACACAATTCTTCACCAACCTGAAGAAACTTCTGATCTCCAAAATATTATTCACCCATATAAAAGCTATTGCTGTCTCTGCTCTAGTAACCTATACCTTTTAGACACCACTAAAGCCAATAACCATGCAGGGGATTTTCTCTTCTCTAGCTACATTCCCAAAATATGGAATATACTTCCACCCCCTGTAACTACAAGTAGCTATATTTCACAATTTAAAAGACTCCTTAAATTATACTTCAAAGACACCTAGCTATGTTCATGTAACACACCTAGATAAACCCATTTTCTCTCTCTACTAGCTTGATTTCACTGTGGTCGATGCACTCTCTGAATTGCTCATGTGAATGCTTCAAACTATAGAAACTATTCCTTTCACATCTCAGCCTCACTAGCAAAGAATTCCATGTAACAGACTTATGTCTATCTCTGTATAATTCCTTAACCTTTTCACCGTTATCCCACATATGTTAATGAAACTATAACTGCTTTTGTACTCCTTCTTTCCTACCTGTTATGTAATTTATTAGGCCTGGTACATGCATTTGTATTTTTATACTGCTATTCTTAGTATATATAACTGTATTTTCACTCATGTTATTTCTAGAGCTTTTTCCCTGGCATTCCTCTGAAAATGGATCTATGTCCAGTCTGACTTTCCCAGAAAACAAATGTAAAATAAAAAATAAAAAAAAATAAAATATTGCCTTACTCTAGTAAGGGAACCAGTGAATAGTAATTCTTTACATCAGTCAGGAAAATATAGTGAGATTAGTTAAGTACTGTTTTTCTGTATCTGTATGAATCTATTCATCTGTGTTATTTTAACATGTCCAGTGGCAGAAACTCTAGTGTTCTTTGTAAATAGATATTTAGTATTTTCATATTCTTTTATTATTTATATTATGGCTGGTCCTTTAGAGAATATTTTAAACTTTGAGAGGACTTATATCTCTTTGGTGACATTGTGGCCACTCCTGAAAGCTTTACTACATTGGCCAAACACTATCTTTTGTACTAATATTAATTTCAGTTATTATAATTGGGTACCCTTTCAAGAGCCTTAGAGTGACTTTGGAGTGTCTGGTGGCAATAACTACCTTATAGTCTGGGCACAAGGGGGCATAGTTAGTAAATCTGTGCCAGCCTTTCCCAGGTGTTTGTGTGTGTGTGTGTGTGTGTGTGTGTGTGTGTGTGTGTGTGTGTGTGTGTGTGTGTGTGTGTGTGTGTGTGTGTGTGAAAATCAGATCTCAAAGAGTGCGTGTGTGTTAGCTTCTGGGAGCAGGGGAACGAAGCACTGGTTTCACAGAGAAAATGGTGGAGGACTTGGCTTGGACACTCAGCTGAGGACTCAACTCTACAGCTGTGCCAGTGGATAGTCTTATTGGGGATCTGGAGAAAGAGAAACCCAGACCATGGACTGAGTGCATTCCCTGTGTACTCAAAGGAAACTATACTTGATGCAGGGAGCTGCATCTGGAAATACTGGGTGTATCCATTTTTTTCCAAGTGAACGTCCCTCACCAGTGTCAGTGGTGTGGATTTAGGATCCTTATTACTGGCCCAGAGTGGGGATGTCACATATTGGTGGCACTGGTGGGATATTAATTTAACTTCTGTAGCCTGTAGGCAGTTTTCAGTGAAGGTGGGTGTACTCTCAAGCAACCAGAAGGTAAACTTTCAAAGCTTCATTATTACATCAGTTTTATTTATTTTTGTTAGTTTAGTTTAGTCAGAGAAAGCAGTTAAAGATGTCAGCAGAGGATTATGGCAAGCTGACAAAGAACCAGTTGGCCAAGCTGTGTGAATTCAAAGGACTGTTGCATGCCAACTTGACTAAAGAGGAAATGATTTCAGCATTAGTCACAGCTCAGACAAGCAACCAGGAGGATAACCAGTCTGGTGATGGGAATTTGCAGCTCTGAGAAACAGGACAGTTCAACTTTTCCTCAGAGGATATAAAAATCCATCTGGAGTTAAAGAGACTTGAACTGGAGGACAAACATTTTGATCTAGAATCAGCAGAGAGACTGTGGTGTTTGGAGGCTGAAGAAAATGAGAGACTGCAGCATTTGGAGGCTGAAGAAAATGAGAAGCACTGTCAGCATGGAGGGAGATGCTGACTCTTTGCCAAGGTCATGGAGGTAATAGGGGAGGGAATAACAGAACCCCAGAAGCATTAAAGGTCAGTAAATTTCTTCCAGAATTTACAGAGGGTGATAATTTTGATTTTTTTTTCATATATTTGAAAGTGTATTTAAATAGTATAATCTTGACCAAGGGCTCTGGGTATGGTTCCTCACCCCCTTACCCCATGGTAAAGCTGTAACTCCTGTTTCTAAATTGTCTGATATTGATTGTTTAAATTATGCTAAAGTAAAGAAATGTTTACTTGAATATTTTAAGTTAAACCCTGAAGCTAACAGAAAAAAGTTTCGTGAGCATAGACGCAAGGCAGATGAAAGTGTGTGTGACTATATTGCTGAGTTAAGCACTTATTTTTATAGGTGGGTGAGTGAGTGCCAATTCACCACTTTTGAAGTGCTGGCAGACCTTTTGGTTAGAGAACAAGCCCTTAGCATTTTACCTGAGGACATGAGAATCTGGTTGGCAGACTGAAAATGTAACTCTGCAGATGAGCTGGGGAAAAAGGGGATCTCTACTTTGCAAGCAGGGCATCCTTGCACAGGAAAGGGATACCCAGTGCTGCACATGGATATAAGGCAACCCATGGTGGGCAGCCTAAACCACCCCGACACAATCCACCAATACCATAGGAAGCCACTAGTTCATGTACATGGTCAGGATCAAGGGTTAAATGTTTTAAATATAACTAGTGAGACCATGTATCATACAGATGTCCATGGAGGCAAGGTGGGGAACAAAAGGTAGGGAACAGATGGTGGGGAGCCAAAAAGTGGGAATAACAGTATGCCAGTGGTAAGTAATCTTGAGGCAACAGGGGTACCAAGCTATCATCAGAGGTTAAATCCTGTCTTAGTGGATGGAAAATAGGCCACTGCTAAGACAGACACAGCATCTAACATAACCATTGTGAAGCCTACAGTGGTTAAGCAGGAGAAGTACTTGCTTGGGCAGTCCACTCCAGTCAGAGCTTTAGGAGGGACCTCATTCCAAATGCCTTTGGCCAGGGTTGACCTTGACTGGGAGGGTAGAAAAGGAAACAAGCAAGTAGGTGTGTTTGAGGATATCCATGCAGATGTCTTGATAGGAATGATTTTGATAATGCAGTACCTTGTGTGCATGCAGTTGCACACAGTCAGGGTTGAAGACAGGCATGTGGGTCTAGTAGCCTGGGGGAGATCTAGACAGACCTCACACCTGAAGCCAGGGATGGTGAGGTGGCTATTTCAGGGTGGGAGCTTCCATGTAGCAGTGAGCCTGAAGGTGAGCCACAGTTACTGGTATTCTCTTGGACAGGGTGACTACAAGCGCAGAGTTTTCAGCCTTGATAGCATAGTCTACATTCAGATCTGCTGAATCAGTCTTGTTTTTCTTACACTTGAGCATTAAACCAGCCAGCTTACATTAAGAAGGGTTACCCTGCACCCCCATGGCAGAAGTGTGTGGATAAAACCTTGTCTGAGCTGGGATTGCTGGAAGAAGTTTCTTTCTGTACTTTCCTATTGATAGATTAGTGTAAAACTATTTAAATTCACTTGTATTTCAGCTTTGAGTTTGCTCATAGCTGTGCATTGCTCAACAAGGGTTAGCAGTGCCCTTTATAGATGCAAATGCCTTGAAACACATTTTTTTCTAGACAAGTGTCAGTCGGACCCTCACAAACTTCTCTTTTGCAATAAAGGCAACTTAGTTGTGCAATGAGCAGTGTTGCCACACCTGTTATCCACAATGCTCAGTTAAACAGCCCTTGATAGTACTAGCACAAAAACTGGTCAATCTAGCCTACTTCTTTTCTTTAATAACTTGATAGTCCTAGTGCCAAAACTGGTCAATCTAGCCCACACTTTTCCCTAATAGCTCATATGGTAAAAACCTGCTATAATGGACAAACAATTTCCAATAATTTCTTCAACCAGATTGATTTACATAGGAATACTGAAGCAATGTAGTAATTGTCCCATGTATATTGACAACAATTTATTCCTACAGCAAACAGATACCCTATGTGAGGGGTCTATATTAGATAAACGAAAGCTTATCTTACCGAACGCTGACATTATTGAAAATCCCAGAACTTGAAACTGCAATTGCTAAATATATATTCCAACTCCGAGATCGCACTACAGTGAGGAAAGGGCAAATATTCCCATCTTCACTGTACTGCAATCTTCCAATTCCGGTTTTGTGTTCCGGGATTTTGGCTCATGTCAGCGTTCGTTAAGATAAACTTTAATTTATCTAATATAGACCCTATGTGAGAGATATAAGTAAACTATGAAATTGGAATCATTTCTCTCATGTAACAACAAATTGGATACCAAACAGGTTGTCATTTCACACTCTTCACCTCTCACACAAACTAAAGACACAACACATAGACCCACATACATGGAGGTACTCACTAGATGTCTACTAAATGTTCAGAGAACTTCCAAATGTAAACAAAGTGCACACACTGTTATGTAAATAGAAACCACTACAAATAATAACACATACAAATGTGTCTCAACAAATAAGCCCCTAAGGCAAAATACCTCTAAACCTAATGTCCTGGTTGTAGGCAACTACATAGTGAAACACACAGATGTTCCCCCTCCCAAGGCTGGACAAGGAGGAAGTCATGGTCAGCTGCCTGGCAGGTGCTATGATCCATCAGATCATGCATGCACTCAAGTCTCTCAATAACAAGTACCATTATGACTCGTTCATAGTTCATGTTGGGGTGCATGACTTCAGATGTACCTCTCTGGACTAAATGAAGAGAGACATGGCTGAGCTCTCAGATTATGTGTCCAAGGCAGGTATGACCTGAGCTCTAGGTAGCATTCCCCTTCTCCCAGGTTGATGCCACAGTATAAACAAAAAATGATTTACTTCAACAATTGACTTAGCTTCTGGTGTCAGTCTAGGGGGATATAGTATCTGTCAGCCTGGAATGACATGGTCAGCAGGCCACTCTACTGACCTGCACCTGTCTCCTCTAGGCTTTTGGATACTTGCAAAGACAGTTGCCACCCCCATTGTCCCTTTTTTAGGTAATGCCAAAACAACAAAATTTCCAAAGTAAATAAATCCACCCATGGTAAACTCAAGGTTCTACTGCTTAATGCCAGAAGTCTAAACATGAAGCTACACTCCCTGGAAGCACTGTTCACCTTGGAAGATGTTGACATCTGTGCAGTCACTGAGACATGGTTCAAGGCCACGTAGATCACCCTGGCAGTGCAAGCCTACAATGTCTTCCACATGTTCAGATGTCAAAATGAGCATGAAAGTGCAAAGGTGGAGGGGTATCCATGTTCATTAAATCCAAGTACAACTCTAGACTGGTCAGACGTTTGACTCTTTCAAACTACTCCATGTCCAATTAACTCTAGGCAAAATACTCTACCACATCATTGCTAGCTATAAGTCCCCCAGTGTGAACCAAGAAAAGCCCACCACCTACTTGAACTTACTGTAATCACTCTCCATACAGCTCAACACCTTAGTCATGGGTGATTTCAACTATTCTTCCATCAAGTGGGTAACATATACTAGTGCAAATATGGTTGCCCAGAAGTACCTAACTTTGTTAATTCAAATGCTCTAGAACAGATAGTCTGCACCCCCACAAGGGGCTCAAATGCACAAGACATAGTGCTGACAAACATGGGGAGTCACTGCACTCCCCCCTGTATGATGCCTTCCCTGGTAAGGCTGGACCATAAAACTGTATTGTTTGAAGTAACGATTGGACATGACACCTCCACAGGAGCAAAAAAACTGAAGAATTTTTACAAAGCAAACTTCAAACAACTAAGAGATGGTATGAAACATTTTATATCCCTGCATTCACAGACAATAGTGACTCCTATGCAGGGGTGTACTCAGATGCCCTGTACAAACACTTAAGCAGTTGTATAGACCCAGTTGTACCTGACCAGATCAAAACCAGGTCCTCCTGAAAAAAAAGCCACCCTGGTAGACCTTAAGTATAAACTGGTTATATGACAACAGGAAGAAACTGATGTCTAAGAATAAGAGGGAACTGACTCAGCAAAGGAAGAATTCCCACCTCAGCTTGAACAACTAAATTAGAAATCTTGTGAAAACCTCTCAAGCTGAGTATGAAGCTAAAATAGTGTCCCTAGCTAAGGATAATCATAAGAAATTCCTTAATTATGTCTGGAACCTAAAAGAGAATGCCCAGCTTTGTGCAGAACTGATAATAGATGGTACCACTCATACTGAACCAGAGGAAATTGCCAACCTGGTAGCTGACAGATTTAGTGCAAACTTCACCCCCCACCAGCCATACCCCAAAGTATAGCTGACAGCAGCATTCTGCCTAGAATCTCTAGAGATCAGATCTTATCTACACTCTCCAAGGCCAAAAATACAGCCTCAGTGGAACCAGATAACATCCCAAGATGCTTATTAAGCAATCTAAAACAGGACCTAGCAGACCCACTTAGCACTCTTTTTAGCCATAGCCAGAGAACTGGCTTTGTTCCAGCAGAGTGGAGAACACAACAATAATCCCCTTACACAAAGGGGAGGGCAGATAGAGAGATGAAAAATTAGTAAGCACAAGAAAGTAGTAGTGCTGAAATTTAATTAATCCTCAAGTCTTGGTGAGAACCTTCACGAGGTGGACTCTGTTTTTCACAAAATCTCACCAAGGTGACACTGATATATATAGACTGTAATCATATAGCATATATCATGGACCGAAGTAAGTCAAAAACAAAAAAAAAAAGATAGTTGGTTGCAAAAGACCCAGGATAACAAATTGCCCAGTCCTGGTAGGCGTATTGGTGCCAGGACTGAAAAAAATGACAGTGTAGAATCCTCAAAATACAGAAATATTCCTACAATGGGGCCAGGCCAGGCTTAGGGGGAGGACAGCCCCCCCTGTTGTAGAAGGAAGTAGTAGTCGATAAAAATCACACAAACTGATAGGCTAAAGAAGAACCATAAAGACGATAGAGTGGACTATTGAGGATAAGAAAGAAATTATGTATTGTTACTATTATGCAAAAAGCCCAGAATTTCCAGCTAGAGGATATACAAAAAGATTGAGAGATAAATTAGAGGAAAGAAAAATACTTCTGCAGGAAAAACTGTCAGATGCTTCAAATGAAAATTTGCGTTCATTAGTACAACAGATTTTTGAAAAACTATATAGATCAAGAAACTTTGAAATATTTGGAAAAAGAAGCATCTGAGGAAGGGGGAAAATGTAAACAGCAAAACCTAGATATTTTTGATAAGTATAAAAAAGAAATATGGACATGGGAAAGAAAGAGAGATTTGATATGGTGCAATATTTATGCAAAGGAGAAAGCCAAATTAATCAATATACAGAAAGGTGTACCAAAGATATTTGAAGAGAAATATAGGTAAAGGCATCCAGATATGGAGAATTTCACAATAAGAAAAATAATATCACAAAGATGGAATATAGAAAAGATAAGTGAAGTAGAATTAAAAAAAAATAGAAGTTGAAGTTATGGAGTGCTTACAAAGTGAAGGATTTAATGTAAAAGGTCTAACTCAGATTATTTTACAGCACGATGGAGTGAGTCCTCAAAGTAAGGAGAAGCAGGAAGATCAGGAGACATCTGAAGAAAAAATATGGACATGGGAAAGAAAAAGAGATTTAATATGGTATAATCAAAAAGCACAGCACGGCACTGAAGGAATACAACTTTTAATGACCAGGTTTAGTGCTATCTTCCCACTTCGTAGGGACTTCCTCAGAACAACATTATCACCCCCTCCCAGCCTTTAAATAATACATCATTTAATCAATCACCTAATTAATCGCTCTACAAATTTCACACTAAATTCAATTAATAAAACATTAAAACTAATGTTATACAGTTATTAAAAAAAAGTATATATATATATATATATATATATATATATATATATATATATACAACATACACAGGTAAACATATTTAAATATAACAACTTCACCCTAAAATATTTTTCAATTTTAAAACACATGAAATGGCCGTAGTCTCATTGATACCTGTATATTCAGTTGCATTTAAATGCAGCTGCCATTTTAACTCACTTAAATCCAGATGTATATCCATATTTTTCCCTTGAGAATCTTTAATAATTTGTTGAATTACTAAAAACTTAAATACATGATCAGTGTATTCTTTAACATGCCTACTTAATGCATTAGTCATCCTACCATGTCTAATATCCAGCAAATGTTCTACAATTCTGTTCTTAAAGTACCTACTAGTTTTCACTATATAAAATATGGGGCATTTTGGCACTTTGCTACGTACACCACATTTAAACTACAACAATTATAATGGCCATTAATTAATATAGGTTTCCCATTTATCTTATAACAATCACCTTTTTCTAAAATGTAGGGACAAAATGTACACATCCTACACTTGAAGTTCCCTTTTGCCCCATTATTATAATGATTGCTTTCCTTAGCACTAGTTTCTAAGATATTCTTGAAAGATCTATCCTTTCTGTATACTATTTTAGGTAGATTACTTACCCTTTGCCCTACATTTGAATCATATTTTAAAATTTCCCAATTATTCTTAATAATTTCTGTTACTTCATTGGCATCCAAATTAAATGTAGTAATAAAGCTCAAACTATAATCATTAGTTGATCTGTCCTCTCCAGTGTTCTGAGATGTTAGACTGGTTCCATGTCCACCTGTCAAAATAGGCTTGTATATGCCCTCCATACACTTATGTTTAAATTCTTCACTAATTTGATTCAATAATTCCTGTGGATACCCTCTTGTGTGGAAGAGGTGTATAATAAAGCGTACCTCATTTACGAAGTCAGTATCAGAAGTCACCAACCTGGCAGCCTGGAATCTGCCCCTTTAATATCAACTTTTTTTAATGGGATGGGTGCCAGCTATCATATTCCAAATACAAATTTGAAAAGGTGGGCTTCCTGTAGATGGCTGACATCAACTTTTTCTCTTCTACCTTTAATGTCAAATCTACATCTAAATAAGAAATGTGTGCCCTACTATAAGTATATGTGAACTTTAAAACAATCCACTGATGTATTAATATACACAAAAAATTGTTTGAGTTCAAGCTCATTTCCCTTCCATATAACAAAAAGATGATCCAGGAACCTGGTGTAATAGTTAATCTTAGAAGAATAAACCCTATGGCATAATAAACTCCTGTTCCCAAAGGGACATGACATAATTAGCAAAAATGGGGGCACAAGCTGCCCCCATTGCAACTCCTGTTAGTTGCTTGTAATATTTTCCTTTAAAATAAATGTAATTGTATTTTAACACAACTTCCATTAGGGCTACATATTTATTTATTTGATCTTGGTCATACAAGCCAGTCTTTATTAGTTGTTTTTCAAGCCATTCCAAACCCTTCTCTTGGGGTATAACAGAGAAAATGTAGACATCTATGGTAACCATTATAATGTCTTCATCTGCTACCACCCTGTTTAACCATTCCAAAATTGCCACACGTCTCTAGTTATATAGGGAAATGCCATTGATCATTTTTGTAAATTAATATCCAAAAATTTACTAATAAAGCATGTTTTTGATCATTTTCCATCTACTATTTGCCTAAACTTTGGGTCATTTAGTCCTTTATGGATCTTGGGTATCCCAAATATATTGGATACCATGGGGTGCTGGATCATCATATACCTAAATTCATCTTCACTTATTTGTCCCTGATATAACATATCTTCCAGAAATAAATCTATGTTTTATAAGATATGTGAATCTTATTCAATGATACTTCAACATAGGTGCCATTCATTAGTAGGACATTGATTCCATTTAGGTAATCCCCTTTGTTCATAATGACCACTCCACTACCCTTATCTGGCTTCATTGTTTGAATACTTGTGTCCCTGGTCAAATCCATTAACAGTTCTTTCTCTACTTCAGTTAAATTGTTACCATATTTTTTGTCCGTTTGTTTGTATACCTGCCTTATATCTTTTCACAAGCTTTCTCATGCACTCTTATTAAATTATTCAGGGGGGGATTAAACACACTAGGTTTTTTGAGCCTATACCCCTGTATTTCTGATACATGGGCATTACTATTAAAACAAACTTTTAAATTCAGTTTGCGTGTAAAACATTTAAGATCTATAAGGGTATCAGCTACCTTCCTCCTCCTGCTAGGAACAAAGGTAAATCCTTTGGCTAATAGATTAGCATGCTCCACACCTATAGCCCTACCAGAATAGTTATACACTTTGAAGTCTTTAGCTTCATTAAAAATCATTCGAGGCTCATTTACACTTGCAAATTCATCATAATTCCCACATGGTTGAGTAACAATGTCAAAACCAGAGCATACATCGCCTAAAGCATTACTCACATTCAAGTTTGGGTTATATTCCACATTTTCAAAACATTCTAAATCATCACTTTGATCAACATTAATCCCTTCTTCAAATACATAAGCCACATTGTGAATAGTTAGTAAATTTTCATGAACAAGTCCCACATCATTATTAATAAATATGTTATCATTTTCAACACTTATGATATTCATAAATGCCAAGGCTATGTCCATACGTTGTTCTGCTGCCGACTCCGACTCCTTCCATTCTTCAGTCTGGCCCCTTGCACTACATAATCCCTGTATGTTCTCCCCGAAAAATGGACCTGCTGTTCTTTTTCTCTCAGCCTTTCGGATCGCCTCATTCCATCATCCGCTTGATTAAACTTCTGAGGACTCGTATGTTGCTCATGATGTAACCTCATCTCTGAGGTCACTTCCTCTTCTCCACTCGACTCACTATTGGCTCCTTCATGACCATTGGCATAACTACCTGTTGAATATGGGCATGCCTTCTTTTTAGAATACTCATTCATGTCCCTTTTAATTTTGTTCATCTTCTGCACATAAATGTTGACACAAAAGCTGTCTACAGTAGAAAAAAAATTAGTGTAGTTAATTTTATAGTGCTCAAAGGACAAATCACCCTGAATCCTCTATATTTTTCTCCTCTATTTCTTTGGATAATTTGTCCATTGCTCGGATATTGTGTTTGACCATGAGTTTCATTAACTCAATATCCATCCGGTCAACCATACCTAGAGGAGAAATGAGGAATGACTATTCTAAAAAGAAAGTATACCCGTATTCAACAGTTTGTCATGCCAACGGTTGTGAAGGAGCCAAGAGTGAGTCGAGCAGAGAAGAGGAAGTGACCTCAGAGACGAGGTTACATCATGAGCAATGTACGCATTCCACAGCATTTTAATCAAGAGGATGATGGAGTGAGGTGCTGTGAAAGGCTGAGAGGAAAAGAACAGCAGGCCCATTTTTTTGGGGAGAACATACAGGGATTATGTAGTGCAAGGGGCCAGACTGAAGAATGGAAGGAGTCAAAGTCAGCAGCGGAACAACTAATGGACATGGCCTTGGTACTTATGAATGTCGTAGGTGTTGAAAATGATAACATATTTATTAATAATGATGCGGGACTTGTTCATGAAAATTTACTAACTAATGACCATTCTATTCACAATGTGGCTTATGTATTTGAAGAGGGGATTAATGTTGATCAAAGTGATCATTTAGGATGTGTTGAAAATGTGGAATATAACCCAAACTTAAATGTGAGTAATGTTTTAGGCAATGTATGCTCTGGTTTTGACATTGTTACTCAACCATGTGGGAATTATGACAAATTTGCAAGTGTAAATGAGCCTTGAATAATTTTTAATGAAGCTAAAGACTTCAAAGTGTATAACTATTCTGATAGGATGATAGGTGTGCAGCATGCTAATCTATTAGCCAAAATATTTACTTTTGTTCCTAACAGGAGGGGGAAGGTAGCTGATACCCTTATAGATCTTAAATGTTTTACACGCAAACCGAATTTAAAAGTTTGGTTTAATGGTAATGACCATGTATCAGAAACACAGAGGTATAGCCTCAGAAAACCTTGTGTGTTTAATCCCCCTCTGAATAATTTAATAAGAGTGTATGAGAAAGCTTGTGAAAAGGATATAAGGCAGGTATACAAAAAAGGGACAAAAAATATGGTAACAATTTAACTGAAGTAGAGGAAGAACTGTTAATGGATTTTGCCAGGGACACAAGTATTTGAACAATGAAGCCAGATAAGGGTAGTGGAGTGGTCATTATGGACAAAGGGGATTACCTAAATGGAATGTATGTCCTACTAATGGATGGCACCTGTGTTGAAGTATCATTGAATGAGATTCACATATCTTATAAAAAAATAGATTTATTTCTGGAAGATATGTTATATCAGGGACAAATAAGTGAAGATGAGTTTAGGTATATGATGACCCAACACCCCATGGTATCTAATATATTTGGGATACCCAAGATCCATAAATGACTAAATGACCCAAAGTTTAGACCAACAGTAGATGGAAATGATCAAAAACATGCTTTAATAGTAAATTTTTGGATATTAATTTACAAAAATGATTAATGGCATTTCCCTATATAACTAGAGACTTGTGACAATTTTTGGAAAGGTTAGACAAGATGGTAGTAGATGAAGACATTATAATGGTTACCATAGATGTCTGTAACCTGTTATCTGTTATACCCCAAGAGGAGGGTTTGGAATGGCTTGAAATCCAGCTAATAAAAACTGGCTTGTATGACCAAGATCAAATAAATAAATATGTAGCCCTAATGGAAGTTGTGCTAAAAAACAATTACATTTATTTTGAAGGACAATATTGCAAGCAACTAACAGGAGTTGCAATGCAGTTTGTGCCCCCATTTTTGCTAATTATGTCATGTCCCATTGGGAACAGGAGTTTATTATGCAAGGGGTTTATTATTCTAATATTAATTATTACACCAAGTTCCTGGATGACCTTTTTGTTATATGGAAGGGAACTGAGTTTGAACTCAAAAATTTGTTGAGTATATTAATAAATCAGTGGATTTTTTAAAGTTCACATATACTTTTAGTAGGGCACAGATTTCTTATTTCAATGTAGATTTTACATTAAAGGTAGAAGAGGAAAAGTTGATGTCAGCCATCTACGGGAAGACCACCTTTTCAAATTCATATTTGGAATATGATAGCTGGCACCCGTCCCATTAAAAAAAATCGATAGTAAAGGGGCTGATGGTCCGGGCTGCCAGGATGGTGACTTCCGATACTGAATTTGCAAATGAGGTACATTTTATTATGCAGCTCTTCCGCATGAGAGGGTATCCACAGGAATTATTGAATTAAATTAGTGAAGAAGTTAAACATAAGCGTATGGAGAGCATATACAAACCAATTTTGTCAGGTGGACATGGAACTAGTGAAACATCTCACAACACTGGAGAGGCTAGATCAAATGATGATTATAGATTTCGCTTTATTACTACATTTAATTTGGATGTCAATGAAGTAACAGAAATTATTAAGAATAATTGGGAAATTTTAAAATATGATTCAAATGTAGGGCAAAGGGTGGGTAATCTACCTAAACTAGTATACAGAAAGGATAGATCTTTCAAGAATATCTTAGAAACTAGTGCTAAGGAAAGCAATAGTTATAATAATACAGCAAAAGGGAACTTCAAGTGTAGGATGTGTACATTTTGTCCCTACATTTTAGAAACAGGTGATTGTTAAAAGCTAAATGGGAAACCTATATTTATTAATGGCCATTATAATTGTTGTAGTTTAAATGTGGTGTACATAGCGAAGTGCCAAAATGCCCCATATTTTATATAGCGAAAACTAGTAGGTACTTTAAGAACAGAATTGCAGAACATTTGCTGGATATTAGACATGGTAGGATGACTAATGCATTAAGTAGGCATGTTAAAAATATATTGATCATATATTTAAGTTTTTAGTAATTCAACAAATTATTAAAGATTCTCAAGGGAAAAACATGGATATACATATGGATTTAAGTGAGTTAAAATGGCAGCTGTGTTTAAATGCAACTGAATATTCAGGTATCAATGAGACTACAGCCATTTCATTTGTTTTAAAACTGAAAAATATTTTAGGGTGAAGTTGTTATATTTAAATATATTTACTTGTGTATGTTACATATATCTATTTTTTTAATAACTGTATAAAGTTGGTTTTAATGTTTTATTAATTGAATTCAATGTATAATTTGTAGAGCAATTAATTGTGTGATTGATTGATTAATTGATGTATTATTTAAAGGCTGGGTGGGGGTGATAATGTTGTTCTGAGGAAGTCCCTACGAAGTGGGAAGAAAGCACTAAACTTGGTCATTAAAAGTTGTATTCCTTCAGTGCTGTGCTGTGCTTTTAGATTTAATATGGTGGAATATTTATGCAAAGGAGAAAGCAAAACTAATGAATACAAAAAGAGCAGCACCAAAGATATTTGAAGAGAAATACAGACAAAGGAATAGGGATATGGAAAACTTTACAATACAAACAATAAGACAAAGAGGAAAAGTAGAAAAGGATATTAGTAAAGGAGAAGTTAAATAAATAGAAATTGAGGTTATGGAGTACCTGTGAAGTGAAAGATTCAGTGTAAAAAATCTAATGCAGAAAGCACCACAACAGGATATAACAATGGATATCCAAATTAAGGGGAAACCAGTGGAACAGAAAGCAATTGGTCAGGTGCCATATCAAGATATTTTGGAGCCTTCCACAGGAAACCGGTATAAATGTTCAGTTGAAGCTAGACAGCAAGGGAAGGAACAGGAAGCTGTGGAAACTCTGATGCAGCTATTGTTGAGGAGTGATAGGCCAGTGAGTTCCCATATGATAGAGCAACAGATGGTACAGGATGAAATTGAAGAGAAGGTGCCACAGGAAAATGCTATAGAACTTTCTATAGAATGTCCACGGGAAATGAAAAATGTGCCCTCAGCTTGGAAGAAAATGAGCTAAGAGAAGAGTTTCTTGACTTAATAGAAACAGATAGACATATTAAGATCAAGGAAAGAAATAGACTACAGAAGGTCAATAAATCCCCCAGTCAGAAGACTGATAAAACAAATGAACAGTAATTGGGACTGTCTATAGAGATCCATGCGATATAACAGTAGTGAACAGGATATGTTACTATGCAGCTAAATTAATAACTGATAAAGTTCTACCACAAGAGCTCAGGGTAGTGAGGAAAAGGAAGGGGAGAAATCAAATACCATCATGGAAATATCGAATAGAGAAAAATATAAAGCAATTAAGACAAGAAGTGTCACTGTTAGAGGAGGATAGAAGAGGGAATAGATCAACAAAAATACTAAGATAGATGTGGTAAAAACAATGCAAAATATTAGAACAGACCAGGATCTATCATGCACTATTGCAAATAAATTAACAATTTCAGTACAGGTGTAAAAAACTTAGAAGACATACAGATAAATATAAAGTAAAAGTACAAAATAAGTAATTTAGTGATGACCCAAAAAAGTTTCATAGAGAACTGGGAAACGATGTAAAAGGAATTGAAAGACTGCAGAAAAAAGAAGAAATAGATGCATTTCGGAAATAGATGCATTTCGGAGAATTATATATGAAGATCCTGTGGAACACAAACAAAAATGCTAAATGGATAAAAGTAGCAAAAGAAAGAATAAGTAGTTTAAAGGTACAGGATATGAAATAGGATGAAGTAACAGCCTCTAATTGTAAAACCACAGGCCCAGATGCAGTGCTTAACTTTTGTTTAAAAGTATTAACATCTTTGCATGAAGACCTAGCCATGAGTAAGAACTATTAATATGCACACCTGAACAGACACCAATATGGCTAACAACAGGAAAACAATGCTCCTATTTAAGAGTGAACCAGCAATCTACCTCAAAAATTATAGACCATTAATTTGCATTCTGATGATGTATAAACTATACATGGAAATTGATGCTGACAGAGTTTATAGTCATTTAGAAGAAAACTCAATTATGGCAGAAGAGCAAAAGGGCAATAAAAGAAAGTCATATGGAACAAAGGATCATTTGTTGTTAAATAAAGTCATAGTGAAGAACTGTAAAAATGGAAGGAATCTAAGTATGGCATGGATTGACTATAAAAAAGCATTTGATAGTATCCCACATTCATAGATAAAAGAGTGCTTAAAAATGTATAAGATACACCCTACACTGATCGAATACATTACAGTGACCATGAAACAATGGCAGACCACTTTGCAACTAAGCCAAGAAAAAGGACAAATTACAATCCCAGGGATAAAAATTCAAAAGGGGATATTCCAGGGTGACTCTCTGTCACCGCTGCTATTTTGCCTTGCCCTTAGCCCATTAAGCTGTCTACTTAACAGTTTAGGACATGGCTACAATTTGGCTCCTAGGCTCCTAGAAAACAACAAAGTCTAAAGACCTCATCTTCTATTTGTCAGTGATTTAAAACTATAGCTCATCAGATGAGGAACAAAGTTTTTCAGATGATATTAGAATGTAACTTGGTCTTGATAAATGTGTAAAAGCATTATTTAATGCAGGAAAACTGTAGCACCAGGAAAACATCAGTTTGGGACAAGAATGTGATAAGAATTTGAGCAAGAGGGAGTGTATAGATACTTGGGAACTGATGAAGGATCAGCAATAAAACAGGAACAAATGCAAATAAAACTTAGTAAAGAATACGTCAGAAGATCTAAATTAATCTTGAAAACAGTACTGACGTCTAGGAACAAAATCCAAGCTATAAATCAATTTGCTCTTTCTGTCCTAACTTACAGTTTTGGCATGATTAATTGGCCCCAAACTGTGTTGGATAAATTAGATATTAAAACAAGAGGGATGCTTCATGCTCACCAAATCATCTATAAAAATCATTGCATACCAAGATTATATATTCCCCATTCCGAAGGAGGGATGGGCCTCCTTGAAATTGATTACATGTACAGATCTGCAATTGTGGGACTTCACACATATCTGCTGACCTCACAAGACCCAAACATAGTGAAAGATTTGAAACATGAGGAGAATAAATCTAAGATGACTTCTTTGCTTAACCTAGCAGAAGCATATCACTGTCAAGCAGGAATGGAAATCAAATCAGAAGTAGATACAAATCAAGCAGCAACTGAGTGTGCCAAAAAACAAAACAAACAATAGAAGGTGAAGGACCAGATTGTAAGTCAAGAAATCTGGAAAACATATAACTATAGTTACAAGTATAGAAAACTTCTGGAAGAACCTTATGCTGATCAAGAATGAACACAGGAATGGTTAAGGAGAGGTTAATTCAAACCAAGAGAGGAAAGGTTAATATTTGTGGCTCAAGATAGTGGGCTACATAAATGATGGTTTACAAAATCCATTGAGCATGTGGTAGAACAGACAAATGTAGGTTTTGTAAAACTGAGCTGGAAACAGTCACACATCTCATTGCTGGTTGTGACATGCTAATGGCAAAAAGACTGTATACTGAAAGGCACAATACTGTGATGAGACTGTTGCACTGGGGATTGTGGTTTTGAAATGGTTAAAAAGCACTGGAAACATGAGCCACAAAGCATCACAGAAAATGATGAAGTCTACATCTCATAGGATCATCCATTACCAACAATTCAAAAGACAGATGCTAGAAAACTGGATATAGTGGTCCAGCAAAAGAAGACAAAAGTAGCATTGATCATTGAATTTGCCACACCCAGTTATTACAGTGTCCTGCACACAGACATACACTAAGTTATAAAATATAAGGATCTGCAAGCAGAAATGAGAGCAATGTGGAAGAAAGATGCCCAAATAGCTCCAATAGTAATAGGAGCAATGGGTCTTATAAAAAAAAGATTCTAAAAACTTATTTAGATATGCTACCTAGCCATGCAACTCCATACAAACTGCAGAAGGAATCATTACTGGGCACATTGCGGGTGCTGTGAAGAGCACTTTTGTCTGAAATCAAAGAGTGAAACAATGCTAATTTCATGAACTTTAATTGTATTTTGACTTAGGAATGGGGTCCATTTCCGTCATGGTATTAGAAACCCAAGGGATTTGGAAAAATTAAAAAAGGACCATCAACAGACCCTGGGAACTATAGGCCCATGTCTAACCAGTCTCATCTGTAAGGCCATGGAAAGAATCGTCATGGACCTTATCAACAAGGACTTGTATGACCTTTAAGCTCTAGATCCAACACAATTTGGCTTTGTTAAGCATAGCTCATGCTTATTAAACCTAGTAGATTTCTTCAAGAAAGTCAACAAAACCCTGGATGAAGGGTAAGACAGTACATACTGCCTATCTTGACTAGGCCAAGGATTTTGACACAATCCTTCACTCAGGTATTATTGAAAAACCCTCTCAGTTGGGGATCAAACCAGAAGTAGATAGAATTCAGAACAGCAACTGAATGTGCCAAAAAAACAAAAGAAAGAATATAAGGTAAAGGATCAGATAAGAAGGCAAGAAATATGGAAAATGCATAAATATAGTTGCAAGTATAGAAAACTTCTGGAAGAACCACAAGTAGATCAGGATCAAATGCAGGAATGGTTAAGGAGAGGTAAATTCAAACCAAAAGATGAAAGGTTAATACTGGTGGCCCAAGATAGTGGGCTATGTACACATTGGTTTACAAAGTCCATTGAACATGTGGGAGAAACATACAAATGTAGGTTTAGTAAAACAGAACTGGAAACAGTTTCACACCTTGTCGCTGGCTGTGATATATTAATGGCAGAAGGATTACATACTGAAAGGCATAATAATGTGGCAAGACTGTTGCACTGGGGATTGTGCAAACATTATGGTACTTAAATGGCTGAAAAACACTGGAAACGAGGCACAAAGCATCATAGAAAATGATGAAGTCTACATCACATGGGATCACCCATTACCAGCAGTTCAAAAGACAGATGTGAGAAAACTAGATATAGTGGTCCATGAAAAGAAGGCAAAAGTAGCATTGCTCATAAATCGCTACACCCAATGACTACAGTGTCTTGCGTACAGAGAGACAGAAAGCCATAAAATATCAAGATTTGCAGGCAGAGACGAGAGCAATGTGAAAGAAAGATACCCAGACAGTTCCAATATTAGTAGGAGCAATGGGTCTTATAAAAAAGAATCTACAATCATATTTAGATATGTTACCAATACATGTAACCCCATATGAATTGCAGAAGGAGTCATTACTGGGCACATTGCGCGTGCTGCAAAAAGCACATTTGGCTGACATCAAATATTGAAACTATGTTAATTTAATTAACTTTAATTGTACTTTGACTTAGGAATGGGGTCCATTCCCATCATGGTATTAGAAACCCAAAATATTTGGAGAAATTTAAAAAACAAATTGGGGATTAACCCTTGTGTCACTAGATGGGTAGCCAATTGGCTCACTGAGAGAACACATACTGTAAAGGTTAGTGACTCCACCACTACCAGTAGACCTGTCACCAGTGGCATACCACAAGGTTCTGTGCTGGGTCCTTTACTGTTCAGAATATACTTCTCGGAAGTCCAGACTAAATTAGATGTACTTTGGCTTACCAAGTTCACTGATGATTGCAAATTGGGTGCAATCACTGAGTCCCCCAATGATGTTAACATGCTACAGAAAGGGTGAGCACAGACAAGTTATTGGTGCCAAAGCCATGGTCTAAAATTAAATGCAAAAAAGTGTATTGTTATTCCCTTTGGCAAAGTACAATTCCCTGCTAACTACAGTATTGACAAAATCCCCTTAAGCTCAAACCCAGTGGTGCAAGACCTGTCTGAACGTTGCCTGCCATGTTTCCACTGTGGTAAGGAAAGCATTCTACTTTGCACACCTCATAAATTAGGGCATTGCCTGCAGGTCTGATGTTATAGCCCTACTGGACGCAACCCTCATCAGATCACAAATAGAGTACAATGCTCCATTTTGCATGTACCTCAACAGACACCTGCATCAGCTGGAGAGACCACAGCGGTTCCTCACCAAGAAAATACAGGGCCACCAAATCATGATGTACATGGATAGACTAAAAGCCCTGTCATTATGCTCTGTATCATACAGGCTACTGAGAAGAGTCTTGTGCCTGGTCTAAAGGGCAGTCTCTGACACTGCCATGATGGATATGCTTCACATACACAAATCTAACAGTGCAAGAGTCATTCACTTTAGGGATCTTAATCTAGCCTGTGACATTAACATAACATGCTGGAGAGACAAATATGTCTCCCAGAGACTGCCACTATTTTGAAACAATGTTCCAGTTCACGTGAAGCAGAGCTTCTCACTGACCCTATTCAAATGCAACCTGGACAAATGGATAGGAGACCACATATTCACCCCTGGGGGTGGTACCCATGTCCCTCATGAGCAGGGGGAGTCGGTGTTGACCATAGACTAGCTCTGCAAAATATGTTCACTTAATAAGGACAAATGGGGCAACTTGGGTTTAACATGTCTAGGCTTGTAAGAGCCTCGAGGGCTGCTAGCCTAGCAACCTCCTATGAACCTATGAACCTATTTTATAATCCTGAGTGGTGCCATCCCAATTGCAGAACTGCAGATTCACACTGTAAAGGAGGCATTACAATACTTACATGCTCATAAAAATACTGCTTTTTGTGCTCCTTTGTACATCCCCATCCAATTGTCTATCAGTTGCTCAGCTTAATTCCCACTGCTCTTATCTTCTGTACCCCAGTTTTGGCAAAATTGGTAAAGCACTGGGTATTACAGGTATCACAGGTATCATAGGTGACCAGCTGGTATCATCACCTGCAGAGGTCTTCACAACTGGAGTGGGAAGGAGACATGGAGCCATTGATTTGGAAAGTGGAGCAGAGCTTGATGCAGCAGTGTCATATACACTATTGTGCACGCAAGGGCTTTTTCCTAGTTCCTACCCCCTCTTTTCTGACTTGATCTTTGAGGCTACATAAAGCCATGAGGAGTGAGGAGCTGAGGACTCCATCAGGACTTGATCCACCTATGCCAGCACAGTTCCTCCCCAGAACACGCATACCCATCCTCTCTGCTAGCTCCATCAAATGCCTGCCCTCTATTTAAACTTGAATTATTTCAGCAATATTCAGTGCTTCATCCCTCTGTGCCACTAGGTTATTACAATACTAACACGGTTGCTGAAATGTACCTTCATAATGGTATCTTGCAGATGAAGGCAGTGTCACCCATTGTTTCATATTTATTTTAGTTACAAAAACTGCAGCAATTTGAAGGTGTTGAATTCAGCAAGGGTGGCCTATTTCCTTCTTGTGGAAAAGAAAAGATCACTTGCAACCCATATCTTACAAAAGAGCATGAAACATG
This sequence comes from Protopterus annectens, assembly GCF_019279795.1. Lineage (NCBI taxonomy): Eukaryota > Metazoa > Chordata > Ceratodontiformes > Protopteridae > Protopterus > Protopterus annectens. The sequence continues at coordinate 609,568,610 of NC_056726.1, forward strand.
GAATCTCTCATTCCTTCCTTCCCACTCCAGTGCTGTCATTTTGCAATGGAATATTTGCACTGGAGAATGACAAATCATACCAAAACGACTGAATGAAACTGGCATCAGTAACTTTCATTTGGAAATTAGTCATGACTCATGCAACCTGCTGAATATAGAACTTCATTTGACTCAGCTCCTTATAGTAAAATGCAGTTTTCACATTTTCATGACTGATGTCATTAGAGTCTTCAAACAACAGTACAAAAAGTGATCTGCTTACACTGTTTGAATGAGTTTTTAACTTTTTTCTATGGCCAGAAGTTGTTTACAGTGATAGTCCTTCCATGAACTATGCTCATCTTGCATCTTGTGCTGGAAAAAATAGACAACATGGTGTGTTATTTTCAATAGTTTATTGCACTTTAGATAGGATAGGAAATACTACACGTATATACACACACACACACACACACACACACACACACACACACACACACACACACACACACACACACACACACACACACGTATACATACACACACACATACACACACATAAATGTGCAGACCTACTACCATGTGAATATCTATATTTCTATACACACACACACACACCTATATATATATGTGTGTGTGTGTGTATATACATATATATATATATATATATATATATATATATATATATATATATATATATATATACATATGCACACTTATTTGTACAAGTTTACTTACCGAGATACTTTTAGGACTGTGCCAACATTCATTCAAAATAAAGACTGCACAATTTGCATCAATTGCAATTGATATATTTGTTTCTTTAGCAATAAAATTTGCTCCTTGTTAAAAAGTCTACTCACTTAGATCAGCAGTCTGAGCAGAGAGAAGCATAGTAGCTTTGTCCTGTTCTTATTCTTTCATTAGAATGTATAGATGTAACTGGTAACAGATACACTCGATACATTTTTTGAACTGTCCTGCATTAATCTTACATAGTGTAAATATCTATGGATAGTTATACTATAAAGACTGCATCCAGAGCAGTGCATTGAGGTATACAGTGCCCTAATTTGCACAGGGCTTGTCCAAAGACTGTTAAATTTACATGTGGTGCTGAAACACCTTGCTGCTGTCCAGAGCATCAATATGTTACTAAGCAGCTAAGACTTTGTGAATCACAAGCTCCTTGCACATTGTGCAAATCACTTGTGCAGTTGTGCATAGTATGTAAGGTCCATGAATTCCACTCGATGTTTTATCCACTTGAAGGTGATGGACAAGTTACTCAGACTTTATTCTAATGGCATGCTCAAGTGGATGGAAGTCAAGAAGTACACATCTGCACTGCTTACAGCAGCACTGCTGCTCAGTGCTTAAAGTATCTTCTTCTTACCCACCGACTGTGATGTTACTTCTCATATTTATGTGGACTTTCTCTGGGCACTCTGGTCTCCTCTTACCTCCGGAAAGTCTCTGCAAGATTATTGACCACTATGCATCACCTCTAAAAATAGCCATTGAGTATGTCTGTCTTATTGGTTAACTACTAGTTTAAACAGTGATAAAGTACAATTAACAATGCATTTAGAACTGTGTATCCAGACAGAAGACATAACTAAACTTGCTGCTGCAGTAATGGATGCATGGCATACTACATCCCCGTCCTCAAATTTCAAGAAAGGTTTTCTTTTCTTGTTTTAATGTAGATATTTAGCTATTGTAACAAATAAAGAGTCAGCACTTAAGTGCATCTGCATTACAACATGTGCAGTGGATATAAAAGATATTCTGCTGTCAGCAAGGTGTTCTGTGTTGACCATAAATCATCATATTCACCATAATAAGTCTGTATTCAAAGATAATGCTGAAGCTAATTTTACAAAACTGAGTTATGACCTGGTGAAATTCCATATTCCCTTCCAACCTGATAACCCCTCCAGGAATGAGAAATCATTCACAGTCAAATTCTATGCTCATGTAAATAGCTGAAGAGAATTTTAGTCTCTGATGAAAAGTTAGATATGAGGTAAAAATAGTCACACAGACAAGAGATAATCACAGTCTTCTTCGACTTTGTTAGAAATCTCTATAACAATGCTGAAAACTATGCAGAGCTAACAATGAATGATAATGCATACTCCAATCCTATGGACATAGCCAAATCTACTAGCAGCTAAATTTAGCTTTAACTACACACCCCTCTCCCACCACGCACTCCCAGATCACACACCCTTAACTCTCCCAGGAAAAAAAGTGGTTTCCAACGCCAAGAGCACTGATTCTATTGGGCCTACTAGTTAGTCTGAAACATGACCTGTCGCTCTTCAATATCCACTTTCAGTCAGGTCTTGTATCAGATGAGGGGAGGACTGTAACATTCATCTTCCCAGCACAAATGTGGGGCATCAACTGACCCAGACAACTATAGATTTATAAGCTGGATTAGCCTCATCTGTAAGGCTATGGAAAGGGTCATTATGGAATTAATAAATAAAGACATAGGCAACCTACAAACTTTCAAATCATTTTGGTTATATCAAGGGAAGATCCTGTCTTTCTAATCCAGCTGACTTCTTTGAAAAGGTTACCAAAGATACGAATGAGGGAAAAGTACACACAATACATATCTTGACCTCCAAAGGCATTCAACACCATTCTCCACTCAGGTATAGTTAAGAAACTCATCCAGCTAAATGTAAATCCCTATGTCACTCACTGGATAGCAAACTGACTTAAAAACATAACCCAGGACATTAGGGTTGATCTACCTCTTCCAAAAGACCTATCACTAGTGGTGTGTCTCAGAGTTCGGTCCTTGGGCCACTCCTCTTTGGCATCTACTTCTCAGAGGTCAAACCTACTGTTAAGGGCTTTCATCTGATCAAGTCCACAAATGACAGTAAACTTGGTGTCATCATAAACTCACCAGAATATACCAAGATCCTTCAAGAAGGCCTTTCCCAAACAAATTGCTGGTGTCAAAGCCACATCCTAAAAACGAGTGTCAAAAAGTGTGTAATTGTGTGTTAAAGCGTACATGACATTCCCTTCAACTATACTATTGACAACACACTTCTGAAAATTGATCCTGTAGTGAGGGACTTGGAAACCCATGTAAACAATGAGCTACCATTCTATCACCACATATCCACTATAGTAATAAAGTTCGTTTTCTTTGTGTAGCTTTTTAGTATGGGTATGGCATCCAGGTTCAGACATGTGATTATTCCACTGTATTCTGCAATCATTAGACTGATTATTGAGTACAATGCCCTCTTTGGAATGCACTTGCCCAAAAACATGATAAAACTCAAGAGACCACAACACTTTCTCACTAAGAAAATCAAGGGCCTAAATCGCAAAAGTTGCACTGATCATTTCAAAGCCCTAACCCTGTTTTGAGTATCTTACAAGTTACTGAGGGGTGATCTCTGTCTTCCTCACATAGCCTCTGCTAACTCCATTCAAATACAATAGTGGCAGAAACATCCACTCAAGAGATCTCAGTCTCTTCTGCACCTTTTCTATGCAAGACAGATAGATATATCTCACAGGGAATACCACTTCTCTGGAATCATCTTCCTCTCCATGTAAAGGAAAGTATGTCTTTCAAGTGTAATCTGGATGAGTGGATAGGAAACAGCAAGTTCACACCTAAAGTAGCACCTCTGCTCATTATGGACAGGGGTAACATGTAAATGTCTGTCTGCCCCTGGGTTATTCATAATCATAATATAAGAGCTCTGGATTAATTGTACTAAAATACTAGGGCTAGAAACTTACTGGGAATTCATTATTAGGTTTTTGAAGATCCTCAGCTATCATTAGCCTAGTAAGTACCTATGAACCTAAGAAATGGAACTAAGTGAAGACATCCTTCTATAAATAGTTTCATTGCATAATAGTAATAAACACTCACAAGTCTGCCAGTCATGCTGTTGTATTCATTAGCTATGCTTTTTATCCATCATGGATAAAGTGACATGATCAATGGACCAAGTGATGACTATAAATATGTCTCAAAACTGTCCATGTCTGTATACTTTGTATTTACCCATGCCTTTGTGGCCTGAGTATGGTGTAAAAAGTAGATGAATGATCAATAAAGAAACCATTTCAATTTTAAAAATAACATTTTACATGCTCTTGGCAAGCCATTTTTATTGTTACTTATTTATTTTTTATGGCAGTGCTTGTATACGACCTTTGATTCCTTCTGTCATATATCATTAGGTCGTCTTTATGTGCTTTGAAGTCATCATTGTGATATATCAGATGCACGACACTTATCACAAATTACTAAACACAAAATGCTGACATTTTTATACATGTTGGCTAGATAAATAATTTATGAGCTTCCAAGTGTGTTGCTCAGGCTATATACAGTTCTGTACCTTTCTGCCATCTGCCTCTTGTCTCCCTCACACAATCATGAAACATTATCTAGCTTGTTTATGTGGCTCTGTATCTCCTATCTCCCTCGTGAATATTTAACCCCGACCACTCCCTGATCTACCTGATAAAATTGAGAGTGCTGTGTGTGAAAAGGTAAACCAAGTGATTAATTTAATGGAGCTGGAAAATGATACAAAGTTTACCTTTTTAGCTTATAGGCTTATTTTCTTTCTTAGAATGAACACCATTAAGCTCACATGTATCTTTTCAGAGACTTTGGTCTGGTTAAACAACTTGCTTTGGCTGACACAGTAGGCCACTGGAGCCTAAGGGAATTAAAGATAGGCTTAGAGGATAAAGCTCATTAGTAGCTCACAGACATCGCCCCCTGCATTGTACTGCCAGAGAAGCTCCCAAAGTGTGCATCTCATCTTAAGCATTGACTGCCTCCACTTCATTCAGTCTTATCTAAAATGAACAGGATATTGTATAATGCATTAGTTTTCATTCACTGGAATAGTCTAGCCATCCTATTATTTCTAGAAAGAAAACAGAGCGAAACTTGCTACTACACTAATGGATGCATGGCATACTATAGCATGATGGCAAGACAGCAGTATCAGCAGTTTGGTACACCTAAACTGTACTGACAGATTGAATGGAGTTTAAAAAAAAATCTTGGTCAGCTCAATCACAATTTAATTTTGGCAAATCCTGGGTCAAATGACCATGTGAACCACGTATCACAGTTCCATGTTCACATAGCTTTTTGTGAGCTGCTGAGCAGTCTGAACTGATAACCCAGATTAGATGGGGTTTTTTGTTGTTAACAGTGAATTCTTATGTGAACTATACTGAGCACTCAACAACAGAAATTTGGAGGAAAACACCTTATTGTAAAACAATAGGACATTGTAGAATTTACCAGACTGCAGCAATAGTAATCGTTAATACTTTGTGACAGGTCGTCATCTGAGTAAGTAGTTAAAGTTTTTCATTGTTTACATTATTAGTGTAACATTTTATAGGTCTTAGGTCTTCTTTTACTTATTAAAAGTTCCCAGATAACACTAACTCAGCAACTGCAGATGGTAGAAAGTATGGATATTATGCATGACTGGGGTTAAATTTCTAGATTAAACAGTTAAGCAAAAAATGTTTATGAGTTCACAAAATCTGCTTGACAAATTAATTTTCTAATGTAGATATACAAAAATATGGATTTTCTTTGGATACCAAGAATCAAAAAGTACTATAAAAATTGTGACCAACAAACAAAAACCATTCAATATAAAGAAAAAGCAACATCAAGCATGGAACACTGAGCTAATCACTATGTTGAATCACATGCCGATTATTCGACTGGGCATTATTTGACATAACGTTTACCCTGCACCTGTCAGAACAGGAACTACAGTTCTGGTTGTCAGCATTACAAATGTACTGCACAACACTAAACTTTACATTTTTGCAGAGGGGCAAGCACCCCTGCACCTCACCAGTGGGGGGCTGTACCTCCCTACACCACTGCAAATTATATATTCCAACTCTGAGATCACACTACAGTGGGGAAAAGGGTAAAGGTCCCAATCCACACTGTACTGGGATCTCTGCTAATCATATCGACCACATATGTGCAAATGCACAGTACATTCACTGACTGGGAACTCGCACACTTGAAGGTTCGACAACATTGGTTCAGCCAACTGGAATTCTACATCCTGTGGTCACCAAACCTTCATGCATAATTTTCATGGTAAACCATATGAAAAAATATACTGTCTAGTTAGATGTATATATATATATATATATATATATATATATATATATATATATAGATATATATAGATATATATATATAGATATATATATCTATACACACACACACACACACACACACACATATATATATATATATATATATATATATATATATATATATATATATATACACACACATAAGGATCTATGTCAGATGACTGAGTTTTCAGAAACTCGAAATTTATACATACAAGACCATATGATTGAGTTTCTGAAAACTCAAAGATCAAAAAAAAAACACAAAAATCTACTTTTTTTTCTGTGCATAACAGTAATGCAATCTACAGTGAATATAGAGTCATTGTAATGGTACTGTCACACACTACTTCTCAACAGTACTAGAAAACTATGCTAAACTTTATCATGTACAATTATAGATTCATAGATTGTCACTAAGCTAATGACCTGGGCTGAGCCAAGTTTTCCCAAAAGAATAATGATGTCTTGTATCCAAATAGGAAATTGATGGCCAGGAATTTATAAGCTATATCTATCTGTCCATAAGGAACATGGGTACCAGGTCCAGTGTAAATTTCCTGTCCTATATCCACTGGTCTAGGTTGTGCTTAAACTGGTTAATACAAAAACCTCAGCTTCACATGGATGGGAAGCTTGTTCCATGGGAAGGGCAGTCTCTGGGACACTTATCTTTCTTTCTAGCAGGTTATGTTTACTTTACAGACAAAATTCAAGTCACTCCCTAGACCTTGTATTTCTGGTACTCTTTGACTTATAAATATGTAGCAGATTCATACATGTGGGGTTTGTGGATGCCTTGTAAGCCAGGCATAGATCACCCCTCAGCAATCTATAGGAGACTTAGTAGAGGGAAAGGGCTTTAAGGTGCTTTGCATAAGGCAGATTTGTTACACCTTGTATTCTTTTTGTAAGGAACCTCTGAGGTCACTCTAGTCGGTGCATATGCCTGGTCAGGTACATAACAAAGGGAGCATTGTACTCTATGACTAGTCTGGTAAGGGCAGAATACATTTGGATAATGACCTCTTTGGACCTAGATGCCATGCCCTTACTTATAAGTTATCTGACATAAAAGGATTTCCTCACCACTATGGCCATGTGGTGGTCGAAGGTAAGGCTGCTGTCTATGTGCATACCCAGATTCTTGACCACTAGGTTGACTCTTAGGGGCATATTATCAACATGGTAATTATCTGGGATGGTTGACTTCCCAAATGGTGCAATTATACATTTCTTAGAATTGAGTTTAAAACCATGGATTTGGCACCATTTGTTAATCAGAGATAGTCCTTCTTGAAGAATGCTAGTGTCTGCAGGGGAATCGATGATAACTTCCATCCTGCAACCATCTGCAAGCTTAGTCAGCCATAAACCTTCAGCATTTGCTTCCATTGCAGAGAAATAGATGGTAAAAAGGAGAGGACCGAGTACCGAGTCCTGGGGGTCTACGCTAGTGACTGGCCTCTTGGTAGAGTTGGCTTCACCTGTTTTGACCTCCTGTGTCCTATCAGTGAACCACTTGGCTCTCCAACAGGTAATGAAAGGGTTTATACCTAAATTAGTGAACTTGTCTATAAAGGGTTCCAGTGTGTAGATCATGAGACGAATGCCCGCGAGCTGCAACGCTGAAACTAGAAGGCCACAGCACCTCTAGACCATAGAGCGGTGCGGCCAAAAGGGAGATGTGTCGTGGGAACCCATGTCGGTGGGAAAACAAACAAATGGAGACAACCTCTAAAGCAGGTACGCGGGCTGCAAACCAACAGTGAAAACAGCCATGGAAAGCCAAGAACAAATGAAACCAAATGAATGGAAATAAAAGTAGCATACCTCAAGTGCTCCACATGTCCACACAAAGCACAAAAATACATTTATCACAAAAAGAAAAGCAGCATACATGTAGATCTCCACAAGTCCTCACAAACCCACACAGTAAACATTCCCGGGAAGCAAATAGTAAAACCCACAGTAGCTGCAGCTGCAGCAGAGCATACATACAGGTGCATTTTCAGACAGCAAGTACACCAGAAGCATCCCTGCCAATACACCCTAACAGTATATAACAGCACAGACAGCCCTGAGCTGTGCAGAAAATGTGTAGCCCAAATACCACGCATATGTGGACGTCCAGCAGTGTAGTGGAACAGACAGATGAGTTTCAAACTTCATACCCCTCAGAAAGCACATGCTACCGCAAGACCTGTTGGTGTAACACCAACCAAGCATGTCACAGCATGATGGACACAGTGTCTCTGTGAGTACCACTGTTGTGAATGGCTCCATTACATGCCCAACCCATAGTGATGGAGAGGCATGCCTGCAACAGACAGCAACTGTCCTGCCAGAGCCCCCCTAGTGCAATGGCAGGTGGGAACATGCCAACTCGGGCAAGCACATACTACCAACCCAACAGCAGGGAATAAACATTGTAGTAGGGGAACACTGTCATGCAGGGGTAGCAACCCTCCACCCAGTCCACAGCAGCATGTGTGTATTGCAGGGGCCGCCAAACCCATCCATTGGTTGCTGCAGCTGGGGTACATAAGTATGCAGGCCCATGTAGGCAGACAGGGGTGCAACACAGAGTAACCTCCCTATGTAACCTCTGTCACTGAAACTGAGACTAGGCCCCACACCCTGATTGGCCGGCAGCAACAGCTGGGAGTTAAAGGGGACCTGTGCAGTACACATAGAAATTGTGTTGCAAGCAAGCTGTGTAGATGCCTACCAGACTACAAGCACTTGTCAGCCCCATGGCTGTGTGAACTGCACATAGTGAAACTCTAGCAGAACAGGTAGTCAGAGCAAGGTGGAGTACAGACAGCTGCCCAGGGACACTGTGTCAGGCAGCGCTACTTCACAGAGTACAACACAAGGCGGTCTACAGCAAGTATTCTAACATCTGATAGTGACTTGTACCAGGGTCATGTCTACAACCTGTTCCCAGCTACATTGGCCATGATGGATACTGAGAGGCCATCAACAAGTGGCATTACCATGATGGAATCTATGTACCTGTATAGTCCCGGTCAGCTTGGCAACAGATACAGCACAGTGCCCAGCCAATGGGGCAAACCAATGCTGGTAGTGGAGGGATACCTCTACCATTTGGAGCATGAAGCACCACCTAAATGGTACTGGGCATGTATCGAGCGGAGAGTAAAGGCCTGCAGAGGTCACGCCATCACTGTTCATCAGGATGAGGGGGAAGAACTGTTGAAATCACTGCTACACCAGCATGGCCCAGATGCAACAATAGCCCAAGTGGCTACACTGCGAGCAGAACTGCGGCAGAGGGTGGTAACTGGCAATGACTTGCCAAGCCTGGTAATGCAGAGTGTTCTAGGTACAGTGGATGACAATGTACTACAAGAGATGCCTTGTCATGCCACCCTGCATCATAGCATAACCAGGGTATGCCAGAGGGCACGAGCATCCATGACCACACCTCCAGTAACACTCGCGGATATTGATGCCAGCCAGTATCCACTCCATAGTGGCAGCTTTATCCTCTGTAGAAGGTCTGATATGGATGGGACTGATTCCTTGGTTCTACTTACAAAGTCACAGAATCTGAGTGATCTGTGCAGATCTGACATCATTCTTGGGGATGGCACCTTCCCCACACAGGCTGATATGTGTCGCCAGCTGTAAACATTACATGGATGTATTGGCACCCCCACCTCAACAAGGATTGTCCCCCTGGTGTACTGTCTCATGACACGGAAGTCAGACTCTGCATACAACAATATGTGGGAGATACTGAAGGGTATGGCTGCAGAACAGGGATGCACCTTGGCTCCACAGAATATTATGACTGATTTTGAGAAGGCAGCGATCCATGCCAGCCGTAAGGCATTCCCTAATAGTATTCTGAAGGGGTGCCTTTTCCATTTTGCACAGATCATTTGGCGCCAGATCCAGCATCACCACCTTGTGGCCCTCTATGGTACAGACACTGCTTTCTCAATTGCCATCCACAAGCTAATTGCGTTGGCATTCTTACCACTGTAAGATGTTGTCCCTGCATTTCTGGACATCATGGCTACTTTACCAGACTGTGCACAGCCTATTGGCATATTTCTGGACCATCATTATGTGCGAGGCCGACCATGCAAGTATGCATCCCGCTGCTCTGCACAGCAATGACTGCCATCATCCTACCCTTTGAGGTTTTGGAATGTGTGTGATGTCTCTGACATGGACTTCCCGTGGACTAATAACCAGGTGGAGGCATGGCATCGTCAGCTGAAGGTGTTACTGAGATGTCCTACTGTGCAGCTATCTGACCTTCTGTCTGTTCTGCAACAGGAACAGAACCTGACAGATACCCGACGGGAGACTCTTTTGAGGGGGGATGCCTGTGACACCACATAGGAAGGCTATGGTTGTAAGGGAGCATCGTCTAAAGCACATCTTGCAACATAAGTGTGACTACAGTGATGTGCAGGATTTTCTCCTTGTTGTGGCACATTTCTACAAGTTGTGATTATATCTGGGTTTAGTATGCACCAAGCACTGCACACATCTCTTTACATATTGTGTTAATAAAGGCTTTGCCCACAGCACACAGGTTTCACACTACCACTTTCATGCCCACTTGGCATCCTATACCTTAATAAGGTGACGAAAAGCACTTCATTAAATTGTCTTGTAAAGTGGTTTGTGGTATACTGCATTAGATTTGGTATCGTTGTCTTCTTGGAGCCTGTATGTTATTTCCTGCAGTTTAAACAGCATTTGAGTTTTGTTCACTTGGCATCCTATGCCAGGCACATATTCCACTAACAGTTGCACATGGTGGCTTCTAGGGGGGTGCAGAAGTGCATCACTAAGGGGGTTTGTGTCTCCCACCTGTGGTTAGGGTTCAGGGGGTTCCTCTATTCCCACAGGGAATTGTCTGCAGGCATTTGTCACTGCAGCTAAACTGCCAACCTGCCATGTGTCCACATCCAGCTGTCTCACAGGGGGGTGTTGCGCCACCTAGGTGCCTGAACCCGTCTATAAAGCCTGAGTGGGGTATTGTATCAAAAGCTTTGGCCAGGTTGAGGTAAGCTATATGCACATTCTTACCTTCATCCATTGCTTTAGTGACTCTCTCAAAAAACGTCCACCAGATTTAATAGGCATGAACATTTAACAAAGCTGAACTGTGATGGATCCAGCATTTGTAGGTTACCTATGCCTTCATTTATCTTGTCCATTATGATTCTTTCCATGGCCTTACATATGAGTCTGGTAAGGCTTATGGGCCTGTAGTTACCCAGATCAGTGATTGAAGCTCCTTTGTGCAGGGGAATGACTGTAGCATTATTTCATTCCTTGGTCAGAAAAACCTGACTGAATGCTCAAGCTAAAAAGTGATTTAAGTGGACCAAAGAAGTCATGTTTCATACTATTTATTAAACAACCCAGGATGTTATTGGAACCCATTGATGCAGTATTTTTGGCCTTGGAAAGTGCAGTGATAACATGTTCTCTAGTAATGGTTGAGCAGATTGTGGTATGCAGCATTTCCTTTGGACTATCAGGGGGAATGGGGGAGAAATTTGAGCTGAACTTGTCAGCCAAAAGGTTGGCAATGGCCTTTGGTTTCTCACGTTTTTTCTTCAAGTCCTTTGGGTTTCTAATACCATGACAGGAACGGACCCCATTCCTAAATCAAAGTACAATTAAAGTTCATGAAATTAGTATTGTTTTAGTCTTTGATGTCAGGCAGAAGTGCTCTTCACAGCACCTACAATGTGCTCAGTAGTAACTCCTTCTGCAATCCGTATGGGGTTACATATATTGGTAACATGTCTAAATACAACTGTAGATTCTTTTTGATAACACTCCGTTGTTTCTACTACTACTACTGGAACTGTCTGGGTATCTTTCTTCCACATTGCTCTCATTTCTGCCTGTAAATCCTGATATTTTATGACTTTTGTGTCTCTCTATATGCAAGACACTGTAGTCACTGGGTGTAGCAATTTCAATGATCAATGCTACTTTTGACTTCTTTTCATGGACCACTATATCCGGTTTCCTAGCATCTATCTTTTGAACTGTTGGTAATAGGTGATCCCATGTGATGTAGACTTCATTTTCTATGATGCTTTGTGGGTCATGTTTCTAGTGTTTTTCAGCCACTTCAGTACCATAATGTTTGCACAGTCCCCAGTGCAACAGTCTTGCCACATTATTATGCCTTTCAGTAAACAGTCCTTCTGCCATTAGTATGTCACAACAGGCAATGAGGTGTGAAACTGTTTCCAATTCATTTTTTCAAAACCTACATTTGTCTGTTTCTCCCACATGTTCAATGGACTTTGTAAACCAACGTGTATGTAGCCCACTATTCTGGGCCACCAATATTAACCTTTCATCTGATCAACATGAGGTTCTTCCAGACATTTTCTATACTTGCAACTATATTTATGCATTTTACAAATTTCTTGCCTTCTCATCTGATCCTTCACCTTATATTCTTTCTTTTGTTTTCTGACACATTCAATTGCTGGCTGATTTTTATCTTCTTCTGGTTTGATTTTCATTCCTGCTTGACACCGATATGCTTCTGCTAGATTAAGCAGGGAAGTCATCTTAGATTTATTCTCCTCATGTTTCAAAACTTTCACTATGTTTGGGTTTTGTGAGTTCCACAGGTATGTGTGGAGTCCCACAATTGCAGATCTATACATGTAATCAAGTTTCAAGGAGGCCCATCCCTCCTTTGGAATGGGGAATATATAACCTTGGTATGCACTGACTTTTATAAATCATTTGGTGAGCATGAAGCATCCTTTTTGTTTTCCTATCTAATATAGACAACACGTTTTGGGGCCAGTCAGTCACTCCAAAACTGTAAGTTATGACAGGAAGAGCAAATTGGTTTATAGCTTGAATTTTGTTCCTAGATGTCAATGCTGTTTTCAGGATTAATTTAAGTCTTCTAAAATATTCCTTACTAAGTTTTATTTGTATTTGTTCATGTTTTATTGCTGAGCCTTCATCAATTCCCTAATATTTGTATACTCCCTCTTGCTCAAGTTCTTTTATATCACTTTCTTGTCCCAAACTGATGGTTTCTTGGTGCTGCAGTTTTCCTGCTTTAAAGGTTGCTTTTGCACATTTATCAAGACCAAATGACGTTCTTATATCATCTGAAAAAGTGTTGACTACTTGCAGTTGTGCTTTCAGTTCCTCACCTGATGAGCTATACAGTTTTACATCATCGACAAAATGAAGATGAAAAGTCTTTACACTTTGTTGTTTTCTAGGAGCCAAGTTATAGCCATGGCCTAAGCTGTTCAGTAGACAGATTAATGGGTTAAGGGCAAGACAGAATAACAAACATGACAGAGAGTCACCCTGGAATATCCCCCTTTGAATTTTTATCCCTAGAATAATAATTTGTCCTTTATCATGGCTTAATTGCAAAGTAGTCTGCCACTGTTTCATGGTTATTGTAATGTAGTTGATCAGTGTAGGGTGTATCTTATACATTTTTAAGCACTCTTTTATCCATGATTGTGGGATACTATCAAATGCTTTTTTAAGTCAATCAATGCCATCCTTAGATTTTTCTCCTTTTTACAGTTCTCCACTATGACTTTATTTAACAATAAATTATCCTTTATTCCATATGACTTTCTTTTATTGCCCATTTGTTCTACTGCCATAATTGAATTTTCTTCTAAATGACTATAAACTCTGTTGGCATCAATTCCCATGTGTAGTTTATATGTTGTTGGAAGGCAAATTATTGGGCTATAATTTTTAGGGTAGCTTGCAGGTTCACGCTTAAGTAAAAGCATTGTTTTTCCTATTGTTAGCCAGGTTGGTGTCTGTTTGGGGTGCACATATAAATAGTCCTTAATCATGGCTAAATCTTCGTGCAAAGATGTTAATACTTTTAGCCAAAAGTTAGATATTTCATCTGGGCTTGGGGTTTTCAAATTAGAGGCTTTTCTTAACTTTGTTTCAATTTCTCTGGCTGTTATTTCATCCCATTTCATATCCTGTACCTTTAAACTAGTTATTCTTTCTTTTGCTTCTTCTATCCATTTAGCATATTTGTTATGTTCCACTGGATCTTCATAGATACTTCTCCAAAATGTATCTATTTCTTCTTTTTTGGGCAGTCTTTCAGTTCCTTTTACCTTGTTTCCCAATTCTCTATAAAACTTTTTTGGGTTATCAATAATTTGCTTATTTTGTACTTTTCCTTTTTATATATCTGTGTATCTTCTAAGTTTTTCTGCCTGTGCTGAGATTTTTAGCTTGTAATTTGCAATAGTGCATGATAGTTCCCGGTCTGTTATAATACTGCACATTGCTTTTATTATGTCTATCTTTCTTAGTATTTTTGTTGATCTGTTCCCTCTTCTATATTCTTCTAACAGTGACACTTCTTTGTCTTAACTCTTTTATAGTTTTCTCTATTCGATACTTCTATGATGGTATTCAATCATGTTCCCTAGTAATGGTTGGAGAGATTGCAGTATGCAGTATTTCCTTTGGAATATTATGTGGAATGGGGGGAGAAATTTGAGCAGAACCTGTCAGCTAAAAGGTTGGCAATGGCCTCTGGTTCAGTATGGGTGATTCCATTTACAATAAGTTCTGAGCTTTATTGTGTAGTTCCCCTGAGGTTTTGGTCATAGCTGTAGAAAACTTTTGGTTGCCTATTGCCTGTGAAGCTATTCTTTCTTCAAATTTACCCTTTGAACTATTAATTAAAATTCTTAACTGCCTGTTTAGATTGGTCCGGGGGATTTTAGTATGTATGGCTTTGTTCCTCCTATGCCTGGTCAAGATTTTTTTTTTTTTGTTATGTAACTGATTGATACTGAGATTCCACCAGTGTGGCTTGTCTTTTGAGTTTGTCTTATTCTCAGTATAAGTGGGCACAGCTTGCTCTATTCTGCTATCAATATGGCTGTACAAATATTTTGTAAATGATCCAGCATATGCTCAGAAAATGCAATGGTGGTTATTGTGTTGGGGGGCTTGGAATTTAGCCATGGTGTTACTTAGTGGAGAAAGGTGAGCCCTGGAATAGTTCCTAAATGTTTTTGGTTTTGCTGGATCCCAGGATTTAATTGTTATTTCAAGTAATGCTGCTTTATTGTCAGATATGATGAGTGAAGACATCACATCATTACATTGGGTGAGGACCCCCCCCCACCATGTTTGTGAGTACAAGGTTAAGGATGTTTGTATCCCTGGAAGGAGAATGGACCAGGTCTATTTTAGATATTTGAAGTTCCATAACTCCGAACACCTAATGGTCGAACCATTAAGTTAGAAGTTACAGAACTTCTACTATGTAAAAAAAAAAAAAAAAATCACAACGCACAAAACAATAACTTGTAAGCAGAGGGGCAAGCCCACCTGCACCCCACACCCCTGCTCCTTAAATATACCAACTCTGAGATTGCGCCACCTTGAATTGAATGGAAACCTCCACTTACGGAGATTTCCATTCAAACGCTCAAACTTTTACAAATTTGAATGTATGGTCTCGACCATATGTGGTTCGAACTTGTAAAAGTTTGATTATATGAATGGAACCCGAATGGACCAGCTGTTCTAGGATGCTGGTATTAACAAAGTTTTGGAATCGCTGGGCTTATGCATTAGACGTGGTGTGGGATTCCAAATCTATAGAGGGGTAGTTGAGATCCCTCATGAATATCATGTTGGAATGAATGGTGAGGGACTCTAGTACATTGATATAGGTAGTATGGGTTTCTTGGGACATGGAGGGGGACCTATAGGCTAGAAGGATATGGTATGAGACCCTGTTTATGGTGAGTTGCACATGTAGAAAGTCCAGTGGACCATACACTTTAACTAGTCTAGATGTGAGGTTGGTTTTAGTGTAGACTGAGACTCCTCCACCTTTAGTTTACTTCTGTGCAGTAGCTGGTCTAAAGTTGTGAAAGGCATTATAGCCTTGCATTGCTGGGGTACTCTCTGTGACTTTAAACCATGTCTCCATTACTACACAGATGTTTGCACCCTCCAGAGAGAAGAATACTTGAAGGGAATGGAGTTTAAGACTTCTAGCATTGAGCAGTGCCACCTTCAGATATTCCTTCATTGGTTCAGCTAAGTTGGTAGGCTTATCATAGGTTCATAGGATGATACTAGGCTACTGGCCCAGAGGCTCTTATAAGCCTAGCCAAAAATTTCACCCATGTTCCCTCAAAGTCAGCATCTGTTTCCCCTGTCCATCAGGGACACAGGTGGGATCCCAGGGGTATATTTCTGTTTCCAATCCAGTCGTCCAGGTACCTCTTAAAGAGGGCTAGAGAGGTATTAAACTTGATATGGAGAGGGAGTATATTCCACAGATGGGGAAGTCTTTTGGGAGACAAATCTGTCCCACCAACAATGCTATGAATGTCACAGACCAGGTTAAGACCTTGTGCATGGGTTGCATGAGTGGAGTTTGTCTTACAGATATGCAGCAACTACATCAAGTCTGGGTCTAAAAATGGCCTTGTATGCCAGACACAGGTCACCTCTGAGCAATCTGTAACCTATCTGTATAGGATAGGTGTTTGAGACCCTGGATTTTCCTGGTCAGGAACCTCTGTGGTCTCTACAACTGCTGCATGTTGTTGGCAAGGTACATGCCAAAGGGGACATTGTACTTGATAAAGGGTCTGATAAGGGAGGAGTACAGGGATGTTATTACCTCCTTGTTCCTGGATAAAATACCCTTATTTATAAGGTGGGCCATGTAGAACACCTTCTGTACAATGGAGGCAATGTGGTGGTCAAAAATCAGGTTGCTATCAACCTGAGTGCCCAAGTCCCTCATGACTGATTGCATGCTTAGTACATTGTTATTAATGTGATAAATAGTGGGGATGACATTTTCCTCAAAGGGGATAATGATGCATTTCTTGGCATTCAGTTTGAGGTCATCCTTCTGATACCAGTCATTAGTTTGGGTAAGGCTGTCTTGGAGGATGTTCACATCACTAGGGGAATTTAAGACAGCATCCAGCTTGCAGTCATCTGCAAACCTGGTCAGCCACAGACCACTGGTTTTGGCTTGCACTTCAAAGTATATCCCAAACAGTAGAGGCCACAAGACCAGTCCTTGGAGTAAACCACTTGTTACGGGTCAACTACTAGAGGTGGCTTCCCCTACTTTGACTGAGTGAGTTTTATCAGTGAGTCAGTTAGCTACCCATCTAGTAACATATAAGTTGATACCTAGCTGGAAGAGTTTGTCTATTATCCCCGAGTGGGGAATAGTGTCAAAGGCTTTGGTTAGGTCAAGGTAGGCGATGTGCACCATCTTCCCCTCATCCATGGCTTTGGTAATTGTTTAAAAGAAAACTGACCAAGTTTAACAGGCATGATCTCCCTTTGACAAAACTAAACTGTGTGGGGTTAAGCGTTTGGTGGTTGCCAATGTCCTTGTTTATAAGGTCCATAATAATGTGTTCTATGGCCTTGAAGATCAGGCTAGCTAGGCTGATGGGCCTATAATTGCCTGGGTCTTTGGATGCTTGACCTTTGTGTAGAGGGATGACAGTGGCTGTCCTCCATACAGCTGGGATGAAGCCGGTGCTCAGGCTTTGGTTGAATGTGGTGTCTAATGGAGCTAAGAGCTGAGATAAGTTTGCCATTGCCTAAAAAACACACTATGGAGGTGGAAACGGTCTTTGCAATATGCAAAAGCCCAAAGGGGATATGTGCAGGCCATCCCTGGCAAAGCATGGTGGTCTGTCAACCATGCCCTCTCAGACTGTCAAATATTGCATCCCCTTGGACTAACACCAGAAGCTAAGCCAGTTGTTAAAATCAATCATTTTCTGTTGGTAATGTGGCATCCTTGGGGAAGGTAGTATACTGCTCAATGCTAGGTTCATCCCTGCCTGAGACACATAATTAGTGAGCTCAATCATGTCTTGCTTCATATAGTCAAGGGAGGTATGTCATGGGTCATTAACACCCAATGACCTGAGTGGCTGTGTGACTTGCCCCAGAAAGGCAGCTAGCCATGACTCTCTGCTTACTCATTCTGGTGAGAGGGACATCAGTGTGCATCACTATAGAATCACCAGTGCCAGGAATCACCATGTTGGTAAAAAGTAGTTATAAGCTGAACATGAAATTGGTCAGCATCGATCAGAGTGCTACTCCAGTAAAAAAATAACTAAATAAATTGATAACTAAATAAGTGCATGGAACTGGGAAAACAGTACTCATTAATGTAGTTAATTTATTACCTGATACCCCATGAATACTTGATGCATACTTGTACAAAAGTGTATGCGATTACAATATAGTTGACATGTTATATACAATGTGCTCACTGAAGTGGCATCGACAGGTAATATAAAATAAGTTTAATATGCATTATGCTTACCCAGACAGTTTAATAATCGGATGTATAATAAAGATTGCTGGCACATATAATATGCTCTAGAGTTTATTCTGCTTATGCTTCTCTGTTTATTATCAAGATGTCTTTGGGGAGTGTATTAGTACAATAACCATCTCGGTGATATCTTATAGGTATATTAGTGTTATGTATGTTGAGAACGTTGTGCTGCTTTATTCCTGTACTATTGACTGGTGACTGCATAAATGGTTATTCTTTAAAGTAATATAGCGGTATCAAGGTATGTTGCTTGGGTCCTTTTCTCCATATGTAGTGGTTGTTGTAAAGTATAATATAAGTCACGTTGTTGTCACAGGAAATGTTAAGTTCATGTGGCTGCTTGGACAACTGCACAAATGTGTAATACTATATATGCACATAAAGCAGCAACAGTGACGTATTAGGCTATACTTTGCATATTACTCATACTTCCTTATCATATACTTCAACATGATTTATCACCATACTCGATAACACTGGAAAACAGAAGTTATATAATATATTTTAGTATCACAATATATTTGTATAGTAATGTGTTTTCAAACATTATATATATATATATATATATATATATATATATATATATATATATATATATATAGTTGAAATTTTAAAACCACGAAAACTCAGAACCATGAAATTCAAAATCTCGCACACTGGAGACTTTGAATTTTGCGCTTCTACTCCACACAAACACACACACACATGAACACACGCACGCACACACACACACACACACACACACACACACACACACACACACACACACACACACACACACACATACACCATCCTCCCCATGCACAAACATAAGCTATATACACCAAGCTCTATACTACATAAAAGCAGGGAGGCAAGCACCCCTGCACCCCCATGTGGGGGGGCTGTGCCCCCACCCCCCACTTAATTATTCTCACTCCGAGGTCGCACTACATAGAAACAGACACAAAACACCACCACACAAGCTACATTCTCCTCGCACACACACATCACAGCAACAAAACACACTGACACACACCACAGCCCCTACCCAAAACCCTTAACACACACACACTTACCTGAATCCATAACCACAACAAAACCTCAGAAGCGCAAATTTCAAAACCCTCCAGTATTCGAGGTTTTGAATTTCACACTTCTGAGCTTTCGCTCTACTCAGGATTCCACTTTATGGGCTCGAAGTACTGAATTTAGATATTTTAGTATTTCAAGCTTCTAAAGTGAATCCATATATATATGTATGCCTAAGTATGCAGTGTTGCTGCCATGATTAAAATGTAAATTGCATATAACCATCCTAGAAACATAAGAGATTATTGTGGCATTTTAATGCAGTATATTTTTGACTCAAATAATATAATTTTATTTTGAAGTAATGGGATTATTGGTTCTTCAGTATCTAAGTTTGAAGTTCATTCTTTTTATAGGATGATATTACTATTGTTATTATTATTTATTTATTTAGTTAGTTAGTAATGTATTTTTTTGTCGTGGGCAGTGTTGAAATTTCACTTTAGAGTAACAAGAACAAAATGACAGACGTTCTCCACTCCGCTATTTTTTTTTTAAAGTCCAACCTCTTAGAGCATCATTCTGTACCAGGCAGAAACACAGGTCTGATTCCAAAAGTAGGGCGCTGATTGCTGATTGTTCTTAAAATTCATTGTCACACTTTCCATAGAAAATGTAAATAATAAACCCATACAGATGGGAGTCATCTCTTTACTGTGTACAATGTCAAACTTAACAGAGTTTGATGCAAAATGTGCTAGTTTTGCAATTAATTTTGTTGATATAAATAGTCCCTTGAAAATGTTCTTGAAGTTGAAAACATCTGATTTGACATCATGCAAGAGTGAACTCACAATGCCTTACTACCTATATTAGTGTAGCATCTACTATTTATTCATGCTGAGTGCAGCAACAGGGATGTCTTATATTCTAGTAAGACATACTAGGTAAAGCACCCTTCATTGAAAATTGTTTGTTCATAGGTTCATAGGTTCATACTAGGCTAATTGCCCTAGGGCATTTATAAGCCTAGCCAGAGTGTGTATGGCTTTCGCACCCATTTTAAATTAATTTTGCTATGCCCTTTTTCGAGGTTTGTGATGATTTATTAGTAAAAGCATAATTTAAGTAAGCAGCTGGTCCTTTATGCAAGACTTGGGGAGGTGTGGAAAGCGCTGAACTTGACATCCTTGCCACTCTGAGAGGGTCCTGAAATAATCCTGCTCCATCCTTGGCAGATAAGAGCTTCATTTTATTATATTACACCTTAGTTAACTGTTTTCGAGTGCTAATGTTTTATTTTTGATTTATTTGTTCATTTTGCACTTCAAATAATTTTAAATGTCATTAGTACTTGAAATTGCCTTCTTCAGGTAGTTTGTTTAAGCTGTAGCATTGCACTCTCAAGCAATCTTTTTTTATATTTTTACATTAAGAAGACTGGGATAGACAACCTATTGGCAGTGGTGGCCTGGTCTGTCTCAGTTAGGAAATACATAAGAAAACTGTAAGCTAAGTATTTAGTTGTTTTTTTTTTTTTTTAATTGCACTTGAGAGTCCTTTTTGTTGTGCTTTTATATTGCAAAGTCCATAATTGTCCATCTTGTGGCAGAAGGAATTTGCCTGGTCTCTCAGAGTTGGGAAACACTCCAGGAGAGCTCAAAGTGTAGTCCTTTATTGGCCAGAGGGTACAAGAGTCAGTTTAAAATTTTTTTATGCTTGCTTTTAATTATGTGCATTTGCAAAGAGCTACTCACCCCCGCAGTGGTGGTTGGCAGTGCCCTGTACAGAAGCAAATACTTAGCCAGTAAAATTTATCTATAAAACTATATTAGGACTGTAACCTGTAATGCAGTGGAGCATTGTGTGGCATTAAGCTTAGAGCAGCTAGCTTTCATGTTGAGCAGCAGTAATACCATATTCTAACACTATATAACATCTGCCCTTAGCCTAGAAACCACCCAGGAGACCACTGTAAAACTCAGTCCTTAAACCATAATACATCACCATAATACAGGTCCAGAGAACATGGATATGCAGTTTCCAGATGTCTTTGTGCACACTTGGTAGATATGGGCATTCTGAGAAAATGTAGCAATTGTATCATGTTCCTGGACAACCTGTTAACCCTTAAAGAAACATCCTTGGAGGCAGAAATCTTGCTTACAAATAAGGTTGTTAAGAACAGACACACTACATCCTCCACACATACCACTCACCACACACATAGACCATCTTATGCAGAGGCACTTAAAAGAAACCATCCAAATCTCAAAGACCTCCTAAGCCTACAAACAGCAAACACTGCATGCAAGCCTACATCCAATAGTCCCCCCAAGACTGAAGCCCATAAGGCAAGAAAACACTTTGCCTACAATTCTTGTCATAGGGAATTACACTGAATGACACACAGATGATGCAGTCACCAGGCCAGACAAAATGGAAATAACATTCCGCTACTTATCTGGTGCCAGGATACACAACATCATGCACACACTCAAGTTACTGGACCACAGGTGCACATATGATTCTATCATAGTCCATGTGGGTGTAAATGACTTGAGAGATACCTTAGTGAATTATATGAAAATAGACATTATGGATCTCTCTGAGTATGAGTCACTGACAGGTACTGGCCTCACATTGAGCAGCATTATACCTTCAACAAAGATGATGCAACAGTATGAACAAAAAAAGATTGATTTTAACAGAATATGTTGCTTTTCCAAGGATGGTCTGCACCTGTCCCCTGGGATTTTGGATATTGTCTAAAACTTTATTCACCCTGTTAGAGCCTTTTTTAAACAATGCCAAAATGACAAATCTTCCAAAAAAAAAAAAAAACCACTCAAAGCAAACTTATAGTGTTACTGCTCAGTGCTAGGAGCCTCAACAAGCAACGGTATACCCTACAAGCTGTCCTGACTCTGGGGAATATAGACATCTGTGTCGTGATGAGTCTTGGTTTAAAGCCACAGAGAGAACTGTGGCAGTGCAAGCTTACAGTGCATTTTACACATTTAGACCAACAGCAGCACAGACAGGGTCTAAAGGTGGAGGCGTCTCGATCAACACCAGCAACAAATATACCTCCAGGTTGGTAAAGCAGGATAATGCCCTGGAGTTCATCTACTTGCAAGTCACATAGATAAAGTCCCTTTCCATATCCTAGCTAACAATAGGTCACCATCCACGCCCCAAGAATCTCATAACTCATACCTAGACCTCCTGGAGACACTGACAATCCAACCTAATACCATACTCATGTGGGACTTTAACTACCCCTCTACAGACTGGGAAATATACACTGCTTCAAACTCACAGGCACAACATTTCCTGGACTTTATTAAAACAAATACCCTGGACCAGACAGTACTCATTTCAACCAGAAGTTCAAACACACTGGCCCTGGTACTCGCCAACATGGGGGAGTGCTGTACCCCCCCCCCATGCCATGTTCTCACTGGTGAGGTTGGATCACAAAGCTGTCTCCTTCAAAATAAAAATCAACTTGGAAGACCCACCTAAACCTGTAACAGTTAGGAGCTATTCTAAACAAACTGCATCCTACTGAGTGAACGTTTGTCAAAATTTAATGCTCCCCAAACCCGAGATCACAACAACCTGTGCAGAATCATTCAAAGAAACCCTGCAAAAACATGTGCATAGCAGTAGAGAGGCTGCTGTACCTGCCATAACTAAGCCCATAGCAAACAACAAAAGCAAACCACTCTGGAAGAATCCCAGCCTTAACAGGGTGTATAACAAAAGGAAAAACGTCATAGCCAAAATCAGAAAGATCTACTCTCATAAAGACAAGAGCTCATTGATTAAGCTAAATAAGAAAGCAAGAATATTAATTACATGCAAAAAGGCCAACTACAAGGTCAAGATAGCCTCTAAGGCTAAGGACAACCACAAGACCTTCTTCAGCTATGTCCAAAACCTTAACGGTAACACACAACAGTGTGCTGCATTGATGGTAAATGGCATCACCTTCACTGAGCAGAGAGACATAGCAAATCTGCTGTCTGACAAATTTAGCTCAAACTTTACACCCCACACTCCCCCCACCTCTGTCTCCTGTGAAATCCCTTCTAGCATAACTTCTTCCCCAAAATATCAGCAGGGACCAGGTCTTGGTAGAGTTTGCCAAGGCCAAAAGCACTACCTCAATAATAGGTTAAAACATCCCTCTTAACAAGGGTGGTCAGTCAACTAACAACAGAAACTACAAACCCATCAATCTGAGAAGTCTAATATGAAAAGCCATGGAATAAAATATCATGGAAATGTTCAACAGGGATATTGGCAACCTACTGACACTGGACCCATCCTAGTTTGGCTTTGTCAAGGGAAGGTCTTGCCTACTTACCTGGTACACTTCTTTGAGGGGGTCACCAAGGCAATGGATGAAGGGAAGATATTGCATGCTACCTACCTTGAACTGGCTATGGCATTCAATATGATCACCTACTCAGGTATTGTTGACAAACTCACTGAACTAGGCATAAATCCCTAACTGTTGTATATGTTTGGTCAGGTACATGTCAAAGAGGGCATTATACTCAATGATGACCCTGATAAGGGCTGAATAAAGTGGCACTATGACTTTCTTGCACCTGGATGCCATCCATGCCCTTACTTATAAGTTGGGCAACATAAAATAATTTTCGTACTACTTTGGTCACATGTTGATCAAATACTGGATTACTGTCTACATATGTTTCCAGATCCCTAGCTACTGGGCCAGCTCATAGGGGTGTCTTATCAATGGAGTAATTAGTTTGGATGGCAGTATTTCCAAAGGCACTATAATGCATTTCTTGGCATTGAGTTTTAGCCTGTGACTTTTGCACCATTAATTTGTCTGTATTAGACCCTCTTGTAAAATGTTTTTGTCATAGAGGGAATCTATGATAGCTCTCAGTTTGAAGTCATCTGTGAACTTGGTTAACCAAAGGCCCTCTACGTTAGCCTTTACCTCCAAGAAGTAGATACCAAATAGCAGCAGTCCTAGCATGGAGCCCTGAGGTACCTAACTGATGACTGGACTCTTAATGGAGTTGATATCACCAATCCTGACTTCCTGAGTCCTGTCTGTGAGCCAGCTAGCAATCCATTGAGTTATGGAGGGATTTATGCCCAATGCAATTAATTTGTCAACTATACCCTAGTGGGATATTGTATTGAACACCTTATCCAGATTCAGGTAGTCATTATGCACCATTTTCCCCTCATTCGTTGCCTTGCTGACTTCTCAAAGAATTCCACAAGGTTTAGTAGGCATGATCTTTACTTGATAAAGTCAAACTGGATTGGGTCTGGTGTTTGAAGGTTGCCTATGTCTTTGTTGATTTTTTCCATGATAATTTGTTCCATGGCTTTGCATATTAGACTACTCAGACTAATGGGTATGTAGTTTCCAGGGCTGGATGATGATCCACCATGTAAAGTGAGTTAACCATTTCAGCCTACATTCTTGTTGAACAAAGCCTGTTTTGAGGCTATAGTTGAAAAGTGACTCAAGTAGCCCTGATAGGTCATGTTTCCAGCTGTGTAGGAGGCATCCTGGGATACTGTCAGGGCTCCTTGAGGCTGTGTTTTGGCTTTCACGAAAGCCATCAGAACCTGCTCTGTGTTAATAGTTGGGAGGGGTTATAATAGTAGGTATTTCATGGAAAGAGGCAGGGAGGGTGGGGGTGAAGTTTAAGCTGAATTTGTTTATCAAAAAATTTGCTATGTCATGCTACTCAGTGAAGGTGGCACCACTGACCACCAGTTTAACACAGTAATGTGCACTGCCATTGAGGTTTTTGACATAGCTGTAGAAGGCTGTGGTTGTCTTTAGCCTGTGAGGCTATTTTGACTGCGTAATTGGCCTAGCTGGACTTAATTAGTTCTCTGTTTCCTGCTTACATTAACTAGAGAGCTGATATCATTATGGGAGTTGATTTTCCTGATTTTAGGCATGACTTTTTTTCTTTTATTATATACCATACTAAGGTTAGGATTCCAGCAGTGTGGCTTGTTTTTAGAGTTTGTTTTGGGTTTACTTCTAGAAGGTCCAACAGGGTCTATACAGTCATTTACGTGGTTGTACAGGGTCTCTGTGAACAATTCTGCAGAGGTTGCTGTGAACTCAGGGTTGGGAGAGGTATTGACTTTTGATAACCTATCATGTAATTAATAGAGTGAGGTTTGCTTTGGAATAATTTCTAACTGTTGGAGGGTTTACTGGGGTTACACTGTTGATTTTCTTTTTCAAATGAGACAGCTAGCTTTGTGGTCCACTCTTGCCAGTGAGCACATGACACTGGGGGGGAGAGTTGCAGTGCTCTTCCATACTGTTGAGTACCATGTCCAGTGTGTTTGAACCTCTGGTTGGTGTGCACACTATCTTGTTAATGGTATTTGTGTTAATAAATTCAAGGAATCCTTGTGCCTGCGAGTATGAGGCAGTATGTGTTTCCCAGTCTATACAGGGATAGTTAAAGTCTCCCATGAATAGGAATTTGGTTTAATGCTCAGTGTCTCTAGTAGGTCTAGGTATGACCTATTGGATTCTAAGGACATAGAGGGTGAACTATGCCATGGTATGACATGGTATGGCACTTTATCTATGGTGATTTGCACATGGATGCATTGCATGGCATTGTCCTGTTTAAGTTCAGTACAGTTACTCTGGTTGCTAATACAGATTGAGACCCCTCCACATTTTATCCCTGTCTGTGCAGCTAATGGTTTAAATGTGTGGAAGGCAGCGAAGCCTTACACTGCTGGAGTACTTTTTGCAGATTTAAATCATGTCTTGGTAATGGCACAAATGTCTATATTTTTAAGAGTGAGGAGAGCCTATAAGGTGTGGAGTTTGTTGTTTAGGTTCCTAGCACTGAGCAGTAGGCCCTTTAGTTTTCTTTCAGTTTTATTTGGTATGTCAGTAGGTTTGTCAATTTGACATTACCTAAAAAAGGTTATAAGGGGGTGGAGAAACTTTTAGCCAATATTCTGAAGCCTAGGGGAGACAGGTGCAGAGTATATTTTGCAAAACAATGTGGTCACTTAAGCATATCCTCCCATGTCCCTGGAAAGACACCATAAACTATGCCAATCATTGAAGTTAATTTTATTTTGTCTTAATGTGGCATCTTCCTTGGAGAAGGCAGAATGCTGCTCAATGCAAGGCATACATCTGCCCAAGACACATATTCAGAGAGATCAACAATGCCTGTCTGTACGTAGTCCAGGGAAGAACGTATCTGGTCATTAACTCCCACATGGACTATGATAGAATCATACTGGTATCTGATGTGTAGTGACTCGAATGCTTGAGAGTTTGGCTTATCAGATCCTGGCTCCAGATAAGCAATTAACCGTTATCATCTCGTTGTTCATTCTCATAGGTGGGACATCTGTGAGTCATACAATGGAGTCCCCCTATGCAAAGAGTCCTAATGTGCTGGGTAATGTGTTGGCTTAATTATGGGCTTCTCTGTTGGGGATCCACTGGATCTAGGAGTATGTGTGATGTTTGGTGTTGCTTTTACTGAGTGCTTTAGAGATTGCTGAAGATAGGCATTACCGTTTACAGGCTTAGAAGGTCTTTGAGGTTTTAGAAAATGAATGTTTGGCTGAATATAACCAACATATGGTGGTCTATGTGTGTGTAGTGGACACTATGTGTGGTGGATGTAGTGTGTGCATTTTTGACAACCTTGTTTGTATGCAAGATTTTTGCCTACAGTGAAATTATATATGTGCATCTCTTTCATACTGTGTTTTTTAAGGAATAAATGGCTGTCTGTGAATACGGAATGGCTACATTACCTCAGGATACTCATATATACAAAACTGGCTACAGAAACATTTGGAAATTGCATATCTATGCTGTTCAGAATAGTATTTAGGTGGCCTACTGCAGGTCATAGGCTGGATTATACAGAAGTTCCCTTGGGTGGCCAATGGGGCTTGTTACTACACTAGGTTAGAGTGTGCTAATGTTTGATAATCTCCTTGGATGGATACTGAGGCCTCCTTAAATGGACTTTGGGTTTTGGCACTACATTAGGTTAGACATCCTACAGAATGGCCTCATTGAGACCAACGACTGGTGTCAGAACCATGGCCTTAAGCTCAATGCCAAAATATGTGTCATCATCCCCTTTGGGAAAAACCCGGTTCCCATGAATTACCACATTGATGGTAGTCCATTGAACACAGAAGGAGTTATAAGAGATCTGGGAACACAGGTTGACAGCAACCTCTCTTTTGATCACTACATTGCCACTGTGGTCAGAAAGTCCTTCTATGTGGCACATCTCATAACTAAGGATTTTGCATCTAAGAAGAAAGAGGTCATTGGCTCCCTCTACTCTTCCCTCATTAGAGCAATCATCGAGTACAATGCCCCATTTGGCATGTATCTCACTAGACACCTGCAACAACTAGAGAGGCTGCAAAAGTACCTCACAAAGACGATCATAGGCCTTAAACACTTGTCCTATATGGACAGACTCAAAAAACTCCAACTATTCTCTGTCTCATATCTCCTACTTAGAGGCGATCTCTGCTTGACTTACAAAGCCATGTCTGACCCAGCTCTGTTAGAAAGGCTACATCTAAAGAAATCCCAATCCCTCCGCACCACACATTCCAGAGACCTCAACCTCATTACCACAATTAACAGAACACGCTGGAGGGACAGGTTCCTAACCCAGAGAATGCCCATGCTATTGAACAGACTTCCTATACATGTCAAGCAGAGCAGCTCAGTGACCCTCTTCAAGAGAAATCTTGATGAGTGGATGAGAAACAGAAATTCACCCTGGGGATAACTCCAGTGGCTCTATTCAACAGAGGCACTGGAAACTAAGGTTGGTTGGCACTATTCCAGGGTAATACTATGGCTAGACTTGTAAAGGCCCGAGGGCTATTAGCCTAGTACACACCTATGAACCTATGATTTGATATTAGTGCTGTTTAATGTGCAAACTAGCTGTTCTAAGCTTGATTCTACAACAGTGGCTTTTTTAGCCACATTAATTTACAAGTTTCAGTTCTGAGGGAAGTTTTACAGATAACATTTACTTTCTGAGCATTTTTGTCTGTACATGACACTGCTAACCTATTGATGTAATAACACCAGGTAAGATTACTTGAGAGTGTAAAGCTATAACAAAACTTATTCTACCTTGAGAAGGCAATTTCAAGTATTCGGGACCTTTACAACAAGTGAGCTAAAGTCAATATCAATAAATAAAACAAAAATAAAACCGTAGCCTCTAAACAGATAATTGGATTGCAAAATAATAAAATAAATCTCTTATCGACCAAGGATGAAGCAGGGTTAACTAAGGACCCCTTCAGAAAGTGGAGAGGGTGCCCAAGAGATAAAAGCTTTGAAAAAGTGAGCAGCAGATAATTTGTAGTAAGGGAGTTTACTCAAGTGCAATACTGGTTTGCTGGGTGAGCACTTAGTATTATGGATATATGGAAAACAATGGCTAGGACAGTACTTAAATAGCTTACACAACAGCCAATAGAAATGAAAGTGGGAGAGGGAGGGACTTTGGAAGTCAGATTACCATAAGTGTTGGAAACCAGAGACAGAGCCTTTTAAAATCAGAGCAAGAAAATGGGGTAGGGCTGGAAAAAAAATTCAGACTGGAATTAATTCTATTTATGGAAGTAGAAATACAGTATAATGTATAAACAGTGCTAAACTCTTGGTACACGATATTCACACAACTACAGATGAAGTTAAAAGACTATGATTCTAGAACAAACTAAACAAATGCAATCAGATAAATGGACAAAAAGCAAAGAAGTACAAAAACGTATCATCATACAGGTCACTATAAGTGCAAGTTAAAATATTTAAGCAGAATTTAAATGAAAAGCTTTTTTCCCCATTTGATGAAAACATTTATATTACACTTCTCTCAGAGTCTTGAACAAAAGACCCTAAGTGGATGTAGTTGTAATGTAATGAAAAAATTATAGCTCATGCACAAAACACTAGTCATACTGAGAATTATTTCATGATTCAACTTTTTTCTTTTCTCTTTCACATAATTATTTTTTGTCATTTGGTTCTATTATGCATTTTTGTATTGCATGTTTATTCATTATACTGAAAATACTTTGGCTTGGAAATGATTCCTATTTTGGTAATGTTTTAGAACTCTAGGTATTTTGTAATACCTAGGTACTTGTGCTTCATTTGTATAACCAGATACTATTTCTCTGTGGCAGTTTAACATTTACAAACATTTTTAAATGTCTACTTTTGGGTTTTGACTGGTTAGCTTGGTTTACCCATGGCATGTTCTAAAATAACCAAGATTAAAAGTTTCAAAAGTTACAGTGACAATCATTCAGTAACTGATATGTGCTCAACTTATTGATGAAAGGGAGCCATCTGATCCCTAAGTGTAGAACCAGCTACTTAACTCAGAAATAAAAGAGTAGTTTGATCTTTAATTCTGAAAGTTGAAAAGGATAGAATAGATAAATGTGGGCTATTTTAGAATCATAAGATGAGTATACATAGTGTTGTAGAGGGTTTTAAAACTATATGAAGCAAAAGAGGAGTAACGCATTTCATTACCTGATTTTTAATTTAGCTTTGTAAAGGCATACTAAGAGCAACTCAAGTATTATTGCTACAAAAGTTAATTCATCATTATTTTACTACTCATTTGTAATTATATAAACATATTCATTGACTGCTATATTTATGCATTCAGTGTAATGCCACAAAACTATACTAGAAAGTCATTTTAACTGACTTGTTAGGGCCTTCCTGAAACAGAACCAAGCATTCCCATCACGGCTGATCTCGCCATTTGAGAAACACTGGATTAAAGAACCATTTAACAAGCTCATTTCACTTAAATGATCTCTGACTTAACTTCAGAATCAGAAACTGGCTCATTGTATAAGTGTAAGTATAGTTTAATAAAGGTAATAAAATTGCAATGAGAATCTCTCAGTTTCAATAGAAAGTGGAACACTAAAAACACAAGTCAAAAACAACATGTATTAAATACAATTATGTAGTGCTTTTGTGATCTTCACTTGGTTTTTAGTACAACAAGTGAGCTTCAGTGATGGCATCTAAATGTTGTAGAATCATATGTAGCTTACTGCAAAGCAGAAGGGCAAGTCATGCTCTGCAGTGCCTGCAGTGTAACTTGAGTTGCCTAGTGGTATAAGCCATTGATCTGTATGGAAATGACAATGTGTGAGCAGTATTAGGGACACTGAGCAACATGCCACAACATAAATGCAGACAGAGTATAGCATCCGTGCTCAGCACTGCAAAATCAGGCCAAGTAAGAATCAGGGGGTAAGTTTACTACAATGTATACCAGCAGATCATGCTAAGCGCACATGATAATGTAGTGCAACAGATATCTTCCATAATAGTGAACTAGAGTTCTCAGTCTCTAGTAGAGCAAACTAGACATTGAAAACAGTAGAAGCCACTGTTACAACAAGTATCACTGAGTTCTATACCCAAAACACATAGTACCAAAGGGTCATCATCATTAGGCAGTTCTAATTCCCAGTACAACATGAAACTAAAAGTAGTCAACACAAGCCAATGGTACTATGGCATAGATACAAATACCATCATGGATCTGTATCACATGCATAGAAAACACTAAGGATCAGCAAGCTAGTAATCTTCTGTCCTCAGCACTGCACAAAACTAAGTAATGCAAGCAAGAAAATGTAAATGTCTCACAACACATGTATAAATAAAAACAAATCAGAAAGATAAAAAAGACCACTACAGAGATACCCAATTAAAACATCAAAATAATCCCCAAACGTTTTGGTCAGCTATAAGCAAAATACTACATCCAGGTCAAGTCACCACACCACCCCCACATTACCAACACAAGAGACAACGTTCCAACTCAATTTAACAAATATTTTAAAGAATCTATTCTAAACTTTATAAAAACTAATTTCTCTCCTACCCCATCTATTCCCCCTATTACATCATTACAGCAACTTTAACTTTCAACCGGTCCCTGCAGCTACTATAAAAAAATATCTTAAAAAACTCAAACCAACTACTCTGGCTGCAAATAAACTACTAGCAGAATATCATAAAATATCATCTGAAGCCATCTCATACCTAGTCTCCTTATTAATAAACCACTCCATCTCAGAACAGAAAATAGGAAAACTCTGGAAAATTGCCCATATAATTCCCCTTCAGAAAGATGGCAACTAAACTGAATTATCCAGCTATCGTCCTATGCCCATACTATATTCCCTTTCTAAAATTCTGGAAAAGTGCATTCACACAATTTCTACAATAATTCTTAACAAACAATCTTCTAACTACCTCACAACATGGATCCTGCCCTAATCACAGTACTACTGCAGGCCCGTTAAGCTTCACAAATTCCACCAGCCAGCTCCAAAATGAAGGTAATCTAGTCTCCCCTGTTTTCCTAGATTTCTTGAAAGCATTCAACACAATATCCCATGCCAAACTCTTAAATGTCCTAGCTGATCTAAAACCTAGTCAGGCAGTACTAGCCTGGTTTCAAGACTATCTGTATAACTGTCAACAGGCAGTACAGTGGCAGCAAAACTTCTCCCTACTGTTGCCTGTCACTTTGGGAGTTCCACAAGGATCTATCCTCGGGCCACTTCTCTTTACCCTATCAACAACCTCCATATAGCTACTCAAGATGCCACACTCATGCAGTACGCAGACGATTCAATCCTAATATGTGTAGCTCCTACTCTCCACCATCTTGAACAAATAACACAGCAGTCTTTTACCACTATAGAATTGTGGCTATCCAATGTACAACTGATACTCAACCCCAAGAAAACAAAACACACTCTCTTTCATCCCTCAAGAGCCCCAGTCCCCCCATTCAAAATCACCTCTACTAACAACACCATCAAAACTCCAGTTACCAATACCAAGCTCCTTGGAGTTACAATAGATGAGAACATGATCTTTGATATTCACATAGCCCAAACAATAAAAGAGTACACAAAAAACTAGGTTGCCTATACAGAAGCAAACATTCCCTCGGATTCTCAAAAGCTTACGGAGTGCAAGATCGGTGCAGGAGCTCAAGCAGGCAATATGTCTGCTGTGCGATCCAGGAACAGCCTGCAGGGGTATGCACTAGCGCTCCTGCAATAATCCTGCATGGACTAAGCCCTGGTATGCAAATCACCCCATTTGCAGGTGAAATCCATGCAAATTAGGTGATTTTGCAATCCAGGAAGCTTGCAACAGTCCGTGCAAGACTAGTGCTATCTGCAGAAATGTACTCGGTTAGTAACCAAGTACATTTCAGCAAAATCCAAAATGGAGCCATGACAACTTCAAATAAAGGCTGCATATCATGTAGTAAGCATGCCAATGGCCAAGTATAAGGCCATTGGCATTGCAAACATAAAAAAAAAAATACAAAAATCAACTTTTATTTTTTTTAGCCGATCTCCAATGTTTAAGCGTAGGGCAGCAGGGAGCAAATGGGATCGGGAGGAAAATAATAAAATAAACCCAAAATAAGCAGTCTAACTAAAATCACTATTCTGCCATGCAAGTCAATGGCAGGCAAAAGACAACCTGGCCAGTGAGTAGTGGTTGCTAAGGGGGATGCTCAGTGTGAGGCATGTAACTATGCATTAGCAGGCAATCCTATGCAAATGAGGGGAAGGATAGTGAATCCCAGTTTTCCCCAACATGTGAGTCAGGTCCTAACAGTATAAGAGTAGGAATAGCTTGGTGCAAGCCTAGGAGTTAGGTGACATCATGGGGGTGTGTCAGCCATACTGTAAGCGGATTGGAGCCCTGTGGCTCGGATTTGCTCCTAGCTTAGCACAGCAAAGCTGGGGGGTGTCTAAACTTGCTTAGCACTCTTTACAATGCCTAAGCATGTGTTTTACAGGAAGAAGAAAGTGGCTAAATCAGGAAATAGCAGCAGTGTGCACATTTGAGCACTCTGCGCGGTGTGCACATGGGCTTAAACAGGAAGGCAATGGGATGGAAAAACAGCAGGATGAAGGCAATCAAGGAGAACTAGCTTAGCTGACAGGTGAAATGTATCAGAATCAGCTAATTACAAAGGCAGCAGACAAGCCCAGCCCAGCACAGTACTATAAACTAAGCAAACACCTTCCCCTCTGTTTTTTCCCACACTCTACACCACCGGTGTAAACAAGCAGGGAACTTTTTTAACACTCACAACAGCAAAATGATGGGGGCTGCAATAGCTATCATACAACTTGCGGAAGAGGCTGAGGGTGGTGAGGATGTGAATGATGTTGACCAACCCACAGTGAAGAGACAGAGAAGAGTGTACAGACCCAGGGTAACCTACCAGGGGCTACATAAGCTGGAGATAGTGGAGTGCTATAGGGTGGGCAGGGACCTCCTACAGCAAATTGTTGAGCTGTGCCGGCCATGCCTGACACACAGAACTAAAAGAGGGGAACCCATCCCAGTGGATACCAAGGTATGTGTAGGCATAAAAATACTAGCTACAGGTACCTTCCAAAGGCCAACTGGGGATATGATGGGGATTTCACAGGCATCAGCATCCAGGGTACTCCTGGATGCCATGTCAGCACATGTCAGTGAGCACGTATATTTCCCCAGCACCTGTGAGGCATTGGCCAGCAATATGCAACTGTTCCACCAAATAGCAGAATACCCTGAGGTAGTGGGTGCAATAGAATGCATGCACATGCACATCAAAGCACCACCTGGTGAGCGGGGTAGGGTCTACATCAACCACAGGGGCTTCCCTCCATCAACTGCCAGGTCGTGTGCGATGCCCAGGGCATAATAATGAATGTGTGCTGGCTGCACAGGAAGCTATCACAATTCTCACATCTGGCATCTGACGCAGCTGTACCAGAGATTTGCCAATGGAGACATCCCTCATGGTCATCTAGAGAGGGATGCTGGATACGCACTGGAGACGTGGCTGATGACACCCATCAGAAATGCACACACACCCGAACAAGAACTCCATAATGAGGCACACGCACAGACCAGAATTATAGTAGAGCATGTGTTTGGGATGCTAAAGTCAAAGGTCTGGTGCCTGGACACATCCGGTGGAGCCTTGCAGTACTCACCAGCTACATGTACCCAAATTGTCCTTATATTTGGCATGCTACACAATATGATCCTGTGGAAACAGCTGCAGTAGGAACAGCACAGGGCAGGGCCACACAGCCCCCCATCATTGCCAAGGTCTGCAGAGGCACAGAGTGACTTGGAGGAGGAACAACCTGAGCTTGCCCCAGTAGGCAGAAGGAGGCATGTCCAGTATGCTCTGGCCTTGGCAAAGAGGCAGCACATAGCACATACACTGACACAGGAGGGTCCCAGGGAATAACACCTCTATCTGACTCTCATATACAGTAAAAGGGATGCCAAACATTACACTACCTGTGCCTAACCATGTGTAGGGAGTGTGTTATGTGTATCTGACATAGGCAGCCCTGCAGCACCACCCTCAATAATGGGAAATCCACAAGGTAAGTGACTCACACATGCCAGTCAGGGGGGGGTCAAATACCCAACAACAGTCACAGTCACCAGGACAGGTGTAGAAAAACACAAACAAAGGCTGTGCTATGGCCTCTGAATGAGGCCTATGGGTAACCATCCCCAGGCCTACACAGATAGACTACAGCAGGGCAGGCAGTGGGATGTCAGTTCTGAAGGGTAGGAAGTCAAAAGCTAATATGTAGGTAATTAAAAGCTAAGATCTGTAGTACACTGGTATGCCTCTAGCCAGCATGATAGGTAAGACTACAGACTGAAATGGAGTACCCAACATACCAGTACAGTCCTAGCAAATGTGCAGAAGTGTCAGGTGTGCCCCCCCATCCGACGTAGAAATGTAGTCACAGTCAGGTGTGCCCCACCCCAATCCTGTGTAGAAACATAGAAATAGTCAGGTGTGCCCTCATCCTACGTAGAAATATAGTAACAGTCAGGTGTGCCCCCCACACAATCCTGTGTAGAAATGCAGAAATAGTCAGGTGTGCCCCCCCCATTCTACATAGACATATATTAACACTCAGGTGTGCCCCCCAACAATCATGTGTAGAAATGTAGAAATAGTCAGGTGTGCCCCCCGTCCCACGTAGACATATAGTAACAGTCAGGTGTGCCCCCTCCCACAATCCTGTGTAGAAATGTAGAAATAGTCAGGTGTGACCCCCCCCATCCTATGCAGAAATGCAGTAACAGTCCATGCCAAATGATCGACGGATACCCTGCAGAGACAGCATGCTACCTGTAGGTGTACAACACAAAGCTCAGCACTACAGTACAAACTACCTGGACTCGATCCACACATTCACTACAGACGGCCATACTGGGCATGCCCACACAGTGTAATGAAGGCAATGTCAGTCAGCAACATACCGAAGGTCATACTGGGCATGATCACACACTTAAACACATGAAGACCATGTTTGCAAACACCAGTGGGACAGACATATCTGGCAGCCACACACACAGTGGATGCTTTGCACACACAGTGGATAAGAATACAGGCATATATGTAAGGACAACACACTATAATAAGCAAAAGGTAGATATACATAGATGTGTGGAAGAGGGTGACTGTGACAAGGAGCCATCCCGTGCTCTCCCACCCAGCACACAGCCAAAGGGCCACAACCACATGAGGGTCTGATGTCACACACTGCAGATACTAGCCACCGGTATCTGTCACCATTACAGAGTATGTGGTGCACGTGCCAGCTGTGCAATATGACTGTTCAAGGAAGTAGTCATCTAGCAGCTGTATACATGTAGCTGTGGAATATGACCCAGGTTGTGCCCTCATGTGGCGTGTCAACCCCTAGATGAATGGGTTATGGCCCATGCACATACAATACCCTCCCCATAGCCCCACTATGACAAGCCTGTTGAGGTCAACTACTGTGAAATACACCTTTAGGAGAGTTTCATCCCAGTAATCTCAGTGGCATGTCCCATAACTGTGTATTGCTGTAGTGTGATAAACTAGTTAGGTAGGAGTTCTAACCCCAGCCTTGACAAGTGTGTGTCTGTCTGACTCTTTCTGTGTATAGAGCAATCCTTTTTAAGGTGGTCACACTCCCTACAATTGAAATGCTCTACTTTGGTAAGGCTGCTGATGTCATCCACCTAGAAATACATCCCTGGAAAGGTTGTATCCCAGTAAAATCTGTGGTGTGTCCCATAACTATGTACTGCTGTAGTGTGATGAACTAGTTAGATAGGAATTCTAACCCCAGCCTTGGCAACTGTTTATGCATGTGTGTCTGTCTGTTTATAGAGCAATGCTTTTTAGGGTGGTCATACTCCCTACAATTGAAATGCTGTAGTTTGGTAAGGCTGCTGATGTCATTCACCTAGAAATATATCCCTGGAAAGATTGCATTCCACTAATCTCCATGGAGCGTCCCATAACTGTGTACTGCTGTAGTCTGATAAAGTAGTTAAGTAGGAGTTTAATTCCCAGATGTGACAACTGTGTATGTTTGTCTGTCAGTGTAGATAGCAATGCTTTTTAGGGTAGTCACACTCCCTACAATTCAAATGCTCATCTTTGGCAAGGCTGCTGATGTCATCCACCTAGAAATACACCTCTGGGTGGCTGTAGTTCAATAATCTCTGGATTGCGTCCTGTAACTGCAACTTGCTGTAGTGTAAGAAATTAGTTAGATAGCTGTTTGAATACCAAACAAGGCAGGGGTGTTTGTGTGTGT
Source organism: Protopterus annectens (assembly GCF_019279795.1). Classification (NCBI taxonomy): domain Eukaryota; kingdom Metazoa; phylum Chordata; order Ceratodontiformes; family Protopteridae; genus Protopterus; species Protopterus annectens. Next base: position 609,605,967 of record NC_056726.1, read on the forward strand.
GTATGTTTGACTATGTGTAGAGAGCAATGCTTTTTAGGGTAGGCACACTCCCTACAATTCAAGTGCTCATCTTTGGCAAGGCTGCTGATGTCATCCACCTAGAAATGCACCTCTGGGAAGCTGTACCCAGTAATCGCTGTAGCGTGTCCTGTAAGTGCATACTGCTGTAGTGTGATAAATTAAGTAGGTAGCTGTTCTACTCCCTGACATGGCAGGTGTGTGTGCCCATCTGTGTATAGAGCAATGCTTGTTATGGTAGTTACACTCCATACAATTTGTATGCTCTACTTTGGCAAGGCTGCTGATGTCATCCACCTAGAAATACACCTCTGGGAAGGATGCAGCCCAGTAAACTCCGTAGCGTGTGCCCTAACTGCGTACTGCTGTAGTGTGATATAGATCTCTGTTAAGGATTCTATACCAACGCATGTTGGTTGTGGATGTTTTGTGTGTGTTTCAATGTCTGTGTAGGGAGCCATGCATTTTAGGCTAGTCACACTCAGTACCATTCCAATGGCCTACTTTGGCAGTCCTGCTGATGTCATCCAATGTGAAATACACCTTTGGCGAAGGAGCTCTTCAGTAATCCCTGTGGTGCGTCCTATAACAGCTCCATGCTGTAGTGTGATTTAGATCCCCATTAGATGTTCTGTACTCACACATGGATGTTTTGTGTGTGTTTCAATGTCTGTGTGAGGAGCAATGCATTTTAGGCTAGTCACACTCAGTACATGTCCAATGGCCTGCTTTGGCAGTCCTGCTGATTTCATCCAATGTGAAATACACCTTTGGGGAAGAAGTAGTCCAGTAATCTTCATGGTGCCTACTGTAACTCTATAGTGCTGTCGTGTGCTAAACTAGTTAGGTAGGGGTTCAACTCCACCACATGACAGGTGTGTGTATGTGTTTGTAACTTGTATCCTGTGTGGGTGTGAGTGTGTGACACCTGGGCCCAATGCGGGGCGGGTTTTGCAAATGTCTTTTATGGTGGTCCTATGTCATAATTTCCACTGTACAGGGATAACAGATGTGAAATAATGCTAGGGTGCAAATCCATACCCATACATGTGACCTCACAGCCAGGAATTCACAGTTAGCAACCCCAGTATTACACAGAGCACACTCTCAACCCATGTCACACACACACACACACACACACACACACACACACACACACACACACACACACACACACACACACACACACACACACACACACACATGCTGAAGCATCAGCCAATATGTGTGTAGTACACTGCATATTGGCAACTGATAGTAACTATGGAGTGATTGCAGTGGCCTACAGAGGGCATGGCACCCTGTCCAACTGTCCAATAGGCACATACATGCAGACAGTGCACCTTCCCGATGCTCCCCACTGGACACCTGCAACACCTGTGGTGCCATCACATGTGACCCACAAAGGACATACCATGCCTGAAAACATGCCCTGCATAGACAGATACCACTGACACCAGGGAATGCTGTTAGCATGCTATCAATGTTGGTGCAGGGTTAACCTGCTGTCCATTACAAGTTCCTGCCACAGGTGGCCAAGACTGGCACATCTGATGATAATCTGTGTACAAAACATGGGCCCAACACCCCAGGTACAGTTCCACATGTCACTGTACATGCATGTGGGAGGTTTGCACATCCCAGACACCATTCATGTCATGGACTAGGGAACACATACATGGCAAGCAATGTACAGCATTGGCCACATGCAATACGTGACTGGATGGTGGATACAATACCCACCTGTGTGGGCAAATGCAGAAACCACAGGCCTGAGCCACAATGCAGACCATTGTCATGTAGCTTGATGCCAAGGTATACCCATCACCTAGCCTTCTATAGCTGTCTGGCACAGTTGCCCACCACATATCCATGCAGAAATGCACCCATGCATGTAAGTACAGGCACTGTGTGTTCATGTGTGTGTTGAATGATGTGTATGATCACATCCACACTCGCTACAACCCTCAGTGGCATACTGAAGCATGCTGTTTGATGTCAGACACCTCCCCATACCCTTTACCCATATAACCTCCATATGACCCATGTGGTGCATGTAATACCTGCACAGTAATGTGTTGTGGCAATCTCACAAGGGATGATCTGTATCCCTTGGCCTGCCAAGTGTGTCAATGTGTGTGCATCCCTGTGAGAGTGTGGCTGTGGGCTGTGTTGATGCTGGCACCTGTTCATGCAGACAAGCATGTGTACATCACCTACTGTATAGCTACAATATCCCTGTTGCCGATGTCACTCACCATCACATGTATGTTCTGCAGACTCCACAATAGGTAACCTATGTGGCGCATCCAACAACTGCATAGGACTATGATAGCACTACATAGTCATCAGGGGTTTGATACCTTGTGCTGGTAGGTGTGTGACACAAGCATGCTTAGGTTTTACTCTCCCACCCCTCCCTGACTTGACGATGCATCTGTCTGCCTCTCTCACTCCCTCATTGGTGGATGTGGAGACCTATACCTGCTTTTCATAGGCAGAATCATGTGTATTTTAGGTAATGGTCATCATCAGCTAATGACCTCTGCAGGAATTGCAGCCCTCCCAAAGCTGATTGCATGTGGAACAGCTGTGGTAACATTCCTATATCCAATTGCATGGAAACACACTCCAATATCTAGGAACATCATGTTAGTGTTGGTCCTTTTCATTCACTGTCAGCAGGAACTCATTCTGTTGTTTGGCAAACAGCATCTCAAATGGAGTGTGGATTTATCTCTGACAACATACACTGTAGAAACAGAATAAAACATACAGGAGGGGGATATGCCTGACCTGACTAGAGACTGTAAGTGCTGCTATACTGCATTTGGAGTAATGTTGGTTTAACAGGTTGTGTGCAGATATGGCTGTCCTACATGTATTAATACCTGCCATGTCAGTTGTATGTTTATGAGGACTCCCCATCTGTAGGGTCATCTGACAACTGGGCAGTGTGTGGTGCCTTTGGTGTCATGTGTTACCCACAAGACATGTATCTGTGAACTGCAGAATGTAGTGTGATGCTTGCAGTCTGTAGATGGTGAAACCCATGACAGTTACTGACTTCATATCCCTCATAGGACATATGTTGCACCAAACCCTGTTACAACAGTAAATGTATGATGTTATCACAGCAACATGTCAATATTGGCCCTGTGTATGTGCTTCCAGCCACAGCTCAGTCAACCTTTGCACATATGTCATGCATTAAGAGGTGCATATCTGCTTTACACCATAATTAGTGTCATCATAGCTGATAACAAGCCAGTGAGATATCAGACTGCTACACGTGGTATGTACAGTAGAGGTTATATTTGATGACATAATCTGGACAAACTGTGGTTGTTTGTACAGTACTGAGGTCTGTTTACTTATGGTGAATGCCAACAGTGTGTATTGTTAATATGTAACTTGGTCTGTGTACAGACTGCAATAGTTGTCATCGTCCTAGGTCCCGCCCTATCTGATGTTACATGCTGCTCCACTGTATGTTACCACATTGGCTTACATGTTTGTAGGGCCATAAACACACATGTCCCATACCACAGTCAGCCATCAGGCCAAACTGTGTAGTGGCCCAGTATATCTAGGGTTAGTGTGTGAGTGGCACATATGAGGATGGTGTCGAACAGTTAGTCCATATACTGTAATATCATGCTAGCTTGCCATATGTGGCTGTGTTCTCATTAGTTGTGGTTATGAAGTTTCACACAGGTGTATCTTACCCTGTGCTGTGACATGCCTGTACAGCCTGCTATATATGCAGGTACATGTGCATTCCCCCATAGGAGATGTAGACCAGTGTTGAGCCAGTCTGCCTGTAACCTGCATAGTGCATTGTTACATGCCTAGCAGCTTAGTGTACTTACCCAGTGAGATGTCATGTGCAGATACTTGCCAGATGTACTGCTGATGGGCCTCGCTTAACAGTCATGTATGTCAGACAGAGCAGTGGGATACTGTACAGATGTATGTCAATATCTAGTGGGTAGTATGTGGTCATGACACCCCTATACCAGTGGTTATTATGTGTCAGGCCAGACAGGGGTGTGTGAATGTATAATGTAAAGTGGTATCTGTATACCAGTCATTATGTGTTATACCCATCTACATGGCTGTTAACATCCATATTGTCAGGTATGGTACACATGTTTTGCATTAAGGGGTTCTGTGTATACCTTTAGACTGTACAGAGTGTGTCAGAATCTCCACACATATTGGCCAATATCTCTGCTGCAGTCGACAGGGGCAGTACGTGCTAGCATCTTTTACTATGATGTCCTTAGCATGTCTGCCAGTAGCCAGTGCCACAGATGTGGAAAGCAGATGTGACCTCCCACACACACCATGTCTGTGAAGACAATCCCAGTTTCAGTAGCAATAGTATATAGAACTGTAATAGTACACAAATAAAGGTTTTCCATTTTTGCAAACCTGTGTGTGGTGTTTTGTCCTATGACCTCTCTTTGGGTATATGTTGAAGGCAATGATTGTCATGTGTATGGGTGGCCCATACAGTGTCCAGGTGTTCAGGTGTGAACTGTAGGCATAGTGGCTGTTCCATATATTGTGCACCTTCTACATATGTATCTTACTGTACATATCTCTGCCTGTGTATGTGTAGTCACATGTATATCTATATATACATAGAAATATATATATATATATATATATATATATATATATATATATATATATATATCTGTATCTGCATATATGTGTCTGTGTATATGTATCCTGGGGATGTTGATAGCTTCCACATTTTACATTTCCTATGGGAGCCAGACTGTATTGCATGATATGTTGTCAATACCAGCCTGACATCATACAGGTGGGATGTAGTACTGTTAACATCTTGTGCCCATGTCATGTCAGGTCCTGGATATGGGATCAGCAACACTTGGTAGTGTATTGCAGGGTGGACGTGTTTGGCTGTGGGGGAGGGGTATGCCTATTTATACAAGATGTATTTTGTTTGGGGCCTCTCAACCCCATTAACGGTGCATGTGGACATATTTGTTTTTGTTAATCTACAACTGCTATCTACAGATGTATGGCCACATATACTTATATAGATATATAGATATCTGCTTACATATATATGACTATGTCCATAAATACCAAAATAGATATATATCTGCGTAAATATATGTACCTTGCTCTGTATATGTAGACATATAGATGTAGACATATATATATATATATATATATATATATATATATATATATATATATATATATGTGTGTGTGTGTGTGTGTGTGTGTGTGTGTCAATTTAGGCATTTGCATGTATATATGTTCATATATATTTATATATATGTACATATTTCAAAATATACACACATATATATATATATATCGACATATATATATATATATATATATATATATATATATATATATATATATATATGTTGTATCTGCTTAGATATTAAAATATTCACACACACACATACATCTAGATGTTGGTATACATTCTCTGTACTGTTGCATGACTGGGCTGGATGATATGTTTCTGAAAACATCAGATTTCTGTATGTCTGTCATGGCTTAGTAGTAATTCACTTTGTCTATGGTTCCCAGGGTTCAAGCCTTGCAGAGGCTGTTTATTTTGTTGCTGGACAGAACATGGCCCTTTGGATACAGAGTGATTAAGGCACTTTAAAGCAGTTGAAAGTGGGTTTGCGTGGGTTTACGCAGAGCTAAGCACTGCTAACTTCCGGTTACAGTTTCTTATACTCTGTCAGCTTCTGAATTGCTTAACCTGTGTAGGCAGTGCTTACCCCTGCTCAAACAGGCTTAAATCCACTTACTGCTACTTAAAAGTACTTACTCCCACTTACCTCCGTGCTAGTTTCTTTAAAAGAAAAGAAAAATGGGTTGATAGGAAAGTGGTGAAAAAGGGGCACAAAGAGGGAAAGACAGTAGGGAAAACAGCCAGGGATGTGCAGGAAGGGTGTAGGGAAGGTCCATAGCTGCCCATTTCTTCTACAGCAACAGTTGTGCATATACACTAAATTTTGAGGTAGATTTGGACACTCATACCCCTGGGTGGGGGTGAGGACAACAATAATTTGTTGTGATGCCAATTAGACCAGATTACTTGTGTCCAGTGGACATGTGTGCAAAATGGACAGCTATGTATGGGGTGATTTTTTTTTGCGGGAACAGATTGCCCTTTTTCTTCAGGTGAGAGTGGGATGTTGGGGAGTGGTAGTAGGTATATTTGAGGAGGTAGGTTGGGTAGGTTAACAGACAGGACAAACAAGATGCATACAGGGGCATTATATGACACATGTGGGGGGTAAACACCTTGGACAGGGAGGGTTGTTTGGAAGTCGCAAGCCCATGAGCCCCCAAATGGAAACAATGGGACTGAGGTCCACACCTATGGTCAGTCACCACTGTACCTTCAGGGCCCCAAAGGTGGCTGTGTTGGGGGCTGGGTCTTAAGGGCAGGCTCACCCTCTAATTGAACCATGCGGCCCTCAAGCTGGCATAGCTTGTCTCGAATCTCCCTGTCAAGCTCCCTACGCACTACGGCCCAGACCTGAAGGCGGGTGATGGGTACCTTTCCGGCTGCACTCCCAGGGAGGGGCCGAGCCCCATCCCCTGAGGCAGTTCCACCTGAAGGTGGTGCAGGGCCAATGGAGGAGGAGGTCCAAGCTGGGCCCAAGACATGCTGGTGCCCAGTGCCATGGTCAGCTGAGGTGGGACAAGTGGATCCGCTGGGGCATGCCTTCCCATACGAGCTATGGTGTAGCAGTTTTAGGACAGATATCGGTTAGTAATAGTCAACAGCATTCAAGATTAGTTATAACAGCATGCATAGGTATTCCCATTAACCCAAGACACCATATTTACAATATTTGCAGGGTGAGCAGAACACATGCATATATGGGACAACAGTGGCCATTACAACAGCATGCAGGTTTCATTGATGGCAACAGGCCACCAGTATGGGAGTATATTAACATGGCACATGCATAGAACCATCATCATCTTCTTTCGGCTGTTCCTGTTAGGGGTTGCCACAACGGATCATCTGATTCCATTTCTTCCTGTCCTCTGCATCATGCTCTTTCACACCAATTGCCTGCATGTCCTCTCTCACCACATCCATAAACCTTATCTTAGGCCTTCCTCTTTTCCTCTTACCTGGCAGCTCCATCCTTAGCATCCTTTTCCCAATATACCCAGCATCCCTCCTCAGCACATGTCCAAACCAATGCAATCTCGCCTCTCTTGCTTTGTCTCCAAACTGTCCAACCTGAGCTGACCCTCTAATATACTGATTCCTAATCCTGTCCATCCTAGTCACACCCAGTGCAAATCTTAACATCTTTAACTCTGCCACATCCAGCTCTGACTCCTGCCTTTTCGTTAATGCTACCGTCTCCAACCCATATAACATAGCTGGTCTCACTACCCTCTTGTAGACCTTCCCCTTCACTATTATTGGTACAGGTCTGTCACAAATCACTCCTGACGCTCTTCTCCATCCATTCCGCTCTGCCTGTACTCGCTTCTTCACCTCTCTTCCACACTTACCATTACTCTCAACTGTTGATCCCAAGTATTTAAACTCATCCACCTTTACCAACTCTACTCCCTGCATCCTCACCATTCCTCTACCCTCCTTCTCATTTACACACATATATTCTGTTTTAGCCCTGCTGACCTTTATTCCTCTCCTCTCTAAAGCATATCTCCACCTCTCCAGGGTCTCCTCAACCTGGTCCCTACTCTCACTACATATCACAATGTCATCTGCAAACATCATAGTCCACAGGGCGTCCTGTCTAATCTCATCTGTCAACCTGTCCATCACCAATGCAAATAAGAAAGGGCTCAGAGCAGACCCTTGATGTAATCCCACCTCCACCTTAAACGTATCTGTCCCTCCCACCGCAGTCCTCACCAATGTCACACTACCCTTGTACATATCCTGTACCACTCTTACATACTTCTCTGCCACTCCCGACTTCCTCATACAATACCACAACTCCTTTCTAGGCACCCTGTCATATGCTTTCTTTACGTCCACAAAGACACAATGCAACTCCTTCTGACCTTCTCTGTATTTCTCCAACAACACTCTCAGAGCAAATATTGCATCTGTAGTGCTTTTTCCTGGCATGAAACCATACTGCTAATCACTAATCATCACCTCCCTTCTTAACCTAGCTTCCACTACTCTTTCCCATAACTTCAAGCTGTGACGGATCAATTTTATCCCTCTGTATTTACTGCAGCTCTGCACATCACCCTTATTCTTAAAGATAGGTACCAAAACACTTTTTCTCCACTCCTCAGGCATCCTCTGACTTTCCAAAATTTCATTAAACAATCTGGTTAAAAATTCCACTGCCATTTCTCCTAAGCACCTCCATGCTTCCACTGGTATGTCATCTGGGCCAACAGCCTTTCCAGTCTTCATCCTCTTCATAGCTGTCCTTACTTCCTCCTTGCTAATCTGCTTCACTTCCTGATTCACTATCCCCACATCATCCAACCTTCTCTCTCTCTCATTCTCTTCATTCATCAGCCCTTCAAAGTACTCTTTCCATCTACTCAACACACTCTCCTCACTTGTGAGTATGTTTCCCTCACTGTCCTTTATCACCCTTACCTGCTGCACATCTTTCCCAGCTCTGTCCCTCTGTCTAGCCAATCGGTACAGGTCCTTTTCTCCCTCTTTAGTGTCCAATCTCTCATACAACTCTCTATATGTCTTATCCTTAGCCTTCGCCACCTTTCTCTTTGCCATGCGCCTCATCTCCTTATACTCATGCCTACTTTCTTCATCTCTTTGACAATCCCACTTCTTCTTCGCCAGCCTCTTTCTCTGTATACTCTCCTGTACTTGCTCATTCCACCACCATGTCTCCTTGTCCTCCTTCCTCTGTCCAGATGTCACACCAAGCACCTTTCTAGCAGTCTCCCTTACTAGCTCTGCTGTAGTTACCCAGCTATTCAGTAACTCTTCATTGCCTCCCAGTGCCTATCTTAACTCTTCCCTGAACTCCACCTCACAATCACCCTTTTTTAACTTCCACCATTTAGGCACATGCATAGAACCAAGTGTGAATATTTATAAACCAATAGGACATATGTCCCAACAAAAGATTGGAGTGTACATGTACCCATTTAGGTGTGTAATTAGGTTATTGTTGCACATATTGTGGGGGTGAGAGAGAGAGAGGTCAATTAACAACTAATATATCCCTATAGTTTTCACAACTTTCTTAGTCACTGCAGTGATCTGTCCCTTACATGTATTATTAAACTATCCAATGGCCTAACTTTGTACAATGGTATGTTTGTAGATTAGTATATACGTGGACTGTGTCTTACGTATAGTCTACACCTCTTACCTGTTATAGCCGTTGAGAAAATATTTTTAACACTACTTGACAAATTCGACACATACTCCCAGATTCCATGCTTCTAGACAAGTATATAAGTGAACTGTGTTCTACCTTCAGTCTACACCTCTTACCTGTTATAGCTGTAGAGGGAACTTTAATACTACCTGACAAATTCTACACATACTCCCAGTTGCCATGCTTGTAGACAAGTATATAAGTGAACTGTGTTGTACCTACAGTCTGCACCTCTTACCTGTTATAGCTGTGGGGAAAATCTTTGTTAACACTACCTGACAGATTCTACACTTACTCCCAGATTCCATGCTTCTAGACAAGTATATGAGTGAACTGTGTTGTAACTATAATCTACACCTCTTACCTGTTATAGCTGTGGAGAAATATTTGTTAACACTACCTGACGAATACTACACATACTCCCAGATTCCATGTTGATGTTATACACATACCTAACAATCCATTATTGCACACACTCTTGTCAAGGCTTAACAGGATGCAGGTGTTAATGTGACATATGTTGGAATAGCTGTCATACACTTTGGGTGAGATGCTACAATGACAGGTTTGTTTTCATATACAGTCTCTTTTTATGTTCAGATCTCACTATCCATTATATGTCAGTATAAGCTGCCTACATTTCTTAGATCATCTCACTGAATTGTCAAGGGTACAGGTTACATAGGGAGCAGATATGGGCCATTGATCTGGACATGCTGGACAGATCAGAACAGTTGAGGGGTATGACTATGCATACAGCTTACTACCTGAACATTCTGCCACAGTCTGTACAGTTAATGGTTATGATTATGCTTACAGCGTACTATCTGAATATTCTAGCAAAGTCTGTACAGTTGTTGGGTCTAATTATGCATACAGCTTTCTATCTGAACATTCTCACAAACTCTGTACAGTTTTGGGGTATGATTATGCATACAACTTATTACCACTCCTTGGATTCAAACCCCTGCTGTGTGTGGTAAGAATATTACAGGTGATATCACAGTACACTGTGCTATCAGGGAATTGGCATAAAGCATTTCCAATGGTTTCTAAGTCTCCCTCAGTTGTTCTATATGACTGACATCTTGAGATTTCCAACATTGTTATACTGAACTTCCTACACATTTTAACTGCGTTCAACAGTGTGGGTAACACTGCTTAATACAACAATACTATTTATAGAATGCAACACTACAACAACATATGAAAGCAGTATGTACACAAGCTCTGGACCGGTTATACTTTTATTCACAAGATATTACACCTTTATTTCCACACAACCTATATGACAGTCTTCCTGCCATATAGTTTGGCTTATTCAGTACATCCCATACACAATACACTTTTATACTGGTACAGCACTTTCTAGAGCTGTTATATTTTTTTTCTTATGACAGTACATGCAAGATTATTACTAACCTGCCTCGCGACACAGCCTTTGCAGCCTAGCAGCATGGGCTTACTGGTTTGCAGCCTGCTCATCTGCAGCAGAGAAATACAGTGATATTTAGCCATTACCTATCCGTAGTATACACAAGCTAGGCAATCATTATCTGCATAGTAGAATGGGTACTTACTCAGTGTTGGGGCATCGGCCATCTGTCTTGATTCTTGGATCCACTGCTCCAAGAGATCACCCCACCGCCGCTTCAGGTCAGCATGGTGATGCCTGACCTGCTTACCAGTCCGGGGGATACCATTGGCACTGGTGAGGTCATGGGCGAGACTGTCTCAGGCCTCCACTTTATACTGAGAGCCCTGGTACTGGCCCTGCAGTAGTCTCTCCTCATGGTGTTTTTCCAGGAACCATACCATTAATCTGGACTCCTGGGTGTCCCAGCTCTGTGCTGTAAATTGAGTGCCTTCCCCAACTCCAGCCATTCGGCCTACAGTAGGGAGCTGCAAGCAGTTATGGGAATTATTGGCACCTGTGGGGTTTAAATACACCCGATTTCCCACACTTTCCCGTGATTGAATGGTTTTGAAAAGGCTAAGCTATGGGCACACCTGCTTACCTAATGTTGGCATTGCTTAAAGGGGTATACCATTGGGCAGATTGAGTTATCCAGCCTACACAGTGCTTACACCACGTAAGCTGAGTTGTGCAATGCTTAGCATTGCTTAATATTTAATTAGCATTATATTTTCCTTTTGACATTGATTTATTATTTGTTACATGTTATATCTGTGTCTGGTATCTGTGATTCATGTGTACGTACACTGTATGGGGTCCTGGGGACTTCAACAATTTATTACAATAACACCTCACATCTGGCCTTACTGCAGTACTCCAGTTCACATATTTATGTTATGTAGCAGGTTATACAACATCACACTGTACACAGAATCATTTCACATGTTCAGTTTGATTTTCCTATGGTGAGGATTTGTTTGATGAAACCTCATTCTTATGTACTGCTGTAATGGCTTAGTGGTTGACTGTGGTGACTGTAGTATATAGCATCCTGGGTTTGAGCCTTGCAGAGGCTGTTTGTTTTGTTACTGGGCAGAACACGGACCGTTGGATACAGAGTGATAAAGGCACTTTAAAGCAGTTGTAAGTGGGTTTGCGCGGGTTTTTGCGGAGCTAAGCACTGCTAACTTCTGGTTACAGTTTCTTACACTCAGTTAGCTTCTAAATTGCTTAGTCTGTGTAGGCAGTGTTTACTCCTGTGCAAACACACTTAAACACGCTTACTTTTACTTACATATGCTTACTAGTGGTTATTTGTGCTTAAACCTGCTTACTAGTGCCTTATTCATTATGACACTGACACCTCACATGTGCATTCCCTGCAGTATTCCAGTTCATAAATATATGTTATTTAGTGGGTTGTGCAACAAAAATATTGGTTATAATGTGCTTTGCCATGTAATATAGACTGTGCTGCAGTGGGACTTGAACCGGGAATGCCTGCTCATAAGGCGGATACTCTGCCCACTTCACTATTGCTATGCTGCTTCATTTGCATATATCTTCCTTGTTATCCTCTTCAGCCTTTTAAGCTGCTTTAAGCATAGCTAAGCAATGGGCACACCCATGCACCTATGATTAGCTGTACTCAGATTTTTAAATAAAAATAAAGGGGTTTCTTCATTTGATTTTTATGTACTGTTTCTGTTGTACACATGAGGAACTGTTGGTGGGGATATGCGGACACCTATGAGTGATCTTGCTCATTTCTTACCACTTTCTGCTGTTCTACATTGCAGGGGTGTGTTTATTCTGAGAGCTCTGCTCTCAGACACTCTCCCTGCACTCGTACATGCTCCATGTAAACCTAAGAGCTCGGGCAGCGCGCCTTCATTAATATGCATGGCATGCTGCCGTCCTGCTTCTAAATGGGTGCTTCCGTTAGGACTAAGCTAGTCCTGCACGGAAGATTAGTGAATCCTTAGGATTATCTTACCAATGATATTAGTGTCATAATTGCCAGAACCCACTTCATTTCAACGCTACTATATGCATCCCCTATCTTCACCAACCTAAGCAAATCTGACATACATAAGCTAGAAACTTGTTATAAGAAAATCTCAGCATTTGCTACAGGTGCTAACTATAGATCCCATCACTGCCATTCCCTTAGAAAACTCTCATGGCTTGAATTTCCCAAATTGCTAACATACAATCAACTCAGTATGTTCCATCAAATAATTAATCAGCCTGAGAAAACTCCAGCTCTTTATAATTTGCTTACTCATTACTGAAATAACTAGACATTCTGCTCTAGCACCAAGGCACTAATAAACATAACCAAAAGTAAAATTTACGCTGGAGAATCCCTTTACTCCTATAGCATTGCCAAACTCTGGAATACCCTATCATTAGCTATAAGATATACCACCAGTACAACGCAATTTTAAAAACTACTAAAAGCCCACCTATCAGCCACATGGATTTGCTCATGTTTTGATCCTGGCTAACTAACTCACTTATTAACTGCACTGATCTAACCCTAAATCACTTTTACTAGTCATTATCCATAACTAAACAACTTATGCAAGTTAATACTACTCTTCTGATACCATACTTACTAATACTACCTGAATGCTATACCTGACTGATGTCTGTTGGTCAAACCCTCTATAACTACTATGTAAATATTGTATACAGAGCTGCTTATTTGTAAATGGGAATCAACAAGCTGATCCACCGTATTTTGTGAACTACTTTTTGTACTTTTATTTAACTTGTTTTTTTTTTTTTTTACATTTCTGGTAACATGTAAACTGGAATCGGCATGCTCAGCTTCAGCACAGATTTTTGAGATCCAAAACTCTACTTCAATTCATAATCTACTCTTGTTTTCTTTTGAATTCACTACTTGATTTTGTATTTTTTCAAACTACTTTTGTATTTTTCAAACTACTTTGTTGTATACTTTGTATGTCTTGGACTTTTCTCCACAGGCCTCCCCTGAAAACAGACTTGTTGTCCATTCGGACTTTCTGGGTAAACAAATGTAAAATAAATAAAATAAAAAAATATATATATATATATATATGTATATATATATATATATATATATATATATATACACACACACACAAACACACAAATGTGTGCACATGCTTGCAATCACAGACAAACACACACATATACTCATACACAAGCACACTCAAGCACACACACACACACACACACACACACACACACACACACACACACACACACACACACACACACACACACAAATGTGTGGACATGCACACAATCACACAGCCAAACATACTCATGCACACACACCCAAACACTCAAGCACACACACACACACACACACACACACACACACACACACACACACACACACACACACACACTCACACACGCACACACACACACACACACACAATCGCATGCATGCATGCATGCACATGTACACAAATATGCACAAACATGCACACACACACACGCGCACACACACACACACACACACACACACACACACACACACACACACACACACACACACACTCACGACTCTCACAAGATAAATGCACATACAAAAGACCACTATTTTACCAAATAATGGGAATAACATTGAGTTGGTACTGGCTTATGCCATTCATTTTCCAATATAGCTGAGGAATGGGCAAGACGGCAGAAGGCAATACTTTGTAGATCTTGCCACCATAATGCCGTTGATAGAACATCTCTTCTATAATGTTCACATCTGCATTATTCAACAAAACATGGACAAAATGGAAATAATGAAGTATAATGAAATGGGTAGTATAGATGCTGTCCTCTGTTTAGAATACATTGATATAATCATTAACCCCCTTTTTCCCATTTTTCTACATGAGGTCAGAGTATTGCATCATTTGTCACCACCTTTCTCTCTCAATTCATTGCCACTTTTCTACCTTCTTCAAAAGTCATTCCTGACTGTCACAGGTCTTCTTTCAAGCAACACATCTATCCCTTTGCTGAGTATCATCATCTCCTCTTGCCTTCTTTCTGACTCTGCAAAATCTTTTTACCAAATCATTTTCTACTTTGCTGCACATGTGACCTGTAATTTGTTCTTCTTGACCTTATCTGCAACTGGGCTACTTTGGTTTCTGCTCTGATAACTAAATGTTTTCATCTCTTCCATAGTATGCATCCTACCACCTATCTCATGCACTTAATATCCATCATGTATGAACAGCTGTGGGCTCAGAGCTAAACCCTAATGCACGCTCACTCTCACTGGGACCCCTCTATGAGTCCAAACACTGTCCTTACTTGTGTCATTTGGACCTTGTACATAACCTGCACTAATTCTACCAATGTTTCTGGGACTTCATACCATCTAGAACTGTCTAAATCAGCTTTTTTGGGACCTCATCTCCATCTTCTGCATTATTTGTCTCACTGTAAACATCAGTTTGGCTGTGCTGGATCATCTGAAGCTTAACTACTCATCTACCATCTTATTTTCTACTACTCTATGTATTTGTTTATCAGTCTCCTTCTCCATCACTTTCATGCAGTTTGACAGGAATTAGATACCTCTGTCCTACCCACAGTTGTGAATTTTCCCTTTATTTTTCTACACTTTCACTAGAATGCTTATTCGCCAGCCATCTGATATACACCTATCTTTCCATACTGTGACAAGTACCATCAGGAACCAAGGAAGGTAGTTTAGCTCAGAGGGTTAACACTATAAACAGGTAAACATCTGTAGCCCTGGGTTTGATATCCTGAATTTTCATTTTACCTGGATGAGTGGATGGAGCACAGTAAATTCTTAGTGGGGATAGCGCCCACAACCCTCCTGGACATTGTAGCCATTACTAAATGCAATTTTGGGTGTTAACTAACATTTCTATGATATTACATTTTGATGAAACTGCTAGGCTTGAAATGCCCTCCAGGTCAATAGACTACAAATCTCCTATGATCCCATGAACTCTCCCAGCATCTTGATAATATCTACCATGACCTCATCTGAGTCTGCTTATTTTCTTGACATCATTTTCAATAAATTCATAGCTGAATACTAGGCTATTTGCCCTGAAATATATATTAACTGTAGCTTAGCTGTGTTATCCCATTAGATTTTCAAATTACCTTTACCATAACTTTTGGGTGTACTTCACTTTGTCAAAAACACAAATAAGCGAATACCTCTTTGTTGAGCACTTTTCATCGAAGCAGCACTTTGTCGAACTGACATTCAAATGAAAATTTTCCCAGGGGAAGAAATGGTGGGCTGTCTTCAGGAACTGGCCCTTTTCCCCACTGTAGTGTGCTCTTGGAGTTGTTATATTTAGTTAGGAATTGTGGGGGGGGGGCAACCCCCCACCTGGGTGGGTTTTAAATTTTGTCATTTTTGCAATGCTTGGTTGGTTGGACAACCATTTTTTCCCACTGGAAATATTTTTGAATAAATGCCAGTTCAGAAAAGGGACAGTTTGCTGAAAAGCATTCGACAAAGAGGTATTTGCTTATTTGTGTTTTCAACAAAGTAATATAGACCCAAATTTTTATTCTTATATTTCCCATTTGTGAATGGATGTTTCTGGGGTCATACTGCTGAGTATTAAAAGGGGACTCTACTGCAGGATGGGGCATTTAGATGCTACCTCTGTCCATTAGTAGCATGGGGCAGTCCTGAGATAAAATTCCTTATGCCTAAACATAGAGCTATGTTGCATTTGAATAGGGACAGGGATGAGCTTTGTTTTACATGGATGGGGAGTCTGTACCAGAGTAGTGGCATCACCTGAGATATTACCTGTTCCTCTAAATCATTCTGTTTATGTTGCAGAAGAGGTTTAGGTCTCTGGATCAGACATTTCTTATACAGTCTAAATTGTGGATGTGCAGTATGTCCATTAATACTGGATCAGAGGATGACTTATAAGTCAGGCACAGATCACCTCTTAATAGTCTATAAGAGATCAAGTATAGAGCTAGAGCTTTGAGGTGGGCCATGTAGGTTATGTTGTTTAGACACTGTATTCTCTTTGTGAAGAACCTCTGTGGGTGCTCTAGTTGCATATGTCCATAGTGGTCATTATACTCAATGAATGGCCTGATGACAGCTGAGTGCAGGGGCACAATGGCATCCATACTGCTGTTCTTACTGAGTTCATCTTTCTCTTTTATTGTACACTGCTCATGGGGTGGTAGAGCTTCTGTGGGGTTTTCTTCATTAAGAAGCTGCTAGAAGTACTTCTTCCACATGTCGTTGATATCCCCTGGACAGTAACCATTTGAAATATCAGAACCCATAAGAATGAGTCCCAAAATGTGGAGACTGGATAGCTAAAAGAACAGACTTACATATGCCATGTCTGAGATGCCATTTCTCAGAATATTCCCCTTTCTGCAAGGTATGGCAATGACTGAGTGCATGCCCCCCAAAAAAGGGAGGGGTGCAAGGTGGGATTGTGCAGCCCCCCCACAAAAAGAAGTTTAAAGAAGAGCGATTTTCGAGCTTTGCTATTCTCCAGGTTTTCAGTCTTTTTTTTTTTGGCTTGTCGGCACTCAGCATTTTGATTGCCAACATTTGAATAGAGACCTTCTCTGGACACTTGATCAGCTTGTTGCTGGCATCCCTTACAAATTGTGTCTGATGACTATCTTCTTTATCTTTCTGTCTTTGCTGGCAATCTGATAGAGTATTTTGTGCCATCTGCTAAGTCACTCTCTCTGATGCCTTGCTCTTTGCCATTGCAATTGCTCTTGTAGCCTCTTTGTTAGACAACCAGTATTCCTTCTTAGTCTAGTTTGTCTTTTCTGTCTCCTACTTCTTCCAGATTAATTTTTTCTTTTGATAACCTCTTGTATTTCAGCATTAATCTACCATCTTTTGTTATTTACCTTATTGCCATACCTACCCTGGCCACATATTTGTCCTATAGTCTTTACACTGCCATTCATCTTTGACTCTGTTTCTTCTTCCCACTGAGGTGCTAGAGCCCTAAATATTTCCTTGAGCACCTGTGCTCTCTCTTCAGTCAACTTGTAGATCTTCATCCTAATCTCTATTGACCTTAAAGCCTTCTCTGATCACTGCTTGCAGCTGATTGTATTGACCAGTGGTTTATGCTCTGGGCTAACACTTTCATTCTGGATGACTTTGCAATCTCAAATTCTTAGTGTCCCTGCCTTACTAGACAGAAGTCCGCCTAAGCTGCATGTTATTATCTTGTGACTATATTTCTTGATAAAACATATGACTGATGGGCACAATCAAGTCATATGACAAAAAGAAGTCTAGAATATCCTCTGCTCTTTATTCCTATTGCCTACGTACGAGGATCCAGGAAGTCCTCATATTCTGCTCTGTGTGTCCTGATATGAGCATTTAGGTCTCCTATTATCAGCATTAACTAATTTTGATTCACTTTATCCTGTAGGTCTTGCAACTGCTGTATGAAAGCACTGTTTTTCTCACCATCACAACCTTGTTGTGGAGCATAGACTGAGATTATCTTTACCCTGGAGTCTGACTGAATAAGTCTGTTACTAATTCTGATGACATCCCTCACTGTGTTCAGAAGACTCCTTCACCACAACTAACTTCCACACCATTCCTCGTCTGTCCTCCTCTTGTATAACAGTTAGTGGACCTGAAGCCAAGTGACGTTGTTGCATTGCTCCTCTTACCATTCTGTCATCCACTTCCAAACTTCATCCTGTCAGTGAACCTACATTCAATCAAGCATTCCATAGTTTATTTACATTCAGTTATTGCTCACCAGAGATGGGCAACTGGATACCAGCCAACCAATAGCTTTATTGCAGACACACCCTGGCCAATAGGGACACATAGATCCCCACCTATTAGTTTACCATAAGATCTTGGTGTTGGTTGTAATAAGCTACTGTAGCTCCTCCATGAAACTCCATAGAAACAGTGATCAGACATCTTGAACAAACTCTACTTTGTGTCTGAGAGGCAAAGGCTTTAATGCCAAGCATGTACCATTGCTGTAATATTGTCTAATGAACCAAAGATCCTATCACAGATTCCTGAAGATTTGATGGGATAGACAGCAGTTTCTTGTTATTCACAAAATAATTTCCACCTGAACTTATATAAACAGCTTCACAACCAAACAAAAAAGCAGGTCTTACTGGACAAAAAAATATCGATCAAAAATTTCTGAACAACGCACATTCTAACTTGAAGAAATTCTGGCACTCAATAAAATAAATTACTATCTCCAGGGAACCCCTCTTCACCAAACTTCTTCCCTAACAAACCTTCTAGCGAAACTGCAACTCTATTTAACAACTTTTTCATCGAAACAATAGAAAAACTTACTAAACTAGAAACTGCTGATATTAAGACTCTACCTCCCACCTCATCTCTTCTCTCATTCTCCCTACCACCTGTACCAACTTCCTTCATGAGATCACTTCTTAACAAACTCAAACCCTGTTCCCCATCAGCTGACAAACTCCCTCCATTATTTTTTAAACATGCAGCCAGATCTGTACCATACCCTGTATCTGTACTTATCAAGAGATCCATTCAAGAAAATTCAGTACCAGATATCCGGAACAAATTCTTCATAATTTCCCTCCACAAGGGAGGAAATTCATCAGAACCCTTAAATTACAGGCCCATTGCCATATGATCCCCATTATCCAAGATACTGGAAAAAATGTATACACAGACAAATACTAAACCACCTCTTACAGGCAAACCTAATTACAACCACACAGCATGGTTCCTGACCCTTACACAGTACTATTTTTGCCCTCCTATCTTTCACACACAACATTGCCCAAGCCAGAGATAACAAACTTTCCAACCTACAACTCTCTATCTCTACTACCTACTGGTTTAACAGATACCTCTCAAACAAACATCAGTCCATCATATGGCAAACATCCTTCTCCCCTTCCCATCTTGTTAGACAGGGATTCCCAGGGCTCTATCTTGGGCCCCCTACTTTTCAATATTTTAGAAGGAACCTCCATGTCTCTTGTCCCCACTCTACCTTAATACGGTATTCAGGCAATCATCAATTATTAACACCTCCAACAATATACAAAATCTCCACACTGTCATTCAACAATCTCTGCACCTAGTAGAACAACAGCTAACTGAAAACAACCTGCTTCTCAACACCAAAAAGACCAAGCTTCTCCTTTTCCTTCCAAAAAAACCTGAATCCAGCTAAAGAAAACATCACCATTTCATCCTTAGATAACAAAATTGTCAGTCACATCTGACTGAAACACCACATTGCTTGGTGATACTAAAGACAACCAATTAAAATTTGACCTACATATCTTACACTGTATCAAAAATCAATCAAAAACTAGGTATTCTATACTTCAACAACAAATATATACCTAATAAATCTAGACCTATACTGGCTCAAACATTTATTCTACCATCTCTGGTGTATGCTGTTCCCATACTTACTAACCTCTAAAATAAACTCTTAACCAAACTAGAAACCACCTATAACAAGATAGTCAGATTAGCAGCCAGTAATAGCTACAAATCCCATAATTGTATATTCCTGAAAATCTTAAGATGGCTTGAGCTCCCCCACATGCTTCAAATATCACAACTATAAATTGCACACAGCATCCTAAATAGCTCCAACTCCTACCCTACCCTTATGTCCATAATTACACCCTACACACCCAATTGTGACCTCAGAAGCACACAACAAAACCTTCTGCAGGTGAGCAAGCCAAACAAAAATATTGGAAACATTCTTTACAGTCATTAAATTGCATACTCATTGAACAAACTTCCATTGGCCCTTCACGCCACAACCAAAAGTGGCGAATTCAAAAAGCAACTAAAAATTCATTTCCAACATGCATGGATCTGTACTTGTCAGGAAATAACCTAATTAATTTTTCTTCTTCTCTCAATCAACATATCAGCTTGGTATCTGCTCTCTAAATTGTCTACACATATTACTCTGTCTGCAGTTAGTACCTATGCTATTAAATGCATCTTTGTTGAACTATGTCATGATGTCACTCTGAATTGTATATTACATATTTTTTTATTTTAGACATTGCTATGTTTTTTTGTATATAACTTAATGCTAATCAAATTTCTCAAACATATTGCTACTGCATTCTCAAAATACTGTACTTTTACCTTGTAAATATTCATGCTGCATACTTCTGTTTCTCTGCTTTTGTACTGTTAAGCATCTTACAACCTGAATTGTTAGTTTTTTTCCCTCTTATTTTTATTAATTATTTTCCTGGAGCTTTTCTCCTTGGGTCTTCACTGAAAAAGGGGCCAGTCAGACTAACCCAGTTAACAAATGTAAAAATAAAACAAATAAATAAATAAATACATACATAAGAGACATAAGTCAAAATACTATCCAGGAGTACATTTTTTCATGCAATTATAATTGACGGTTGTAGTTAATATAAAATTATAAGACATTACAGTACACCATCTATGTCCTCTCGACAGCATGAGAATTTCCTGACTGAGCCTCATGATAAAAAACAAAAACAAACAGTAGAGATGCAATCATTGTGTGAAATGTTAAATAAAATTGATCAAGTAAAGTATTCACTATCAAATAAAGACATCTAAATATTTAACAACTATGTTACTCAACACTGTTCAGCAAACAGTACAAAATCAAGATGATGGTTGGTAACATATCTCCGCTATCTTACTGACTAGTCTATGATCTTTCTGGACCATACTTATTGTTATAATCACTGAAATTAACACAGCAACATCATCATATTCTAAGAATAAAATAAAATTATGTCTAATAAATCATCCTGGCTAGACTTTTCCCTTATAAGTTATGATGCAATAAATGCATTCTTGGATTTTCAAATAGTTTCTTATATTAAAACCTCTTCATGAAGGCTGCTCTATGCATCTGCTGATACCCTTTTATCTGAAAAAAAAATATTTTATAGACCTTATACAATTGTCAGTCTAAGACATGTTGTTTCTGTGTTCTTATTAAGATTTGTTTTGTATTTTTTTTTCTATTTTCTGGCAAAATGCTATATATTTCTAGAATGTCAACTGCTGATTCCTCAGAAAAAAAAATAATGTGATTTCATAAAGTTAAGATTTTAGGATAAAACACTCAATTCTCCAAGTTTTATTTCTTGTTATATTTGCTGCTTGAAATTTGTCAGTAATGAGTACAAATTGTACTTTCCAATCATTGGCATAATTAGTTGAATTTCAGCTCATGAGAAAATAAATATTTTTTTTATAACTTTAAGTAGCATCATTGGATCCTATATCTCTCTTCTTCTGGTTCTTCTCATTTTGAAATCTGGACTTTCAGATTAGATGCTTGTGATTTTTGGATAGTTTCCTGTAGCTACTTCTTTATTACCAGGTTGTACATAAATTTGTATTACATCCTCACATTAATTCTGTTATAATCAAAGCTGTGCCATGTTCATGTTTCCTTCCAACATGTATCTTGGCTTTGTCTTCATAGTAATGTAGTTGCAGAAGAGTATAGAGCATGTCAGTGTTGTAGCATTGACACAGTGTATATGGATACATTTGCATTGTTTCTGCTTGTTATGCTTTTTTCACTGCAGTTTGGTATTTTTCATAGTTCTTCTTAGTCATTATACTTTATACTCACTTTTTACACTTTTTATCTGGTAACATCGTTTTCATCTTGTTTCCATTTTTGTCACTGTTTTTATTTCCCCACAGCTACAGTACTACTTTGTTTTTTGCTCTCAGAGTGTGTTGTTTTATACATATTTTAATAAGCCAAAGAAGAACACAAACTAATAAAAAGCAAAGAGAGTATACCAGCTTAAGGACAGATATAACTGTTCATCTAAGAATGTTGTGTACATGGCGGTATGGCAAGTATGTCCTGCATTTTATATTGGAAGGACAGAAAGATGCCTGAAACAGCGCATATGTGAGCATTTGTACAACATTAGGGAGCTGAATTTGAATAATGCCTTGGTTAGGCATGTAAATCAGTTTCCGTCACATGCATTTCTATTTTTTGTCATTGATCAAGTGTTGGATAAATATAATAGAGGTGGTCCTATAGCCCTGAAATTAGATGAAAGGGAACTGATTTGGCAATTGAAGTTTATTGCACATTCCCTTCCTGGGCTGAATGATAATTTATCAATAAAATGTATGTTAAAATTGAAATCCTGTTTTAGATGATTATTAATTCAATTTATGGATGTATTTTAGCTTGCTGTATATACTTTGATGTTTATGTACTGATTTTTATATAGCATGAACAATTTTGTGTGTATGTTCCTTTAAGGACAATTTGAGTATGTAATTAATTGTTTAATTGGTCTTTTTGGAGGGATATTTAAATGACTTGTGGTTTTTAACTGTTGTCTGATGAAGTTTGCTTATGAAGTAAACGAAAGCACTAACTATAATTCCTGCTGGCTTGGTGTGTTTCTTTGTTTTTTTGTTTTTTATACATATTTTCACATATCTTGTTTTTCTGCATTTACCACCATACCTTCTATTTTGACAATTGCCTTTTTACTATTTCTTCGTGTTTCTAAGTATGATTTATTATATTTACCAAACACAAAGCATCTGCTTCCAGATGGAACAGTATGCTATGCTGTACAAACCTTTTTGAAGTTCTGATTCAGATTTTATTTCATATGCGCACATTTTGTCTTACAAACTGCTCTATGTAGCTGCTTGGAATCCCAATCTCTTGTTAGTGGTAACAGCATCGGCAGTCCTGCAGTGGCAGGGATATTTTGTGTAATCAATTTTGGGCTTTACTGATTCACTGAGACTCAGGAATTCTAATTTCAAAAACACATTTGTGCATGGCTGTTTTTTTTTCTATAAATGGGAACATATTGGAGTTGCATGTCAGTTTATCTGTGAAGGACAGACCATCTGGAGCTTAGATATATATTTTACTGTATATTCAAGGTACCTCCTTAACATTACAAGTGCAACGCCATTAGGCCACTAATCTCTTGGTGGCAGCAGTTTGATTTGTAGTTCTTCTGTGGGATAGATAACCTATTGTGTACTTCTCTTTGGACATTCCTGACAGGTAAATAATCAGGGAGCCTGACTTAAAAGGTTAACTCATTTGCTCACAGTGAGCAATGTGTGGTACAGAAGATTCTCAGAGTACCTTTTGCATGGTTATGTGACCTAAGGGACAGCAAGGGCCCCACATAATATTATATAAAAACAATTACAAGGCTTAAGATAAATAGTTTGAGAAATACAGCAGTTTCCTTTGACTGCTGTAAGTTGAATTTTGTATAAATTGTGATTTAACCTGAGTAAAGTTGAATTTTGTATAAATTGTTATTTTAATATCAGAGTAGTGGCAACTGCAGATATATTAAAAAAGACAAGCGGCAATTGCCACAAAGGTGATGAAATGGACAAACCAAAAAGGAAACACTAAAAACTAAAAGAACTAGGTAACTTTAAAGTGAACATTGAGCTCTTGAGCTCTTTCATTTTACTTTTACAAAGACTTCATCAGAGCAAGAAACAAGTACTACCTCACTTCCTATTATATAAAATCATCAGCTGAAATAATCTATTACTGTCATGTGACATCCAACTCTCAAAGAGACTAAAATATATAAAGCATGTTAAAGAATCATAAAACATTGTCATGCAAGCAAATAACAACACATAAAAATGCATATAAAACATACATCATCCAGAGAAATATTTAAATTAATTTAGTTTATCTTAGCGAGAGTGCTTCTAAGATACATTTAATGTTAAGATCTTCATTTAACGTAGGTGTTCTGCTAGAATTCAGCAGCACCTGCCAGTATAGCTATTTTCTTTTTAACTAATTATCCAGGCCTCCACCTCTACTATTCAACTGAATATGAATTATGCCAAAAAATATTCTTAAAAGATTGACATGTTGTAAAATATTTATAAGGAACATTTTTTTATTCTCTGACTTTGATGAAATAAAGCGGCATATACATTTGGAAAATTTCAATATTTTTGAAAGCTGGGTGTCACCCGATACTAATTATTCATTGAGTTGTTGTGTTAGGAAGTGGTGGTTTCTTATTCTGATAAAGTCTTTGTAAATGTAAGAAAAAGCAAAAATGTTCACAATAAAGCTGCCTGTTTTTTTTTAGTTTTTAGTGTTTCCTTTTTGGTTTGTCAGTTTCATTATTGCTGTGCCAATTGGAGCTTGTATTTTTTGTTGTTTTTGGTTTGCATTTTCATTCTTTCCTCTGTTGGCCTGGAAGGTTCAGACACAAATCCAATGAAATGCAGAGCTAATTTGTCTGCTACTATTGGGCCAGATTTTACAAAGTTCAGCATCTACAACATCCTTATTGAACTTTGGGAGACATTGATTAACATCAACAGTACTTTAAGCAGCTTAAAACAGTTAGCAGGAACATATAACAAAAACATTTTTTTCCAGGATCTTTTTGACAGTGACACTGACTCTCTTGCTATCCATGAAGGTGCTATACTTTTTAATGACATAGTGACAAAAAGATAAATTATTTAATGTTTGAAATTAAGGATCAAAATAATTCAGCAATGAACATAAGGATTTTCAGGCTTATTCTTCAAACTTTGACAAAGTTTTTATGAAACTGGATCAACGTATTAAAACTGTAATAGAGAGTATAAAAAAAGTAAAAAGACTTGAGGAAATCTGTAATAATGGTACACTGTATCCAGATGTTTCTTGCAGTAATGAAAATGTTTTCAATAGCATTTCAAATTATGACAATGATTGTGACAAAGTTTTTTTTGGTCCATCTCTTCCATGTTGTTCAAAGAAATTAGGCAACCAACAAGCTTGCCAAATGGACACAGTTGTGAACAACTCAAACAAAGGTCTACAGCAGTAGCATTCAACTTACAACAACAAGTGTAGAAAATATGTCAACAAACAGAAGAAATTGTAAATTTTTGGAAGAAAGTAAGGTTACCAATTTTTAATCTATATGACTGTATTTTACTCCTGCTCAAATTTCTGTGTTATCCAAAGATTTTTTCATTTATTCCTTCTACCAGAGTTAAAATAGTTGACACGGTCACTGAGTTTTACTTGTTAGTGATGGCATTAAATCTTTACTGTTTATTCAAGGGTTTTAACTAAGATACATCAGTGATTTTTAAAAAGAAGAGCACTTTTAATCCTCCAATAATAGCTACTTTAAAATATTTTTGCAAGTTTGTGAGGAGGATTTAAGAGAAGTTCTGGATAAGCCTGTGAAATTTAAGTATTTCAACTTGCATACTGACAAAAGATAGGCATTAAGAGAACTGCAAAATATGAAAATTTTAATGTTTTTGAAGATTAATACAGGAAACAGAGTTCTTACTATGGACTGGGACTGTTAAGTAAATTCCAGGGAATATTTTTTGAAATTGAATAGTCATGAGAAAGTTGATTATAATTTTGTTATGAAGGCATATAAAAAGGTAGATCATCACATTTTTGAAATATTTGAATATGGATACATTGATTTTGGTCTATGATTTTTTGTCAGCCAAAATGAAGCTGTTTGGTTTCCCTGAAATTCTCAAAGATCCTGTTAGTATGTCTTTTGTCTTCCAAGCGTGGTAAAACAGAGGGGAGAATTCAATAAATCCTACACAGAGTGATTTTTCCATGTAGGCAGCGTGACGCACAGCTACCATGGAATTAAGCAGCCGTACAATCCAGTAAACAGAGCAGAGGGGCATGCATGAGCATGCGAACACGGAAGTGCCTGTGGCATGCAAGTCATCTCATAAGTAGGTGAACTGCATGCAAATGAGGTTGTTTTGTGATCCAGGAAACAGATAGGTATTTGTGCAGAACCCCTGCTGGTGTTAGAAGTGTTTATGGAAAATTTTCTTGTACAGAAATGTAAAACTTGAACAGGGGCTGTAACATCCCAATTAAAAGGTCAGAAATGTCATAGTAGGCACAGATATGTGGAAAACTATGCCCCTTGAGCTCCAAAACTAATGCAAAAAAATATAAAATCAATGTTTTTAATACCCATATTAGGTTTGTGTGGCATGCAGTGGCGCACAAACATGCTGTTATGCAAAAAAAAAAAAAATATATTAGAAATCTTAAAAAAGTAAAAAGATGACATAAGCGAGAATAATGTATTATAGGGCCCTGCATGTAGTATGTACAATGGTAGATATCTGTTGTTGCTAAGGAGGCAAGGCCCTGGAAAAGTGAAGTATCCATTTTATGTGCAAGGAACTGTATGCAAATGAGGTGGGGATACTGACTAGCAAAAATGGGCCACTGTGTCCACAGATAAAACCCGTGTAGCCCCAGAACCATGTTTGTGTCTGTAGAACAGCTAGCTGACATGAAAGGGGGTGTGTCACTATATATTTAAGTAGACTGGAGCTCAGCAGTGCATGTTTGGGAGGTGCACCACTCAGCTAAGCAAGGGGGTGTGTCCAGTGCTGCTAAGCTTTGTTTAGCTGTGGGGGACATGTTTTACCTGGATTAAGCTATGCTGAATGTGCCCATGCATAGGGGTGTGTCCAGACTGCTGAGCAGGGTTCATACCAGTGCCACTGGTTTGCACACTACAGGGCTTAGCAGGGAAGGCATTCAAAAAAAAGGAATAGCCTGGGAAAGCCAGTCATGTCTAAATTACTGATAAGCCCTGTTCCACTGACACTGGGCCATTCAAACCCCTCAGTGATATACCTGGCAGGTGGAATGCATCATAGTTAGCCAATCACACAGGCTACATCTGCAGCACACCAATATAAAGTATGCATATACCCTACAATTTGATTTTTCACCCATAGAATACTAGAGACTGCTGTTGCTCTGCTACATCTGTATGTGCTAGAGGCTGAGGGCAGTGCTGATGCTGCTGCTGATAATAGGCCTAGACTGAAAAGGAGAAGAGTGCTCAGGCCCAGGGTAAACTTCCAGGAGCTACATGAGCTGGAGATTGTAGAGTGCTACAGGGTGGGCAGGGACATACTGCAAGAACTCACCGAGCTTTGCTGCCCTCAACTCAGACCCAGAGCCAACAGAGTGGAACCCATCCCAGTGAAAACAAATGTATGTGTAGCCCTTAGAATATTAGCTACAGGTACTTTTCAAAGACTAACTGGGGACATGATGGGGGTCTCACAGGCATCTGCATCCGGGGTACTCCATCAGTTCCTGGGTGCCATGCAAACACATGCCAGTGAGCACATTTATTTACCCCACAGCCATGAGGAGAGGGCCAGCAGTATGCATCTGTTCCACCATGTAGCACACTACCCTGAGGTACTGGGTGCCATAGACTACACTCATGTACACATCAAAGCACTGCCCAGTGAGGAGGGTAGAGTCTATGTTAACCACAAGGGGTAATACTACATCAACTTCCAGGTCATGTGCAATGCCCAGGGCATTATCATGAGTGTGTGTGGGGGCAGCCCTGACAGTTATCATGACTCCCATATCTGGCATGCATCACAGCTGTACCAGATGTTTGCCAGGGGGGACATCCTGTATGGCCATCTATTGGGGGATGCTGGCTACTTACTGGAACTGTGGATGATGACACCCATCAGAAATGCACACACACCTACCGAAGAACGCAATAATGAGGCACACTCACAAACTGGAAACATCATAGAGCATGTGTTTGGGCTACTCAAGTAATGGTTCCGCTGCCTCAATATATCTGGTGGAGCCTTGCAGAACTCTCCAGCCACATGTGCACAGATATTCACAGTATGTGCCATGCTGCACAATATGATCCTGTGGGAACAGCTAAGGCAGGATCCTTACAGGGAAGGGGGGCACAGCCCCCCACAATTTCCAAGGTCCCCACAGCCACACCCACAGGTGGACTCAGAGGAGGAACCCCCTCAGCCTGTCCCTGTAGGCAGACATTGGGTGCCCAGTATGCCCTGGCCTTAGCCGAGAGACAATGCATAGCACATGCACTGACAATCTAGGGTCCTAGGGACTGACACCTCACTCCAACTCACATACATAGTAAAAAGGATACCAGCCACACCACACGACCTGTACCTTACAATGTATTGGCTGTGTACTGCATGCATCAGACAGAGACAGCCTGAAGCCCTGTTATCTCAACTGCTGCATTCTCAAGGTAAGTCACTCTTCTGTACAACAAATGTATGGGGCACTAGACTATGGTAGCATATGTATGGACCTGCTGCATGTATACAAGGGAATAGAGTGGGCTACTGGGCTACCTGCAGAGAACTAACAGCTACGTGGGACAACAGGAACTCTCTGTTTAATACTGGCTGCTCCATAATATGCAGTAGGCCACAAGGCAGCAAAACCCACTGCAGTATGTGAGGGAAATGCCAAACAGTGGGGCCATAGGACAGATGCATGTCTGTCAATGCTAGAACACCCTAACCCCAACACAGCCATGTTCCCCTACAACTGCAGTAACAGTATGTTTGCAAGGTTATAGCAGCAGACCACACAATTCCAGGGCTGTCCCAAACAACCTGGCGACATGTGCTATTTCCTCAACATGAAGGGGTTAAAGTGTATGCCTGTCTGCTGTTGATAGTTTCAGGGATTAAACTTCACTTTCTTGTGGTTGGTGTGGCTTAGTGGGCTAAGTACATTAACATGGTTGATGGTGTTCATGGATTGAAGATGGCTGCACCTACAATTTTGCATGTGAGGTACTCCTATGGTACGACTCCCGCAGACTGTCAATATGTCACTATTATTTACTGCAAGAAAGATGGACAACACCAGAGACAATGGAGGGACAGGGGGCTACAGATATGGACATTAAACATGCTCTGAGTAACCTAGAAGGTGGCTAGTATAACAGCAGGTTGTAACAAGTTAGAGTGGCCGCAGGATGTAAAGGCCATCATATAACTGTACCAGTACTGATGACAAGTCAGTGGGCATCCTGTAGGAGTATATTACCAAAAAAACACAACTGTCTGAGGAGCAGAGCAGACATATGGGGTGGAATGCTGGACATCCTGCAAAACAATTACTGTCTGAGGTGTGAAGTCTGTAACCCTGTGTGTGGTGTTCCATCATGTACCTCAGTCACAGCATACCTACAACTACTTTGAGCAGGAAATATGGACAGAGCCATGAACAGCAGTAGGACAAAGGCCCACATATAAGGAGAAGGATTAACTAGTGGCCGCATAAATGTGGTAAGTGCAGAGAATAACAGGTCGTCCAGTAACATGGGTTCCCTGCTGTGTATGAAGTCATTAAATCAACTGTCCGTTATCAGTTCCTAATGTCAATATGTAATGATTTGCCACTGATGTACCAGAAAATCACAAAGCTATGTAAAATATACCAGATGGAAAACCCTGTACAGTCTATTACAATCTGTACGCACCCTAAGTATGACTCAGGTAATATGTGCAGCCCACAGCCTGGGAATCCTTTGTACATAATATCAGGGAGGTGCTGGACTGTTGAATCAGGTGCAGCAGCCAATTGACTGCATCACACAAAATCCCAGACTGGACTACAAGTAAGTCTGGCCTGGAGTCACCTTGTAAGTACTGATGATCACACTGGGCATGCTCCTACACTTAGCTAATATCGGCCCATGTCTGATGCCCCATCTGCCTAAAGAACTGAGATGTGAATATATCTATGTGCATACAGACAGCTATGTATATGTATCTGGCTCACCCTATCCATGATTACCCTTATCTATGTATGTGGCACATATATACATATATACATATATGTATCAATATATATATATATATATATATATATATATATATATATATATATATATATATATATGTAGATATATAGAGATAACACACACACACACACACACACACACACACACACACACACACACACACACACACATAAAGGTGTAAAGTGATGTAGTGCTGCAGCCACTTGTACACCAAATGTAACCATTGGCATGTACAACCAGTATTGTGAGCTGTAGTGTGAAATAGTAGGTAGGTAGGAGTTCTAATCTCACATCAGCCACCGTGTGTGTGTGTGTGTGTGTGTGTGTGTGTGTGTGTGTACATATTTCCCATACAGCAGTACAGGCATGCCTATCAGGCCTCTGAATGTGCAATGATCGATCATTTTATGGCCCTGTGACTAGTGTCCCCCACAGCAGTGGCCTCCCTGTCAAAAGCTGCTGATGCCATCCACTTTAACAGCACTGGCAGACACTCTCTAAACACATAAGCTCTGTGGTGCATGCATTAAGTATGTACTACTATATAGGTAGGGGTTCAACTCTCAAAAAGGTCAACTCTGTGAGTATGTGTATGTATGTGTGTGTAAATGTACCCCATTGCAGTAGTGTGTCTATCTGTGTGCAATGGTTATACATTTTCAGGCTCTGTCAACCCCCCAATGGCCTCTTTTACAGGGCCTGCTGATGTCATTCACCTTAACAGCACTGGCAGACACCCTTAGAACACATAAGCTCAGTGGCGCATGTGATAAGTAAGTAGTACATTAGCATATACTACTAGATAAGTAGGGGTCCAATTCTCAAAAAGGGCAACTGTGTGTGTGTGTGTGTGTGTGTGTGTGTGTGTGTGTGTGTGTGTGTGTGTGTGTGTGTATGTGTAAATATATCCCCTTGCAGCAGTGTGTCTGTCTTGCTTATGTGTGCACCATGGTTATACATTTTCAGGCCCTATGAGTAGATGCTGGCCCTAAATAGCCCGCATCTACCAAGGCATAAATGCTATCTGCCACCACCTACATTTGTAAGTATGGAACACCCTGGTCACTTGTATCAAGGTCAGGATGCATTGTCATGGGGTACGCATGCAGGATTACACTGTCTGCCCCCATTGCCCCTGATACACTGTTCCACACATACACACCTAGGTAACCATGCACATATACAGCTGTACCTTGCTGATGTCATATTTCTGCTTTGCAACCATGCCATCCTGAGCCACTGTACTGCCACCAAATCTCCACAGTGTAGCCACTCAGACCCCTGCAACAGAAACATACAAAGTTCTGAGAGGCACCTGTTAGTCTACAACACCACTGCCAATCTAACATCATGCAGCAAAGGTAGAAACACTTTGATGTGTACTCATGACACAACCCAGCATACAGCACCTGTCATGGCATAACACAACCGCACTACAACATGTCATGTAATGTACTATAGTAACCCTGTGCATCAGACACATATTTTCATGTCTTTGTATTGATGGTATGGATGCCAAGGATGTGGCACAGATATCATCACATGCACAGGGTATGATGTGGGAGTGCTAGAGGCCTAGGCTGTGCCAAACAGTTGACATCATGTGTGGGAGTCAGGAAGGGGTGCTAGTCAGCTGGGCCATGGAGCGGTGTTGTGTGTGTCTGTTGGTGACCTGCATGTGACAGTGATGTATGGGTGTGTGCATGTACACAGTCAAGCCATGTGCAAGCCTTACATGTGGGTACGTTGGACAGCTGTGGACAGTACACAGCGGAATGGACAGTTCACTGTCTCTGGCCACGAACATGAAAATTGGCTCTGCCAGGAATGGCACTGGAACCACCATGCCCAGAGTCAGATGCGGTACTAGTCACTGATGGTGACTGGTGTCTGCTGGGCTTGTATCCGTCATGGGACTGCCAAGGACCAAGTGCCCATGGCCTGCCACATAGTGGTGTGGACAGCATCCTCCCTTCTGTAGTGCTGGAGGTACTGCCACTACAGGAGTGTGAGTGTGCTTGGCACTTGGACTCTCAGCGGATGTTGTTGCTGACCTATGGCCACATGTCTGATGCCCTACTCCCAGCACATATTCTAGCACAATGTGCGGTCAAGGACTGAATATGTCTTGCACCACTGTTGGTCCACTACATCAGTGAAACAATGCATGACATCATCAATGTCATGGTGGGAGTCACGGATATCATACAGTAATGCATCCATGATGCTGAGCATCCATCTGGTGTTGTGTTCAGAATGTGCCTGTGCCTCCATGATGGACAGAAACATGCGTTGGGTGGCTCGTGATGTGACATCTGTGACAGGTGGTGGATGGGCAGCAGTCCTCTTTCGAGCACCCCTGTCAATCTGCTTGTGTGGGACCTCACCAGCTCTCTGGCTATGGCTAGTGTCCGCACTGACTGATGCCATTGTTGCCACACTCTCCTGCTCAATGCTGCCACATTCTGACTCTCCAATATCTGTGGCCGCAGGGAACTAGGTATGTGTGGGCATACTAACTGTGTGTGGGGACAAAGTGGGATGTCAACCCATGGGAGAGATTTAACCCCCAACAACCCCACCTGTCCCTCACTATGGCCACCATCATCATCAGAGTCTGATGAGACACTAACATCAGGTTGTGAGGGAGACAGACTTCAATCCCCATGGTCTCTTGTGAGGAGGAAAACAAAGTAAGTAAATTACTACCTGCACTATTATGTATGGTGATCCACACACACATACAGGTAGATGCCACAACTTTATTACACATACCACATCTTATTTCTGATCCCATGCACAATACACAAGCAGACTACAACAATAAACAGACTAGACAGGCCAATTAAACCACATGCACTGCAGCTTCATCCGGTTAATGTTGCCACTACTATACACCCTGTGAGATAAGCGATATGTCGGTGTATGTGATAGATCTAAACCTAAAACACAGTACACCCATCTTGACCATACTATTTCCCTCTGTATAGCAGACTGCATAGACCTTCACAAAAATAAGTGCAAATATGTTACAGCTCCTGCACATACACTACTGTGATTACTGATTCAGTGTACTTCAGTTAATCCTTCCAACATACAATTAGTGTACACTGGCTAAGCATATCAGTTGTGTATACAGCAAAATGGCAACCCATCAAATTCTTAGGGTATATATGATCCATACAAAAACAGTATCACACTCACTGGGTACAGGACGATGGACTCCGGCTACATCCGGCTACACCTGATGTAGTTATGGAAATGTAAGGGACAGGTATTGTGGCATTGTTACAGGATAATAATTGCGTATATAAACAAGTACCATATGAACTGTGATACTCACTGCATTGATGACACCCCCCACCATGCAGATTGACCTGACATCCATGTACTGGTATGCAGAGGCTGCCACAATGACTGATACAGCATTACAGTGATGAACACAGGAGGCTTACCCGGATGCTCCTCTGTTGTGGATACTGTGACAGCCACCTCCATGATGTATGGGGTGAAGGATGTTGGGAGTTGGTGTTTAATCCCAAGTTTACCATTAAGTCCTCTGTGGCCAAAAGTGGTTCTACTGCTGCAGGCCCTCCACCTGTGGCAGCACAGTCTCTGGCCACAGCAGCAGCATTTTGTCATGCAGCATTTACCATGTCTGTCACCCTGTGGCAGACCTGCTCATAGCTTGTGTCCTGTAGCCCTATGCAGTTGACTGCTGTGACAAGGTCAGCCCATAGTGCTGCATGTTGCTCATGATTCTTGCAAGTCCTGGACAGCATAATGTCGTGATACAGTCTGAGGCCATCCAGGATAACATCATTTTCTGCAGCTGAAAATGGTGGGTGCCTCCGTCTATACATCCTTTTTGAAAGACAAGAATAGGGGAACACATCACAGAACCACATACGTTGCTCTACATGATGTACAGACCCTGTACATCCAAATTGGCCTGCACTATCCACTGCTACCTCCCACATCATACCCTGCAGTTTATCAACACAGTATGCATGTGGCTATCAGCAACATAGTAGCAATACTGGTTATGTACCTGTGTGCCGTGACAGAGTGTGCTGTATGTCTCCACTCCCATCAGTGCCATATACTGTGATGTGTCTCCTATGGGCAACATCCCAGTACAATGTCAGGCAGCCACTGTTCGACAATTAGGTGTGTGTTATTACTAGTATATGGGGACAGTCCAGCAACATCTGTGTGCCACAATGACAGACAGCAATGCACACATGCCATAGGGTATCTTCCCTGTAGGTGTTCCACTTCTCTAGTAGACAGATGTTTGCAGAATATGTATGTGTGCCTGATATATGTGGTCCCTTTGCCAGAAACATGTGGATGTCTGGCAAATGGTTGGACAATAATTGGTGGTTGTTCTTAGAATGTGGAGAATCTGGCTGTCACACACCAGATCCCTCAGAAAACAGTTATGCTACACTAATATCTGTTAGTGTATTCATACCCTTACTTTGTATGATCTATATGTACGCTCTGTCGCTAAGGTTGGGCCAGTACCCCCCACGACTAATGGCTATGACCTGCAGTTCTCCTGTAGAGGGTTGCCAGGTATGGTAGCCGTAGCCGTAGCTGTCAAGTGATGGGATACAAATGTTGACAAAACAGTGACATAGCCAGAATACATCAGAGACAGTCAGAGACACTGGTACAATGTCTGAACTATTCCGGTGTGACATTCACAGACTGAGAGGAGCTGAATCACAGTACATCATGTGATCTGCCAGCTGTGAACACCATTACTCACTGTCACTATGTCTAACACAATCCAGTAGCATTTATACAGGAGCCGACCATTGTAGAAGGGAGTGAGAGGGCCACAGCTGCAATCTAATTCACAGCAGGCATAGCTGAAATACATGCCTGTAGCTGTTGGACAGCAGACTTTCAGCAGCATGTCATTGAGACATGCTGTTGTAATCCCTATTTCCCATAACTGCATCCTCCCATCTGCATCCCATTATATGGGGACTTATATTACATAGTCAAAAATAATAAGACCAGCAGCTGTAACAACTAGCTAATATTAAATGTTTAATCTGATTAAACATTTAATATTACCTAGTTGCTACAGTTGCTGGTCTTATTATTTTTGGATTTGGCATTGGTTCTGTTTGAGTCCTTGTAGCTGCCGTACTTGCAGAGGCTTCAGTTTCTCTCAGACTTATATTACATACCTGGCAGAGTGCTGTAATCCTTTTGTGCAGAAATCCTGAAGCAAAATGCTTCCAGAATCGCAGTCTGTCTTGGTAAAGCAAGTTATAAACCTGTTTACCATAGGCAGCTGCTTGCCTTTTGTAGGTAATGCTCAGTAACAGGTGATTGCCTGTGCACCAATCCGTGACTCAGACTTGCTAATTGCATCCAGAACAGTTGGGTTGCATTTTTATTAGCCAATGGCATGGCACAACACTGCAATATTTAAGGCCTTCATGTAGGCCTTGGTCCCTTTCTAGTCTTTTAGATGTTCATTACTGAGGTGTGGAGACTAAAGCATCACAGAGGATAGGTACAAATTCTGTCCACTGTTGGGATTTATGTGGTATGTCCACAGTTTTGCATGCTATATTTAGACATTGTCAAATGACTTTCTGATTATGTGGCAGTTCAGTGTTAAACAATGTGGGTTGAAGTGAGTAAGGGGAAAGACACGTGAGTGTCATACATCATACACATTAGAATATGCATTCTGCCACAGTAGCTGCTGGTCTATCAGCTGTGTATGTTTGTAGGGGAAGACTGTGGCACATGTCCCTGTTGCTTAACCTTTGCCCCCCCCACCCTTTTATATATGAGTGTTGTGTGGATCCCTTGTTCTAGGGGGGTTGTGAGGTATGGTAGGTCTGTAGCAGGTAGCTGAACATACTGCTGCATATGTTGCAGGCTGCAGCTGCTGCTTTTTGCCCAGGACTTATACTGGGGGATTGTGAACACACTGGAGGACAGCAAGCTGTATGTGTCAGTGAGGGAGAAGTGTCAGCTCTGTTGTTACAGCAGAGCCAGGGTGAGGGTACCCATAACAGTCCAGGTGAGGCATGTGCTTAAGGTACATATGTTACGTAACAGTGCCAATGGGAGAGTGGTAGGCGACATAGAGGTAGCCCATACATATTTGTGCAGTGTGTCCCTACCTACAGGCCTTTGATGGGCTAACAAGGGTAGCAGTGAATGCAGTAGCAGCAACCTGTTTTGGTTAAAATTGCAGGACTCAGTCATTATTTGTTGTATTCACAAGCATGTGATTGAAGTGCAATGGATTCGAACCAAGGACTGTGGGTGGCAAAAAGTACAGCATGCTAGGAATTTAACAGACTGAGGTACTGAGACAATACTGCAACAGGTGTATTTGCAAGATATATGTGCATGCATACAGTCTGTTACAAAATATTCGCATTAGCATGTGTGTTTGGATGGGTGTGACATGTGACACTGAACTGTCTGTCATGATTTTCTAACCTCAAGCTGCATTGACTTGTCAGTACTTTAGTGCACAGAAAAGGTTTTGTGAAAACCATGTCAAAAGTAGGTGGTAAAACTGTGGACATTCTGCAACAGTCTGTGCAGTTGACAGCTATACCTGCTATCCCAGGCCTTATGTACATCCATTATTATTTATTTGGTTGTGTACTGATTTGGTGTTTACATCACAGTCCCAAGTACACTGCCAATTTTTCCATTATATGCACATGCAGTGTGTCATTGGCAATCAGGATATGTTTACGAAAACACCTGTCTTACTTTAGAACTGAGTGGCCTAGTGGGCTAATGCACTATGCTGTAGTTGATAGGGGCCTGGGTCCAAGACTTGGCAGGGGGTAATTATTTTGCAGATGTGCCTAACAGGGTCAGAAACACAGAAGGTGATAAAGGCACTTTGAAGCAGTTTTAAGCGGGTTTGCATGGTGCTGCACAGTGCACTGGTTAGCTCCGCTTAAAACCGTGCTAATTATAAAAAAAGAAAAGAAAAAAAGCAGTGATAGGAAAGTGAAATGGGGATAACCAGTGGGGAAAAACATACTGAAAGGCAGGTAGGGATGTGCAGGAAGGATGTAGGAAAGGACCATAGCTCGCCATTTCTTGTACAGCAATCGATGTGCGGGTTGTAGAGAATTTGGATTTTAGAGCCTCACACTCCAGAGAGAGGGCTGAGGGCAACATAACTGTGTTGATTAATTAATTTGATAACTGATTGTGTCCAGTGGACATGGGTGAAAAATGGAGAGCTATGTATGAAGAGATATTGTTTTGTGGGGCAGGCTCCCTTTTTTTTTCTTAAGGTGAGAGTGGAATGTTGGGGAAGGGGTATAGGTACTTGTGGAGTGGTAAGCTGGATAGGAGAGGTTGTATTTGCAGACAGACAAGACAAACAAGACAGCATACAGGGGCAGTGTGTGACACATGAGGGGGGTAAACACCTTGGACAGGCAGGGTGTTTTGGAATCAGAGAACCATGTGCCCCCAGACGGTAGCAGTGAGACTGAGCTCCCCACCCATGGGCAGTCAACACTGCTCCTTCACTGCACCAAAAGTGACTGTGCTGGAGGCTGGACGCCATGGCCAATTTGCCCCTCCAGGTTGGCAAGTCTGCCCTCAATCCAGTGCAGGTGATTCTCTTAGCCACAATGCATGATAATGCACACCATTGCTAGTAGCTGATCCTGGGTGATAACCCCCCTCCAACCCCGCTCCTAGGGGGGGACTGTCCTCATCCCTGAGGCTGTTCCACCCATAGGTGGTGCAGGGCTGACAGAGGAGGCACCATCGGCTTGGGTCCTAGCATGACGGCCAGCTGTGGTAGGGTAGGCAGATCGCCAGGAACTGGCCTACCCAGTTGAACTATGGTGTTGAGGTATTTCAAAGTGTATAGGTTAGTAATGAACATAACATTTAGTTAGTTATAACAGCATGCCAGAATGTTGCAAATAATCCAGTAATATAACATTGCATAGTATATGGAACACAACAATAAGTGAGATAACAGTCAGTAGAGTAAAAGCATGCCTGTAACAGTTATGGCATAAGGCCAACAACATCGGTAATTCAACAAGGTATGTTAATATGCAACCATTGTAATATGTAACAAGAATAAAACACAAGACCCAATATAATGTTTTGAGAAGAACATATGTTAATACAAGACCCAAACTGATGTATAACAATAATAAATCATAATGCAGATAAGGGGTAGGGGGACAGAGAAATACAGTCTATTAATACCAGTATAGGCTGTATTGTTTGCAACAGTACTCTTATATACTCTACAGGTCTGCCCTTCCTTTATGTTTACATGTGCCCTGTAGCTTCTGTAGCACATACATACCTTTTAAGCTATCCACATGGGACAGTATGGGCCAACCTGTAACACCTACATGTACACAACTACAGAGGATTATTACATGTCAGGGGGACAGTCATGACTACTAGGGTGTGACTGTACTATTGACATAAATCATATCCATGATAGAGCTGTGACAGAGGGATTAGGGAACAGTGATCACAGTCTGTGACAGCATGACACTTGGGAGACATTCACAGACACACCAGGCATACAGCCATACCAAGATTACACATTTTATTTATTGTATTAACTTTTATTAGTATTGTACTTGTTGCCTTTATTTTCTGAGGTCACATTACTGAGCAATGCTGTTAACACTCTGTTACATCAGAACACACAGATTATTAACACATTCTAATGGTTACTACAGCCATTTATTTACCTGTAATTCCTGTGGGGAGAACATCTGTTAACAATACATAAGTGATTCAATAATATCTACTAGTACTTGTCACTGGACTCAAACCCTGGCCTGTGTGTGACAAAATATATATCAAACATAGCATTTATCAAACTGAGCTACTGCTGCATATTGATTGACTGATATTTACCTAGAGCTCACCTGCTAAGAAAATATGACCTGGTAATAGAAGCAGATTGTTATACAAGACTACACTAACAGCTGAACACACATGCATGAGGTTGGTGTATGACAGAGATAGTAGGTGAACTGTACATTAATACATAGAATGCAGGTGTGCACATTTACCTGTAGTTGATGGGAATATGTGTGATGTGTACAGACCATATTGGAGTGCTGGGTAGCCTAACTGATGCATATACAGTTGCAGATGGTACATTTGCAGTCTACAGCTATTACAATTTCATACATGCCTGCAGCAGTGTACCTCAGAGCAGCAATGCATATAGCTGAAATGCAATGGTTAAAACAAGACAATCCTGATATACACAACACACCTTGAGTGTTCCTATTATTGCTTCAGATCTTAGTGCAGAACAAATATCGTAATGCATTATATCTTTTAGTACAGCTCCAAATCTACAGTTTAGCAGAACACTCTTTATTAGCGAGCCTTCAGTCACTTAGTGGTATTCTTGGTGTTTTTACTTCACAGCAGGTGTAATACTTGATTTCATGAACAACAGCCCAAAGTACACACATACTGCAAAACACGTCTCTATTATGGGTGACTTCATGCAGTGATTGGTATATTTTTCCAGTCTTAATTGCAGAACAGTTTATATACTGCAGGTGTTGCAATACAGCTGTAATTACACAATTAATGCAGTAGAAACTTTATTTCCATAACATTCTCAGGATTCATGCTTTCGTCTTTATTGAACTATACCTGGAATTACTCACTTATTGCAGTCCAGCTCTATGACCACATTCATTGCAGTACAATTAAAACTGTATATAATTAATGACAGTTAATACACTACTCCTTCTTGCTTATATGATTATAGATTTCAAGATACATCTGTACTCACCACACTCAGGGTGCAAACTGGCCAGGCACCCTGCATGGGCTTCTAGGTTGTGAGCTCTCTCCTCTGCAGCTGTAGGTAGAGAAGCACACCATTATGTGTACCTGTCTATCACACATTCAGATTAGATATTTTTAAAGAAATACAAAAAGTACTTACAGACTTGTGGGGCATTCCCATCTCAAACATCCTGGACCTAGATGTTCAGAAGTCCCCTCTTCCATTGCTTCAGATCATCAGAATGATGATGGACCTGCTCACCTGTGTGGGGATACCTGTAGCACTTATGAGATTGTGTGCTAGCCAGTCCCAGGCTTCTGATTTGTACTCCAATCCCTGGTACTGGCCCTACAGCAGCTGGATGTCATAGTATTTTACAAGGAGTCCAATCATGATCTTGGACTCCAGAATGCCCCACCATTGTGCCTGGAAGCACGCACCCTCTCCAACACCTGCCATGGCTCCTGCCAGGTTCAAACTTCAATTGGTTCTGCTGTATTCCCACCTATTGCACTTAAATAACCCTGTTTTCCTGCTGTTTACCGCCATTGGGCATTTTTTTTAAATGCTTTGCATCACTTAGCACTGCACAAACCTGCTGAGCTCAGCTGAGTAGTGCTTAAACTGGCAATGCTCAGCAATGCTTAGCAGTGCACAAACCAGCTTAGCTGAGCCGAGCAATGCTTAAACTGGCATTGCTTAGCAGTGCTTTGTGCCACTTAATGGGTAAACCAGTTAAGCACTGCTAAAACATTCCTTGCTTAAGCAGTGCTTGGCAAGGCATAGCTGTGCTTAGCAGAGCTTAGCTGAGCGCAGCAAAGCAGGATTTAAAAATACATCTCATAATGTGTATTTGCCACATAAATGCTTAATAACATGTCTGTGCATACATACAATATTCAATCAAAGGTTTAACTCATTCACTCCAATGGAGCTCTGGAAGTTTGCACTGTAACTTCCAATGGGTGAAGCTTAAGCCTTTTGACAGAATCAAATTACTTCCTCACATTTCAAACAAATGTTCATATCTCTGGAACCATAGGGATTATGAAAGAAGTATAAACGGCAAACTCTTCAGCCCAAACTGTTTTATAGTGGTAGCATTCTTTAGGTTCTAGGTCTTAAACCAAACTTTATAAGTCACAGTAAACAAAGTACCTATTACATTTGTAATATTTTGTAAACAACTTACAATATCTCAGCAACCTCTGAAGTTACACACATACTGTCAGCAGTATTTTATTCATCTAGCTGAGAGCTTTCATATGAGACTAAAGAGTTATGTCTGTGTTACTTGGTTGTTGAGATACTTAGACAAATGTGAAAATTATATCTATATAAATTAATATAATAAAAACAGTTAATATCTCTTTACCTGCACTAGACAGAGGTCAAGTATTAATGCAGTTGTTTTGCCTTTCTGTACGCTTTAAGATGAAATATTTTAAAACCTTCTACATAGCATGGTTTTGGAATTATTGATGCAAATATGAGCAAGCAATATTTAACGGCTAGAGGCATCAGTAGGAGTTAACTGCAAATGCACCTGGAGGCATCACTCGGTTGTAATGAGCTAAACATACTTCTCAATGTGTATCTGCAAAATAAATGATTAATAACGTGTCTGTGTATTTGTACAAAATTCAATCAAGCTTTAATAGTACTTCTCATGAATGTGTATTTGCAAAATAAATTTAGTAACCTGTCTATGTAATCATACAAAATGTAATCAGGATTTAACATAATTATCATAATGTGTTTTTACAAAACAACCTGCCTCTGTATCTGCATTTGAACACTGCACCTACTGCACATAAGGCTGTCATGCTACCCATTTGGCAATGTGGCCATGTGGAATGCTACTATACTTTTACATATATCTCTCCACTATGTTTAAGCAGCACTGAGCACTATGATGCTCCCCGCAAGCTCACTCAGCTATGCTTAAACTTGACTTTTGCATTCATGATTAAATGTATTCAGTTTCTATTTTTAGATGTCTGGTACATGTCCATTGCTGTGCACCACACCACACAAACACAAATAAATAAATAAAATAAATGTTTTATTACATATGCATACATTGATATCCAGCACTTACAGGAGTTGCAAGGAGTGTTGTTATGACACTTGATTTTGTTAATATAGTGTTAGAATGTTGGGAAATAGGTGTTTTATATAAAGCAAATATATTTAAAGACAATACCAGTTTTTATAAGCATTACCTAGATAATTTAATTTTCATTTAGGAAGGCAGTGAAGAAAACTTTGCTGGATTCATTCCTTTTTTGAATTATATCACTTAGCTTTTAAAATTTACTATAACTAGTAAGGGTCATACTATTAATTATCTTAACTTATGTCTAAAAATGGATATGAACAATAGGGCTTTTCATCTTTTGTACATACCAAAAGCCTACTTTTGTAAAGAATAATATTCATTACACTAGTGGACACCCCTTTCTAATGAAGAATAATGTGACTAAGGGACTGGTCAGCAGACTGTTAGGTTAACAACTGATGACACTCAATTTAGTGTAGGGTGTAGATTGTAATCAGTTGAGAAGTATGTATCTTGATACAGGAATTCCCACCATTCTGGCTGATAGAATTATTTCTGATGTCAGGGTACACAAATGTGAATGTAATGAATCATGTAAATGGAAAGCAGTCAGTAAGAATGTAATATCTTCAGACAATTTTCGCTAGTTCATTTTTTATAATTATGACAGTGGATAATACAATTTTTATTTTATTTTTTTATTTTACATTTGTTGATTGGGATAGTCCGACTGGATGCATGTCCATTTTCAGCGGGGGCCCGGGAAGAAAAGCTCCAAGGGTAAGCAGATACAGCATTACATAATACCAGCATTACATATTACAAACAGACTATTTACAGAGATTACATAAGTAAGCAAGTTAAACAAGTTCCACAGGTTACAGTTAGTCCTGAGCACAAGTCAGGATTAAATTAAATTACACAGTAAACTGGTTAACAGATTTTTACACATTCGAGTTAGCCAGGCTTAATACATTGACATAGCCAGTTAAGTGACAAATGTTGTTTGAGTCTAGTTTTAAATTGACCTAAGGTGGAAAGTAAGGTAATATCAGCTGGAAGAGAGTTCCAGGATCTACTTACAGAGTTTGCAAAGAGAGAATCACAGGCTGTGTTATTAATTTTGCTAGTCTGAATTAGTAGTTTGTTAGAGGATCAAAGCGGTCTAGGATTGTTATAGGGGGTGATAATATTTTTAAGTGCAGGAGTATTGTCCGGATTATAGAGGATTTTATAGGCCATAATCAGTTGGTTATACTGGATTAGGCTAGGTAGTTCAAGCCAACCAAGCTGATTTAGATTGATGCAATGATGTGTCCTAAAAGGCAGCCCAGTGGCAGAATTTAAAGGTTTTACATGATAATTGGAAAATTATTCAGGATAATGTGGAGGTATACACTGTTGTTGTTAGTGCTCTGAGATTTGTATTTTAAAAAGTCACAGTATTAAAGACATGCTTGAATGCATGTGTAGTACTAAAACGATTAGTAGTGATGATTCATTTTTAAGGGGACTTTTGAAAGTGGAAATTGTAAGTGGTGTATTAAGATTTGTGAAGTAGTATTTTTAAATTTGACATCTTTGACTTATGGTACAAGGTGACATTATTCATTTGATTCTCTGGGTATAGTTTATATTGCAATATATTTACACTGTGATAAATGTTATGTAGGAAAAGTAATTATGAAATTTTCCAAATTTATATATAAACATATTTATTCCATCAAAGATGAAAAAAATGTTCTTTACAAATATTCTATAAAAAGACAATATTTTAAGTAATTTTATTTTTGCTATAGATCTTGTTCAGTTGAATATTAGAGGTGGTGACATTCATAACAAATTAAAAAGAAAAGAAGTTATATTGGCAGGTGTTACTGAATTCTATCACAGCACCAGGGTTAAATAAAATATTA
Source organism: Protopterus annectens (assembly GCF_019279795.1). Classification (NCBI taxonomy): domain Eukaryota; kingdom Metazoa; phylum Chordata; order Ceratodontiformes; family Protopteridae; genus Protopterus; species Protopterus annectens. The sequence continues at coordinate 609,650,290 of NC_056726.1, forward strand.
TCATTAAATGTGTCTTAGATGCTAAATTAATGATTTAAATATTTTTCAGGATGATATATATATATATATATATATATATATATATATATATATATATATATATATATATATATTTTTTTTATATATATGTTTTTATTTGCATGTATGACAATGTTTTTGGATTGTTTAATACATTTTTCACATTGTTTCTTGTTCTGATGAAGTATTTGTAAATGGAAGATGAAAATGCTTAACATTCACATTAAAGTTGCCTGGTTCTTTTAGATTTCGGTGTTTTCGTTTTAGTTTATAGCTATATTAAATATCAGTCTTAAACTCACTGATGGTATCACTTAAAGGATTAACCATCTGCAATAGCACCACAGAAATTAGAATTTGTTAAACATTTATTATACACCAATTTATAGAAATTCATAAATTCACACTCATTCCCAGGACGGTGCTGTACACAAACTACTATTCTTTTTTGACTGTGGCATCTCTGTACTCCAACTGATTCAATAACATATCTTGTAGATTTCTTAGCTAGCACTTTAAGATGATAATGTTCAAGTGATTTTTGCAAAAATGTTTCTTACACTTAAGGGAAAAGACATCATTGTTTATATAAAGTTGGACATAAAATATGTATTAAATCTCATTGATAGCTCTAATAAGCTTGTTTGTTACAGTTTCTCTTACTCTCCTAGGGCTACATAAACCAGCTGGAGATTAATTTACTAACAGATGATTAACATGGTGTTATTAATTAAGCTGTCTTCTTTGAAGCTGAATATTACAAACAGGTCAAGGAGCTTGCTATGGGTGCAGCCTCAGTCCCTGTGTTTGTTAGTATGGTTTTATCATTCTGATAGCAACAATATGTGGTCGAATGTGAGTATTGGCCAAAGAGTTTGCATTTAAGATTTTTAGATGATATATTGATATTTTGGCAAGATAGAATGGAATTATTGAATGAATTTATCTGTTATCTTAAGCATACTGTGGATTTTTTTTTTTAATTTGTGAGTGAATATGATTTTTACAAGATTAACTATTTGGATATTAGCATTATTACAAATAGTAGTGTAATGAAATTTGAGTCTAACATACATCAACAATTTACTTTCACTAATATTTTTTACATTATTCTTGTTGTTACCCACTCAAGAAGTTAGTGGGCTCAGTGCTCTGCATTTGCTGTAATGTGAATGAGAAAAGGCATATTCAAAATGACCCTTCACCCAGCTTTATGTCATGCTCTTAACTATGTCATTGTTTGATAGATGTGTTGTGTCACCTTTCTGAGATGTAGACAATATTTCTGGAATTGTACACCATCGTGTACCACAAAGTATACCCCCTTCTATAAAGTAGCTTCCCCTTTAGTTTAGCACAGCACTCCATCCATATTTTTGGACAGTATACATTTTCAGTGCTGATTGTTTGAGTCTTTCAGCTTTTCCCGGTTAGGGGTCGCTACAGTGGAACTCCGGTCCGCTAATGATTGGCAGTAGAATTTTACGTGCTGGCTTGCCGGGCCTAACACACAACCTTCAATGAAGGAATGCCCATTTACACATATTGCCACACAGAAGATGCTCTAACTGAGAATCGAACGGGCAACGTTTAACTGTGAGGTGACAATGCTACCGCAGCACCACCACCGCAATTTTACTAAATAGTTCATTATACAAATAAAAACAAATTACAGAACTCATGAAAAATTTTGAATGACCTTAGCTGCTATCAATTAGTCAGGATTCTAAAATATATAATGCTTTAAAAGTATATAGTGTGGTATATTTGGTCCATGCCTGCCCATGCCCCTACCGCCTTATGACATATAGTGTGGTATATTTGATCTATGCCTGGCCAGGCCCCTACCACCTTGTGGCAAATAGTGTGTCATATTTGATCTATGCCTGGCTATGCCACTGCCACCTTGTGACATATAGTGTAGAATATTTGATCCATGCCTGGCCAGGCCCCTACCACCTTGTGACATATAGTGTGGTACATTTGATCCATGCCTGGCCATGGCCCTACCACCTTGTGGCATATAGTGTGGCATATTTGATCCATGCCTGGCCAGGCCTCTACTACCTTGTGGCTTATCACAGCTGTCTGGTGTTCATGATAAATTATTTATGAGGATTCTATTTGGAGCTCCCTTTTTTCTAAATCAAAAGTAAAGATAAAGAAGAACTTGATCAGTTCAGCATAGACTAATACTGAGATACTCAACAAATTCCATCATGGTTTCTTTCCTGTTGCGGTGTCTCAGTATCACATGACATTTGATTTTATTGTGCAGACTTATTTTTTATCATGTGTTTTTTTAAAGTCTTTTCAGGTAGCAATTTAAAATGCCTGACACTATTATTTTAAAAATATGTGATTACAATTTCATATCATGTTGATGTATATGCCATTCATTCAGGTTTTTATCTCAAGACTCCAGAAGAAAGCTTAGTAATGAAGCTTATATTCAGTGGTTCTGTTGGATGGGAAGAATCATGTTTCAGTTCACAAACATTGACTTAAGTCCACATTCAAGCACTGTAGACCAAGGCTTGGATTCACAAAGATGTGTTACACTTCTGCACATGGCTTGTGCTGCTAAGTAGTACTGGGCAGTTACACAGAGGAAAAATGAATATTCAGACTAAAACAGGCATCGCTCCCAGGCATCTAGCTACACTCCAGGTTATGTAAACGAGCTAGGTAGCAAGTATGTGAGTGGATCTAAGCATGCAGTGTAACTGTGCAACTAGGGAGAGCAGTACAATGATGTACAACCAAAAGAGACAGTATGCTGGACATAGTGCAGTCTTACACCCATATATCTCAATATAAAGCAGTGCTTGTAACAGCTAGGATGCATTTGTTACTGTGTTCTGCAACAGGATGGCACCAGCTGACGCAAATGGCTAAGCAGCTACACAGTGTTTACAGCTGTACTGCAATGGTGTCCTTCTACCCAGTAATCAAATGTCGATAAATAAATAAATGAATGAATAAATACACATGGACATTTGTGGTATTCATAAAAAAAGAAGGAAAGGAGTTTATAGAAGACCAGGAAAATGGCAAAAGCAAATAGATGATCACACATAAGAACAATATAAAGGAGTGTGCTACTGTTGAAGTGTTGCCTGCTGCCATGATATGGCTGCTCAGAGGATTCCATGGCCATAGATTAACAGACTAACTGCTCTAACGCACTTAAAGGTAAGTGAAGCAGCATCTCTAGCTTAGTATCTACTATGGTAGGAAAAGAATAAGTAAGTATATTTCAGGGATAGCATCATGTAGACTTAGTAACTGTTGCTACTAGCAACTGCAGGCTGCAATTGTAGACATTATTATTATTGTTGCAGTTATTATGATTATGACAGCGAATTATGATTATTTTTTATTATTATATGTTTCTTCTTCTTCAGCTATAGTTGTAGTTTAGGCAGGCTTGGTCAAGGACACCTGGTAGAACCTTAGGGTGAAGAGGGTGTAAGCATCTTTCCCACTTTCCTCAGATAAATTGGTTTTGCCCTTAACTGATACCTTGACTTCCTCAAATAAAAATGTCTTCAACTAAAAGGAGAAAGATGCAATGAGCTTTTACATAGCAGGTGATATCTCAGTCCTCAACCTTCCATCTTCAAAATGTGAAGCACAACCCCTCCTAATGTAGGTGAAATGGACAAAAAGTGGAACAATTACAGAGAGCTTGCAAATAATCTCAACTAAGACTCATAGTATGATCAAAATGTGTTGCTTTATAATTATTTTTTGTAAATAATTAATATGATTAAATATTATATGTCAAATATATTAGTTAAAAAAATCAGTGAATGTGTGACAGACCATTTCAGTGTTGAATGATGAGGAACATACACTTTTTAAGACTCAAAATGAGGAACATTTCTCATGACGAGGTACACTTCACAAGTATGGATGATATATTAAGTATTGACACATGTCTGGATACCCTAATAATACGATTATTGGAGGTACAGAAGTTTGGGAGTAGTCTTTGTTTTTTCTATGAAATAAGGCTTGCATTACATTTCATGTTAACAATTTATTTGTGTTGTTAATGACCTGGCTTTTCCTACTCTTTGTTGGAGAGAATACATCTTGATTGAACTTTGTAAAATTAGAATCTCAGAGGATTTTAAAATTTGATATTCTGCACAACATTTTGAATATGATTTTTTTATTTTTATTTTTAAATTGTTTACTCTTTTTAAGTATTCAAACACTGTGCTTTTAGAAGTCCTTGAGTTTTTTTTTTTTAATTGTGAACCATTTTCAGAGAACTGACATATGGTTTCCTATACACAGCTTCCAAATTCAGCATTTCTGAGGAATATTGTTGTCAAAGCCTGGCACAATGTTTGGTTGACACATGGAGTGTAATTTCACCTCAGCACAATAGGCTGGGGAGATGATGAGTTATGAAATCAAATGGCAGTTAAGATCACCTCTGACTGATTACTGCTCTGGTTTGTTGGTATGGGTCACAGTATCTGTCAAGTCCTTTATATTTTTGTGATTCCTTTGTGGTGAAAGGTAATGTACCCTTTCAATTGGAGCACATTTTCACTGGCACATTGTATGTTTCTGTCCATTAGAAAAATCTGAATTTGTATTGTGGTACTGACATATGGCCTCTTATACACAGCTACTAAATCCAGTATTTTGAAGGGCATTTGATATCAAAGTCTGGCACTATGTTTGGTTTCAGCCTGGGTGCTATCTTTCCTCTGCACATGTGGTAGGGGAAAGGTGATGTGTAAAAACAAACTGCAGCTTCAAGATCAGTTCTGACTGATTACTGATATCAGGACAGTATCTGCAAAAGAGCTATATAGCCATTATATCTATGTTATTCTTCACAGTCAGTGGTAATGTACCCTCTTTGAATGGGAACATTCCACTATTAAAGTGTGTGTGCGTGTGTGCGTGTGTGCGTGTGTGTGCATGTGTGCGTGTGTGTGCGTGTGTGTGCATGTGTGCGTGTGTGCGTGTGTGTGTAATGTACCAAAGTACCATTAGTAGAAGCCCCTGTTTTTTTTTTTTTTTTTGGTAAACCTGTTTTTGGATAAACTCATTTATGGGTTCTTACATAAAACTAATAAATGACTGTCTGCTTCTGTGTTTTGCTTTTCCCCTGAAGTCTACATGACCTATGGTCAAAAGTATTGGGGGCAGATGATGCGTGAAAACAAATTACTTTTATAGAATCTCTTTTGATTATTGATGTGGTTTACTGGGAGGGAGCCAGCATCTATCGAAGTGCAATATGACCATTATATTTATGTGATTCTTTCATAGTCAAAGATATTATACCCTCCAAAAAAATTCACACTCCTCTGAGACAGTATGCTTCTGCCATGTACCAAAAAAACCCTAGTAGAAGTCCCTGAACTTTTTGTTGAGAACTGCGTTTGGGGAGCTGTCATAAAGTCTATTATGTATAGGTAGCAAAGCAAGCATTTCAGTGGGCTTATGTTGTCAGAGTCTTGTACTATGCTTGGTTTCCACCACGAGAGTATCTGATCACTGCAAGAAAGGTTGGGACAGGTGATATATTAAAGTGAATGACAAGGGCAGGTGATGTATGAATGCAAATGCAAGTTCAGAATCACTTCTGATTATTGATATGGCTTGTTGGAAAGTGAACAGGATTTTTGAAAGACCAGTATTTCCATTATAGTTATGTAACCTCTTCATTAGACAGTATGTGTGCTTTATATCAAAGTACCTCATTGCATTTGTGTTTTGTACATTATTGCAAGTCCCAGAATTTTTCCATGCGAACTACATTCATGGAACTCCGTAACATGACTAGCCACCCGGCAGTGTAAACCTTGGCTCTAGATGATTGCCCACCCTGACCCCATATGCAAAAATTGGAAAAAGGGGTTGTGGATGGATGGATGGATGGATGGATGGATGGATGGATGGACGGATGGATGAACTATATTCAGGTCACAGAGGTCTTTTGTTGTCACTGTATGATATTGTGCCTGGTTTCCACTTGATGGCTGTTTGACCTCTGTTCAAAAGACTGTATAAAACTAATGTTTGGAATATATTTGTACATTCTTACAGTATCGCAGAAGTGAAAAAGCTATATATATTCAATTGCAAGGAGATATAGCTTCAGTGTGATGCTTTCAAGCAGATAAAATTGTGGAGTAAATTCAGAGATGGGCTAAAATGGAAGTTCTGTGATTAGACCTGCAGTCCCATGTATGCTTTAACTTACCATAACAATAGATGTCCTGACATATGGGTGGTCACTGCTGATGTCTGGCCAGGGTACCAAAGCTTTACTTTCCCTAGGTCATATCATGACATCATTATTATGTATTAGAGTATTAGGCTGGGTGTATGAACATGGATCCTCAGACTATCTCCAAGCCAGTGGCTTGAAGACAGCTAACAGAGGAGACTGTTCAGCTAAGAGGGGTGCAGCTGAAATTGTTAAGAAAAGTACCCCAATACCCATGTAACAAATCAAAGGCTAGAGCATATGTGGACAGCAGATGAAGAGGGGATGGAGAGTGTGATGGAAGGGGATGGAGGACTAAGAGGGAAGCAGGCACTGACAGAATACAAATGTGCTTTTATCAAAGAGTAGGTCAAGCCTGATGAAAGAAGTTCACAGAGATACTTAAAAATTCGAGCTACACCCCTCCTAGCTGACAAGTCTCTTCTTTCACAGACATGTGCTAGGAATGGATCCTGACTATCTTTGCAGCACCAGTAAGAAACTTTCCATTTTTCAGTGCAAGCTTTTCTTGTAGTGGGCCTCCTAGCCTCTCATAGGACTTGTACAACCTCTTCAGAGAAGAGACACCTTTGTGGAATTAAAATCCTATCACCATAGGGTCAAGTTGAGGAATGAAAGATTCAGGTAGTGCAGCAGTCCTTTTTGCTGAGTTATCAGGTCCAGCTGTAGAGGAATTCTTCTGAAATTTCCCTTTGCTAGGTGAAATAGTAGGGGAGCCATTGTTGCTTTGATGAAAAAAGAACCAATAAAAAGAGTTTGTATGTTTCCTTTTGTGTCCTGGGCAGAATTTTTGGAAGAAAAGGCAGAGTAGGAAAGGCCAAGAGGAATGTCACTGTCCTCTGAAAAGAAAAGGTATCTGACCTCCAAGCTGTGGGACAAGGGTTCCTGGTGTAGAACTGGGGGAGCTGATGTTATTTGGTGAAGCAAAGAGGTCTTTTTGAGGAGGGTCACACTGAAATGATGTTGTGGAAGACCTGTCTGTTCAAAGTTCATTTGTGGGGGTCCTCCAAGGAACGACTTAAGCAAAATGCTAGCACATTGTCCAGAAAAGGGATGTATGTGGCTGTTGGTATGATGCTCATTTGTGTTGCCAAATTTCATGCCTCCTTTGCTAACTTTTGTAGTTGGTAAGACCTAGTGCCTGCCTGTTTATGTACCACATGACTATGATATTGTCTGTGTACACTTGTAGCGGTCTGGGTTTTCAAAGGTGGGCAAAAATCTGAACCTGCAGAAGAGCCCTCATTTATTTCAGGTTGATGTGTTCTTTCAGGAAATGTGGTTGCCATTTCCCCTGCACTTGGTGTTATCCTGTCCTTGCCCCCATGCCTTGTCCGAGGCATCTGTGTGAACCTGTTAAAGAGGAGAAGGAAGTGTAAAAGGTGATCCTGGGTCAAGGATGACCTGTACCTTTCACCAAATAAGCTCTTTCTTGAGACAAGGGAAGAGGTAATCAGGGTGTCCAAGGGGTGGCAATGCTGGGACCATACAGATTTCAGGCACCACTGGATTTTTCTCATGCAAATTCTGGCCAAGGGGAGCATAGGAATGGTGGCTGCCATGAGTCTCAAAGTCCTTAGCATCTCCCTTGCTAAGCAATGGGTTGTAGAGGATAAGCCTTGGAAGTAACTGGACAGACTGAGAACTTTCTCCTGGTGATGGAAGGCATGGATTTTCTTTGTGTCCAGTTTGAATCCTTGAAACACCAGGCCCTGTGTAGGAACCATGTTTGTGTTTTTTGTAGTTTATAGTAAAACCCAGACCTGTCAGAAGATGGAAGGTGAAGTGAAGATGCTGAAGAATAATATTTGGGTAGAGAGCCTGGATCAGAAGGTCATCCAGACAGGGGAAAATCTGAATTCTCTGAGTGTGACAGAAAACTACTATAGAAGCTAGACATTTTTGAATACTCTTGGAGCTGTGGTAAAACCAAAATACAAAGCAGTAAACTGAAAATGCAAGGAGCCAGACAAAACATGAGGAATATCTTGCAAGAAAGATGAATGGGAATGTGTAAGTAGGCATCCTTCGGATCTAATGATACTAAGAAAACCTGTGTGAGGATGAAAGGTATAAGAGTCTAAAAAGAGTACACGTTGGAAGATGATGCCTTCAGGTAAGTGTTAAGGATAGACAGGTCTAGGATGGGTCTTCATTGTCCTTATTTTCTTGGGAATAGAAAAATCTTGGAGTAAAACCATTTTCCAATGAAGTCCTTTGGGACCTGTTTGATGGTACCCTGATTCAATTGGTCTTGAATAATGGGGGCTAGAAGGGATATCTGGTTTTGAAGAGGTTATAGCATGCCTATCATAAGGTGAATAATTTTCCACAAAATGGCGTAGCCATCCCTGATGACGCAGAGGAGCCGCTAGTGTGTGGTAATAGCTTCCCACCTGACCAGGGACTGCAATAGCCTATGAGAAAGAGGTGTAATGGGGGCTGCGGACAGGACAGGGTGAGTGGTATTGAAGAGGTACTCACAGTTTTTTTTTCACAGGATGACCTTCCAGGTAGAAGTTCCCTTTGGAGTTTTTCAGAATATCTTTTTCTTGGAGTTTTCCTTTGTTTCTTAAGTGGCCAAGGATCCCTTCTAATGAAGGAGATTGTTCCTATTACATCTAGGAACTGAGGAGAGTAGAATCTATCTGCAGTCTTTCATGGTCTTGGAGTGTTTTGAAAAGACTGGCTGCCTGCTGGCCAAACAGTGTCTATCCAATGACAAATCTTGAATTTTAAATTTGAAATCCTCAGGTATAGGCTGACTGCAAAGCCATGCATGTCTGTGGATAACTGATCCAGTGGCAGCTGCCCTAGCAGAAGCATGCACAGCACTATAACTGCATTTAATGCTGTGTCTGGCAATCTGAGTGGCCTGTGAAAGTAAGCTCTGCATATGGGGCTAAGACTTTGCTGTGGGAGGATCCAATAAAACTTTGTTTAAGGAGTTAAGGACAGAGACCAAATATTTTGCCATTTGAGTCTAGTAATTAATTTCCCTAAAGGCAAGGGTAGCACAGGTGTAAACCCTTCTTCTCTCATCTAACCATAGCCCTAAATTGGTCAGTAGGTAGGGCATTATCATAGGGCAGAAGCTTGGAGGACTTATCTGAAGAGGGAGATACTGCAAAAGAGTCTGTCACTGGATTCTTATATATATATATATATATATATATATATATATATATATATATATATATATATATATATATATATATTTAAGGTCATCAGGGACCTTGTAAAACCTGTCTGGTTTCTTAGGAGGCAATAGCTGGGAATCAAGTGCAGAAGAGGTGAACTGAAAGGTGCCCTGCAATACTCAATGACACAAAGACAGGAAGAAGGGGCAGGGGAGCTCATCTCCAAGAAGGGAGTACTACCTCTTCTGAACATCAGAGATCTGGATGGATTGCCATTCAAAGTGTTTCATCTTATACTGAATAGTCTCCCCAAATGAAGCGTCCTCAATAGGAGGATCAGGTGAGAGGGAGTCTTCTTCACCTGAAGAGATTTGCCTCGGAGAATGCAGCTGAGAGGAGTAGTCAAGAAAATGGTCAGAGTCATTGTCCTGCTTTTCATCTGAAGAAGAGGAAATAAGGCTAGATTTTTGAGGAGTAGCCTGTGGTTGCAGACACCCAAAGGAGGGAGGTTTAAAAGACATAATAGATTTGAACAACCCTTGTGAGAAGTCTATCCACCCCTTCCCCCTAGTTTCTGAGGGAGAGACAACATAATTAGTCTTCCATTTTTTTTTGTTTAGGCAAGATGTCCACCTAAATGAAATGTGGATGTTTGTAACCATATATTACATCAATTAGACAGCCTGGGATCTTTTCTCTAACTAAAATTTGAGGGGATGCCATGTGGTCCTTCTGAAATGATGAGATGCACTTCCTTGGATGTATCGGCAGTTTGTAAGGCCTCAAGGGCCATACCGACCTCTAACAGGGTCTCAATAGTAGGCAACTGAGAAGTGGCCTGACATCTTGTGGGTTCTATAACCTCAGCAGGTAAGTCGTAGTCAGAAATGAAGGACTGCCGATTCTTTTGAAGCCTATTACATTTTTTTCTTTAGCAGCATATAGACATCCAAGGATGTGGAGTCAAATGGGTTTTGAGAAATGTATTGACAGTAACAAATCCGAACCTAAGGGTATTTGGAATGAATGAATAACAGTATGAGCAAGATCTGTGATCATATTCCAGGCCTTGGCAATAAAAAACACATGGAGTTTAAGTCCTTGTATGGAATCTGCCTACTGTACTTGAAGTTACCCCTCCTAGCTGACATCTACAACTTTCAACAAAAAATCACCAGATAAAAGGAAGGCTCCACAATGGACACTTATCCGGATAAACAATCAAAGCAAACAGAGGCAGCAATGACAAAACAGCCAAAAGTCTGATAGAACCACAACCTGCATTTGGGATCCATGCTCATAAGTTCTTCTTTATTCCCCGATGTCTATAAGCTGAGTTAATTTGTTGGATGTACAACCTAGGGAAGGTAAAGCTTTGGTAACCTAGCTAGATGCCAGCGGTGACCAACCATATGTCAGGAATACTACAACAGTTATTTCAGTCAGCACATACCCTATTTCCTGAACTTTTTGAGCAATCTCAAAGGAAAACAGAGCTATAGCCTTTGTCTTTAGCTCATACTTTTACTGCCTGTCTGACATTTTGTATATATATATATATATATATATATATATATATATATATATATATTTACAGATGTAATATGCCATGACTACAAAGCCATATTTTCAAGTGGTTAGAGCTCTGGGGTCAGATGTATAAAGTGGTGTGTTGCACTTAAAAGCTTTGAGGTTATACTGCAGTTTGAAGTGTTTCATAGTTGAAATTCAGGTTTGTTACCTATAAGTTCTATAATGAAATCAAACCTAAGTTGGGATAAAGATGTAGACTGTGTAAATGATAAATTTCAGTGGTTTAATTTTGTGCCTTTATTGCTGAAGTCTGACATTTTCTGTTACACTCTTTCATCTGTGCTACAGTGAACTTCTAAAAATGGCCATAAAATGGGGCTGTCATAAACTTTTATTGCCATTTCTGAGGCAGGAAATTACATGGAAAACTAAGCATGACTGGGATACATAAACAAGCACTGTGTGGGTGTGCAGCACTAATTGGGAAGTTCACTTTACATTGTTACACATTACTCATTGTCTGAATCCCTCCATCCTTTACATAATCACTAAGTGTTTCACTATACACTATTTGGTTATGAATCCCAGCACATCTTTTAGTTCAGTGGCTTACCAGATGCACTTTAAATGTGAGTCTTAAGGAGAATGAGGCTGATATTTATACTAACTCTGTTTGTAGGGTCATTTTGCATTGGTTTAGTTTGCAAATGTTTGTCAGTGTTTATGCTATGAAACTTGAAATAAAATGTTTTAAATCCAGATCTTTGTGATCACTGTAAAAGTAAAGACCAGTTTGGACAGTGTTTTATTGTATTAGCCAAGTAGTAGATATTAATATGGCTGGGGACGGGGCAGTCCATTATCCTGCCTAGGACCCCATTTCACCATGATCTAGCCTGCATAAACCCACACAAAATATATTAGACATATCACATGCAGTGCCACTGAAACCACTTCCATCTGATATGGATGATATATACAGCAGCATATTAATTTCCACGGTGAGGTTGACAATTTCTTGCTAGTTGCAATAACAATCTCAAACTTACAACAGGATGAAACAGGAAACAAAATAAAATGAAAAAAAAAATACATTCCTGCCTAATCTCACCTTTCCATACATGAAGATAACTAGGGTTCCTGTAGTAAAGGTCATCAAAATGATGCCTGTACTGTTCCTCCATCCTGGCAATGCCTGTGGTAAATCACAACTCCTCAGCTGTTTATAGGAGTCCATTTTCTTAAATACACCATGAAAGGGCCCAGAGGTGGCTCTCTAAAATGGCTGTGAAGGATATAAACCACTACCTTGCTATCCTTCATGCAGCATGCAGGTGATCCCGGTAGGCCTGTGCAGATGATACCAGACTCCTGAATTTTCTCTGAAATGATGCCCTTTCATGAGGAATAATATACTGACCTGTGAATAAGACCTAGAATGTGATTTCTGCAGCAGAGCTAATGACACAGTAGCATGATGTACATAATCATGCAGGTTTCCAACACAAGATTGTAGCCACCAGGTATTAGAGGTGAGCATAGACAGCAGCCTGCATTTTATGTCACTAGGGCATCACAGCAAAATATAGCAATTCATAGACATGTTCACCTCCTGACCGAATATGTGTATGTACTGAGCAAATAGGTATAAACCTGTATAGCTTTGAAACATTGCTACCATGTTGTAGGTTAAGTTGTGCAGCTGCGGGAAGGTATACTGCATATTTGGGCAGCATTCTTAGTTAAAGTATTAGCATTATTTGGATCCTTGGGCAGTGTAAGGAGACACACAATACCTGGTAAGTGTATGATAAGTTGTGTTTTCTTTAACTTACTATGGGTGTGTACACTTTCTCTGGTATTATAATTACAAAAGTATAGCAATAGGAAGATGTTTTCCTGCATATGTCTCATGTTTGTAGAAGGCGCTGGTATCAAAGTAGCCACAATACCAGGACAATCTGTCCCTGTACATGCCTGTCATGGATACACCACTATTATTTATTTTATTTTATTTTTTTTTATTTTACAATTTGATGATCAGGTGGGTGAACAGGTCCAGAGACCCCTTTCTGCCAGGATGCAGGAACAAAAGGTACAAAGCTAACAGTGCAAATAAGAATACAGACAATAATTAACAGAATGATGCTTTCGAAAATAAAATTAATACAAATACAGTAATTGGCCTGTCTAATGCATGTGTTAACCCATGATGGTGAGTACAGCAGTCATGATGCTTGTACTTGCTGTCCTTCATTGAATTACAGTAGGGTTACATCACTGTTGGCTACAGATTTGTCCCCAGCTTGTGATATCAGACATGCCTGTCTTACCCAATGCATACAAGTTGGCATCTACACTTGCTGTATATATTTTCATATCTGTCCATTCAGCTGTCTTATGGCTTACCACTGCAGCCAACCCTTTAATTAGTCTCTGCTCTAAATACTTTACCCATCATTATGGCAATACCAATAGTATGCAATCTATTTTTTTGTGTCCTGTATTCACAGGTGTCTGCATGTCTGTATGTCTGGAGGATTATCTGGATGTCTCAGACTGCATAATTTCAGCCCTGATGAAAATATTGTCCTGCTACAAGCACTAAGAACACCTGGGTGGTATCTGATGGATAGAAGGGTTGCTGATCAACCTTTACATGACCAAGCTTGGCAGACATTGGTTCATGTTATAAATACCATGAAGAAGTAATTACACATTGCAGTAGTGCCATAATTGTTTTACTAATATGCTACACTCTGCCAAGGCAAAGGTACTTTCCACAGCGGCTAAGAAACCAGCTACAAGGATAAAAGCCACCTGGTAGTAATGGACTGACAGAGCCAGAGGAGTTTTCGGTGCACTAGCAGTGAGACTCTATATCTGGGATTACCTTTAGAGGAGTTGGCATAAATATAAGGATGGAACCGCCCCTACTTGTCTCACTCGATTATTCACCAAGTTAGCATCTCTTACACCAGTTTTCTGTGCAGATGCACTGTGCATAGACACTGTAAGTTGCACACAGCAGCTGTTGGCTATACATTGTTTTAGACTCATTGGGTATCTTGCCATATCAGAGTGGCAGCAGAGGAAGGTTGAGTTTGGACTGCTTATCTTGCATGTACATCCTTAGCATGAAAGTGCTACAGAGTTATGATTGTGGCACAGATATCGGTGCTGACTCTGATTTGTTTTCTGTTGCATATTTACAGAGTAGAGTACTGTTATAATGACATCTAGTGAGACTAAGAAGAACAACAAGCTGATTCTGGCAGCTATTGTGGTGCCGATAGTCATGATGAGACACAGATACATGAGTCACAATCTGATGATACAGTGTAACTGTCTGTCTACATCCTGTATGTGGCTGTACTCCAGTACAGGTCAAATCTGTGGCCTCATTCATATAAGAACATGTGGTGTGCCACATGGTTGCTCACCATCACCAGTGTAGGAAGGATCCTCCATAACTCCAAACTCCAGTGATGCTCTTTCTCTCTCTCTCTCTCTCTCTCAGACTGCAGCAGCAACTCTGCACACTGTGTCTGAGGTGTCTATTCAAACCATTTTGCAGCCTCTTGGGGCTGGCTGATGCCATTACGTGTCACAGTTTGCCCATGACATGCAGGCAGCACTCATTAAGCAGCTGCACTGCAGTATCATCCACTTACAATCTGCTGCTGTATAATCTGTAACAAATATTGTTGCAATGTTACATGGCATTTGTGAGAATATACAGGCCAGGATTACCATAATGATTGTGCTGAAGTAGTCTCTGGTAGTTCCTTGTACTACCAGGTGTACCTCCATGTGGAGGATTGCCAATGCCACCATCACAACAATCACTGGCAGTGGTGCTTAAAGAAGGGGCATGTAGTGGGGGCCATATAGGGGCCCTTTGTAGGGTTACACTTAATATACTTGCATCTGGATGCATGCCACACTCAGACACACTCTCTCACCTCTAGTTATGGGGAGAGGACCTATGACTCTCACCCTCTAATGGAAAGACACATTACCTATGGGCCTCCTTCAGGTCACAGTCCCACAGTCACAATCATGTCTCATTCCTGTCAGGGGGGACTACATGTCCTAGTTCAACAAACCAGAATACTGGGCACAGACAACCCATAGTGATATCCCAAAACAAATTGCAAAAAACTTGTGTACGATTGAGAATACCTTTCACCCAGAATGTTCACCTTCACTTGAGGCCATGGTTCCATATTTGGAAGCGTATCCCATTATAGGAGGAAATAATACATGCCATAGAATACCCACCACCTCAGAATGCTCCTCTCAGAGTTCTGTGATATGCTTCACTGTCCAGCTTTTGAAGACAAGCATGTGCCATATGGTTCCTAGACACCTATGCTCATGATGATGACCATGATCCACTTCACCATCTCTGTTCTGTGCTAAACATGACAATGGCTTATATACTGTATGGTTCAGCTATGTACCTGAGAGCATAACTTGATATTTATATTGCCTAAACTATGTTTAATCTGTATAAAACTGTGTTGTCACTTTGTGCTTGTCAGTGCTCCTACATCTAAACTAGATATCACTGCTTTACCTGCACTGTCATACCCTGTGCCTGTTGCCATTTGGAGCCTGGCTATGCAACTGGTAGCTGTTGCTCCTCTATCACATTTTCCTTAGATGATACTGCCTCATGTACACAGAAAACCCTCTCCTCTGACCTCCCAACACTATGACTTGTGAGAGATGCACATATATAGCCAAATTGGAAGCCAAGCACTCTCCAGGCAAGACTGGATTAGCCAGTCAAGAGGAGAAGGATAAGACTTGCACCACACCACATTCAACACATAGCCCTTCAGATCATACACTACTGCAACCCTCACATAGTAACACAAAACACACACCTACTTTCGCAGAGGCTCTCAATAAAAATCTGCCCAAACAACAGAGATCTCCGAGGCAGAAATGCAAACAACCACCACATCCCAGCACAAACCATGAGACACATAGCTCACATAAACAACGTGTCACTCAACCAACGCCCATAAGGCAAAACAACTTACCCAATACACTAGTCATAGGTGATTCAATAGTAAGGCACACTGATGTCCCACTCACTAGGCTGAATAAGGAGAAAGTCACGGCCAGCTGCCTGTCAGTTGCCAGGACATAACACACACACACTGAGGTCACGCCACAACAGTTACAAATATGACTCTGTCATTGTCCATGTTGGTGTGAATGACCTGAGATGTACCTCCCTGGACTACATGAAAAGAGACATAGAGGAGCTCTCTGATCTTGTAGACCAGGCAGGTATGATTCTAGCTCTGAGTAGCCTCCTACTGTCACCCAAAATGATACCACAGTACAAGCAGAAAATGATTGACTTCAACAATTGGCTAAGTTTTTGGTGTCATTTTAAGGGGATCCAGTATCTGTCTGCCTGGGATGACATGATCGACAGACCTTAATGCTTCACCAGAGATGGGCTGCACCTGTCACCCCATGGATTCTGGATACTGGCCAAGGCTCTTGCCACCCCTATAGTGCCTTTTTTAGGCAATGTCCTAACGACAAAATTACCATCATAATAGCTACAAGCAAACAAAATCTGAGGGTTATGCTACGCAGTGCTAGAAGTCTAAATCTCAAAATACACTCGCTCAAAGCACTCTTTAAAATGGAGGACATCAACATCTATGCAGTGACCGAGACCTGGTTCAAGGCTCCAGAGAGCACCACAGCACTACAAGGCTATAATTAATACCACACCATTCGGCCCATAAAACTGGACCGAAGCACTAAAGGCAGTGGTGTCTCCATATTCACAAAGGATATGCACACCTCCAGACTAGTAGCCCAACATAACACATCAGCGATACTTCAGGTACAACTGACACTGGGTAAAACTGCAATCCAGGTAGTAGCCTGCTATAGATCCCTCACCATGTTCCAAGACTCCCACTCCACATTCCTAAACACACTGGAAAATATTAGGGTACAACCCAATACACTTATACTGGGAGACTTTAACTACCCCTCCATTAACTGGTAAAATTACTCATGTACCAACACACTTGTTCAACGTTCTCTTGAATTCATTAATTCCAATGCCCTGGACCAAGTCATTCTTACCACCACCAGGGGTAGAAACATCCTTGACCTGGTCATTACTAACATGGATGACCATTGCTCTACATCAGTAATCAACTCCTCCCTGGTCATATCTGACCACAAGCTAATCACCATGGATATCCACATCCCACCTTCACCCCCACTAAAGGAAACCACCATAAAAAAAACTTCTGTATAGCCAATTTTGGGCTTCTAAAAACAGAGGTGGCTAACTTCACAACACCAATGCAAATGGAAAATAGGTGCATGACTGCTGAATTATACACCAATGCACTGTATGAGCACATAGAAGTGCATGGAATGGGCCATACCAAACAGGGCCAGGATGCTTTCCTCCACAAAAAGGAAGCCAATCTGGTGGTCCCCCACCATAAACAAACTCTCTAACAGAAGGAAAAAACTATTGCAGAAAAGGGTGACGTCCCAAGACTGGAAAAACGTCTTTGTTAGCCACAGCAAAAAACTGAGATCCATCATTAAATCCTTTAAAACTAGCTATGAAAACAAAATTGCTGCAGATTCTAAAGACAACCACAAGGCATTCTATAGTTATGTCAAGAGTCTACATGGCAATACACAGATCTGCTCTGAGTTGCAGCACAATGACAATACATATACAGATCAAACTGATATTGCCAACATATTGGCTGACAGGTTCAGTGGGAACTTTACCCCCTTTTCACTCCCTAAAGGGTCTATCACAATACCTGAGGAATGCCAAGACCCTATTATCATGGCTACACAGGTAAAAACTGCACTGTCCAAAGCCAAGAATACAGCTTCCATGGGACCTGGCAATATTCCTGGCTGTGTTCTACATGAATTACAAAGAGAACTGGCACCACAACTGAGTACCCTGTTCAATCACAGCCTAATTTCAGGCTTTGTTCCTACCAAATGGCACACTGCTACGATCATCCCACTCCAGAAAAGGGGAGCGACTACAGACCCTGGGAACTACTGCCCCATTAGCCTGACAAGTCTGATATGTAAGGCTATGGAGCGCATCGTCATGGAGCTTATAAATAAGGACATAGGGAATCTCCAAACTCTGAACCCCATGGAGTATGGGGTTCTGAAAGGTAGATCATGCCTGCTCAACCAGATAGACTTCTTTGAGTCTGTCACCAGAGCTGTGGATGTGGACAAGGTAGTTCACACAGCCTACCCGAGATCTTGCCAAGGCCTTCAACACCATCCCTCACTCAAGAATCATAGACTCACTAAACTAGGCATAAACCCCTATGTAATAAGATGGGTTTCCAAATGGCTCACTGATAGAACCCATACTGTGAAAGTAGCAGACTCCAAATCTGACTACTGACCAGTTACAAGTGGTATCCCACAGGGATCAGTCCTAGATTCTCTCCTGTTTGGCATCTACTTCTCTGATGTTCAAGCCAACACAAAGGGACTCTGGCTGATCAAGTTCCCAGATGGTTTCAAACTGGGAGCCATTATTGTTTCTCCAACTGATGTAGGCATTCTACAAAAAGGCCTCACTGACACCAATGACTGGTACCAGAACCATGGCCTTAAGCTCAATGCCAAAAAGTGCATTGTCATTCCCTTTGGAAAAAATTCGGTGCCCATGAAATACCACATAGGCAGTAGTCCACTAAACACTGAAGGTGTGATAAGAGACCTGGGGACACAGTTTGACAGCAACCTCTTCTTTGATAACCACATTGCCACTGTAGTCAGAAAATCCTTCTATGTGGCACATCTCATTACAAAAGGTTTCTCATCCAGGAAGAAAGAAATCATAATCGCTCTCTACTCATCCCTCATTAGACCTATAATAGAATACAATGCACCATTTGGTATTTACCTCATTAGACACCTACAACAATTGGAAAGGCCACAAAAATATCTCACTAAGAGGATCTTAGGCCTTAGACACATGTCCTATATGGACAGACTCAAAAAACTCCAGCTATACTCTGTCTCTTATCACCTACTTAGAGGTGATCTCTGCTTGACCTACAAAGCCATATCTGACCCAGAGCTGCTAGACATGCTACACCTAAAGAAATCCCAATCCCTCCATGCCACATGCTCCAGGGACCTTAACCTCATTACCACAGTAAACAAAACATGCTGGGGGGACAGGTTCCTAACCCAGAGACTTTCCATACTCTGGAACAAGCTTCCCATTCATGTCAAGCAGAGCACTTCACTGACCCACTTTAAGAGAAATCTTGACGAGTGGCTGGGCAATAGGAAGTTCACCCTGGGATCACTTCAGTGGCCTTGCTTGACAGGGGCACTGGGAACTAAATTTGGGTGGCATGATGCCATGGAATCTTCTTGGGCTAGGCTAATATAGGCTCCAGAGCCATTAGCCTAGTACACACCTATAAACCTATGAACCTATGTACCTTCCCTGATGGCCATGGGATTGCTTGGCCTGATTATACCAGTACACTAAGTCTGGCCTGCCTGTCTCAACAACACCATATTATGGAGCATGTGACATGTTATGAACATCCTGTAGGTTGTGACAGGACCATGCTGGAATGTCCCACTAGCCATGCTGAGGCAGAGGAAATGGGGTTCAGGTCAGCTGAACACATGATATATGATGCTGTTGATGTTATATATTTTTTTTGTTTGTTTGTTTTTTTACACATATAGTTTTATACTGATCCTCGGCCATTCTCTGAGAGTCCTGTATGGATGCTATACGTTAGTGACCTATCGCCAGTTTCTACTAGTTTCCAGCATCACCTGAAAAAGAGAATGAATATTTAAGAGGTTACTATATATGGACAGAAATTCACATTAATGTCCATGCCTGCAGTTACCAAATACTTTTTCCTGTGGGATTTCAATATGCAGGGAGTAGAGATTTACTTGAAATGTATGCTAGATAGGTGCATCATGATCTGGCAGTTTACAGAATGTAGCCCTTCCTGTTCATAAACCACTGTGACTGTGGACCAGGTGGGGCCTTTATTTCTAAATGTGTGCAGTCTATGGCACCCAGTACCTCAGGGAGGCATGTCATATTATAGAATGCAGGCATGGTAATAGCTCTCCCTATGGTCTGTTAGGAAATTATACATAATCCTCCAAATACATAAACATTACATCAAGGAACTTGTTCAGTATTCTAGAGGCAGAGGCCTGTAAATTATCTGATATGTCCCCACTTGATCTCTGAAAGCTCCCTGTAGCCACACTGGAAGAGGCTATAAATACTTTGTTCTGCACAGGTATTGGAAGGCCACACATTCCTCCTGATTCTGTGTGTGATATATACAGCATCCTGATCAACTTCAAGATGATCAATACTCTCTTTATCTGTAAAACTGCAGTGTATGAAGTGCTGATGGTACAGTAACCGGCAGTATACATATTTCATTGGCTACTCTTACTCTGAGCATGTTAGCTACATGCAGTTATGAAATTATCATCATGCTTTGCCATGTAATAGGCAGGTGCAGACAGCTGCACAATTTTCTCTGTAGATAACTATGAATCACAGATATGGTTACTATATATACAATCATTAGGACCTAATTTTACTAACTCAGTTAATATGAATGTCATTATGCATCCATTTGCATATATTTTCCTTCCCACATTTTGATTTATTGCACTAGAATGCAACATGTTGACTATGTGCCTGTCTTCATGTTGACAATCCTGGTGCGAGTGTGGACACTGCATACTATGCAACTTGTTTACAAATCACAGCCTAAGTCACTAGTTTAGATTCTACACAATAGAACAGGTAGTGCTGCAGGAAATGCTGTCTTTTTGAGATATCCATACTCTTTCTTGTGGAAATGCTCAGATTCCAGCAATGCTGTAGACAGTATCATATCTTTGTCTTAAAGTATCTGAATCGTCATTGACTTCATTTTAAATGGGAGTGTTCTGCAGTGAGAATTAAACATGCTTAATACTCAAGTATGCTGTCTGTCTGCTAACTTTGTCTATTGTGTATAATTCAGCACAAATTTTTTTAGATGTGCAGCTCTAGAAAAAGTTTTTCTGTTTTCAGCTTAAGTGGTACTGTGACTTTAACTGGAATTTCTTGAAATGGCTCAAAAACTTTAACAAAGATGATTGCAGCACACTTATGGAAAGTTTATTCAAAGTGCAGCTGCAGCCCTTTTATGCTTACAGTTAAGTGACAGTGTTAAGGGAAATAAATGACCTGCTACCCAGTTCTTTGCTGGGAAACATTGAAGACAGTAATATATTGTATGTGCACTTATACATCATGGACTGTGGCCTGAACTGATTCTGCCATTAAAGAACAGATAAAGGGTGTGGTCTGACAAGTCAGACTTTTATTGGTAACAGCAAAATAATAACTCTCACTGTGATTTAAAAGACTCATTTTCTACCTCTGGCAAATAATCTAATATGAGATAGCAAATGTGCAGTAAGAATTTTGTAAAGGCCCATGCATCAATATGTTGTACATTAGTGCAGTTAAATGTAGTCTGTGTTTATCAAAGGGCACTCAAAAAAAGAGAGCTTTCATAGCCACGTGTTCTTTTTTCCATAGCCATATCGTTATACGTACAATCATTTTACAAGGTTTTTAATTTAAATATTAATGAAACATAGCAGACCTGATGTATTGCAACAGTGTAAATTTTATACTAATATGTGTACGATATACAGATACTTCAGAATGAAAGAGCACATGCACACCACACACATTTGTTGATAAATATACACTGAGTACCTTGCCTTGAAGTATATACTGCTCAGGCGTTCCTAATACAGAAGCTTCTTCTTTAAGCAAGACTTCTGCAGGGAGTTCTGGATGCTATGACAAGTCGATGCATACAGATCCATAAGGAAGTCACTTTTTCATCTTATGAGATCAGCAGAAATGTTATTGATTTTCTGGGTTATCAGTTCAAAAATAATACTTTGTCATATACCTCTCAATTTTTTTGTACAATTCTGGACAAAGCCAAAAAGAATGCAGGAACAAAAATCCCAAATCCGTCAGTTTTTAAATGTTACTCCAGTTCATTTAAAAAGTTAATAGAGCAACAGGTATGAATCGACATACATTATTTGAACAATATGATGAATAAAAGTATAAAGTCTGGCATTATTACTGATTGACTGTAATCCTTAATAATTTGCCAGAAAATCAAAACAATTTATGAATGATAGGGCAAAAATGTGAGGCAAAATCAGGGGCATTTTGTAAAATCTGTGACAGCTGAAAGGTATGCTTGGGTGTTTCAAGAATCTTGCTTTACAATCACAAAAAATGCATAAAAGTGTCAATGAACACAGAATGCTCACTTCTCACTGTTTCTGATGATAATAGATACAATTCTTTGATTGATAACATGTATATTTCATTAGCAGATGGTGTATGCAACGCATAACAAATACTGAAATTCCAAAATTGTTTATTTATTTATGTATTGCCAGAGCTCTGATGAGTTCTGTGCCAAGTATCTTGGGAGACTAGCCTTATGTAACCTTGTTTAAGCCTGTCCTTGTTCCTGTGTCCTATCTTAACCTACATTTTGCTATTTGTGGATACATTCTTTCTTATGTCCTGTACCAGCCTATAGCCATCTTAACAACAGCAAATTCTTGAAAGACACCATATTCTTGCATTGTCCCCATATAGAGTTGACTTAATTTTACTCCCAAAACAACATAAGATATATTCAGAATAAACACGTTACTTGTTTCTGGCTCAGAAATTATGAAGTCTAAACAGCAGATGCTTACTTTGACTTACACGCCTGTATCAGTCATATATGAACTCCTGCTGGTGAAAAACAGTATTTGTCAGTGGCAGAGAGTAAGCAACATGGCCAATGAAGAATAAACAGTACTTTTATTCAACACCATGAGTTTCACATATTTACTACATAGCCTACTTTAAACAAACAATTGAATACATACATGTTGTCCAAATGAGTCACTGCAAAGGTTTTGACTCTTGGGAATTTACAGACTTTAATCTTTTTCATGAGACTGTCTTTTACTGGGTCCTTTTTTGGACTGTGAACTTTATATCACAAAGAATTTCATCTCTTCTATACTTAACATACATCAAAATAATAATTTTATGGATATTGTTGCTTGCTCATTTACCTGACTTCAAGAACTTTAACAAACCTGATATTTGTCAGCAACTGCCTCTTTAAACTCTTGCGCCTTTATATATATATATATATATATATATATATATATATATATATATATATATATATATATATATTACACCAGTAAGGCTATTTCTTTTTTTTATTATTCTTTGCTAACCAGGTTAGTCCCACTAGGCTATTGGCCTCTGGAAAGACACACAGTGGCATGTATACTACTAGGGGAAATTTGTCCAGGGCATTGGGGAACTTACTTACCATACTCTTTTAAATAGGTGCCATGGGATCTTTTACATCCACTAGAGCTATCAAACAACTGAAGCGGATGGGATCTTGGTTTAACATCTAATCCAAAAGACAGCACACTCAGGAGTGCAGCACCCACTTATGCTGCATTGTCAGCAATCCATTTACCTGGTGTGGGAATAGAACCTACAGCCTTCAGCACCAAAGAGAAGTGCACTACCTCTTGTGCCACTGACACTATCCATCTTAATCTCTGCTGCCCTGTTTTTTTTCCTACAGTATTTTCTAATATCAGTGTCTTCTTTAGTGACTCCTGTCTTAACATTATGCAACCAAAATATTTAAATGTTAACATTACTGCAAGCCCTTCCAATGAGTAGTCTGGCTTATTTCCTTAAGTGCTGACTAATCTGATCTTTCTTTGCAGCTTCCAGAATTCTCAAAAGTCTTCTTCAACACCGCAGTTTGAAAGCATTGCTTTTCTGATGTACAGCCTTACTTATAGTTGAGCTCTCACAAGCACATGTTAGCAATGGGAAAACTATACCTTCGACTGCACACACCTTTGCTGACAATGTGCTGTCTTTGTTCTTTAAAATCTTACCTAGTGTTGCCATAGCTTTCTTTCCAAGAAGCAACATCTTTTAATCATGTGGTTGAAATCTCCATCTGCAGAGATCTTTATACCAAGAAAAATATAATCTCTCATTGCTTCCACTACTTCCCTCCTATTTGCAAAGGACTAATAGGAATAAATGACATACATTAGTTTTATTGATGTGGAGCAGCAAGTCAGCTTTTGTGCTTTCTACCTTCTCCTTTATTAATAAGCTCTTCAGCTCTTCCTTGTTTTCATCTAGCAGAGTGCTATCATTTGTATATCTGAGGTTGTTCACATTTTTCCCAGCAATTCAGATTTCAGCATTTGATTAATCTAATCAAGTACTCGTATTTCTCAACCACCTTGTCCTAGACTTCATTTATCTTCTTTATTAAAACAAGTCTTCATCAGAACCAATCTTCTACAATGTAGAAATCTCATAAATAAAACCTAGTGCATTAATCACATGCTGAAAACCCACCAATCACATCCATTGGAAATGGTACACATCCATTATACCAAGTAACATATTTAAATTAAATTGAAAAGCCAGTTCATAAAACATACATAAAAAAAAACTTCCTCAAAAGAATCCACCAATAAGAATTCCATCTTAAATTGGTTCCTTATAAATAAATCAGACAGAATAAACTATGCCAATACTATTCTTGAAACTGTTATTGACCACCTGGCTATTCACACAATAAGACAGCACATTCATGACAAAAAACATTATTATAACCTTGTTTGCAATCACTCCCCTTTTCAGCAAATACATTTTCATTGCAAGCTTAAAATTAATAACCTGGGGAGGGCTAAACACAACCAACTTGCATCAAGCAGTAGCACTATTTAACCTAACATTTCTAAAAATACTAAATGAGGCTACACCCATTAGGATCAAAATAATTAAATTAAACCTGGCTCCCTGCTTAACAAAGGAAACTAAACAGCTCATGAAAAACAGGGATAAAGCATGGAGAACTTAAAAAAAAAAATACTGATAAAAACAAACAAATGTACAATCAACTTAGGAATACTACTAAAACCAAAAGTCAACGTGACAAAAAAAAAAAATAATAATAATACTATATAAAATTGCAAATCGCAACCCTAATATTTTCTGGCCCACCATCAGCAAATTCCTGAATCCAGCTGACATGACCCAACCTTGACCCAAAACAGATGCACCAGAGACTCCATTGCTAACCAATTTAACTCACACATTGTACATTCTGTTGTTTCTCTATTAAACTCACAATCTTCGACGATTAGTATAACACCACCAGACCCAAAACACATTCCCAAACTCTCAAACATCGACCCATTCCAACCTCTACTGTCATAAAACTACTTAAAATGTTGAAACCCATCATTCTTGCCTCAGAAAACTTACCAGCCAAATACATCAAAATAGCTGCAGATGCTCTGGCATACCCTATGTCCATCTTAATAAATTGGTCAATCAACAAAAGTTATGTTCCCACTCTGTAGAATACTACATACTTTCCCAACATAAGGGAGAAACTCCACTGACCTGTCCAATTACAGGCCCATAACCATCCTATTCCCCCCTCTGTCTAAAATATTTGAAGAGTATACAGTCCCGAGTTCTTACCTACATTACCAAAAACTCACTAATTTCCTCATATGCAGCATGGTTTACATCCACATCACAACACTACCACTGCATTGCTAAACTTTGTTACAGCAGTAAATCAAAGCAGAAACAACAATAACTTTCTATTCCATATTCCCGATCTGTCCAAAGCCTGCAAAAGTGTGTCATACCTAAAATTATTATGCAAGATGTTGTCATTAGGCTTTGATAAAATCTCTGCCTCTCTAAGACAACAGGTTATAAACAACATCTTTTCCTTTCTCCCAGCAATTGTGGGCATACCTCAATTTTTTTAATATATTCATTAACAACCTGTATTTAGCAAACAAACAAGCAACCATCATCCAATATGTAGACGATGCCACAATCATCTGCTATGCAAAAACATTGTTAAACTATAACAGTACACCCAAGAAGCTCTCTCATAGACTGACACTTGGCTAACTGACTCACCGCTCCTTCTAACCCCAAAACATCTAAACTTATCTTATTCACCTTAAGCAACTATCTGACCAAAACACTCTATCTCAGTTCTATCATCAAACAGTAATAAGACAGAAATGGTTACCCATGCCAGACTAATTGGGGTTACCATTGATGAAATTCTAAAATTCAACTACCAGATAAAACAAGCTGCAAAGAAACACCATCAAAAACTGGAAACCTTCTATAAAGCTAAACCGGACTTAAGACAACATGTTAGGATAAATATTGCCTCATCTCTTCTCATCTCTACTCTTCTATATGTAGTCCCCCATACACATCAATTTATAATCCAATCAACTCATCTTACTTAACAAGTGCTATACAAATTGCAAAATATGCTGCCAACCATCATTATGGGACATATCACTGACTCTCACTAAAGTAAATTCAATGGCTGGAATTAAGGGACTATTTAACCTGCACACAGCTTATCTCAAAACATAAGCTCACATATGACTCAGAGAAATGTCCAAATATGGGCAATATTCTCCAACTTTACAGTCCCAAAAGATCACTATTCTCTTTGGATAAGATGCTGCTAACTGTGACTAAATCAAGCAATA
The DNA here is from genome assembly GCF_019279795.1 of Protopterus annectens. Classification (NCBI taxonomy): domain Eukaryota; kingdom Metazoa; phylum Chordata; order Ceratodontiformes; family Protopteridae; genus Protopterus; species Protopterus annectens. The sequence continues at coordinate 609,676,999 of NC_056726.1, forward strand.
CTTATGGTGACTCCCTATCACCTAATAAGTACTTGGCTATGTTCCTGCACCTCTCCTGGGATGACCTATTGTTGCCTCTATCGCAACCTCTTTCCTGGGCTTCTTTACTTTCTATATAGCTTCTCTACTCACTAAATGGGTCTCATATGCCTCCTGGTATAACAATTTGGTCTACTGCTCTTTGTAATTCAAAGTACCTCCTGCACTTAATGTTAGCCTCACAATTTACAAATTTTGTTCTGCCATTAACATAAAGCTTTGCAACACATTGCCTTGTATGTCAATCATAAATAATCTGTTTTCATTTTCTTGTCCTCGAATGTAACACTGCATGACATTTTTATTCTACTGTGTACTATTTCCATATCAGGTGTAAAAGTCTTTATCAAACTGTAACTAACTTATATAGACTTAAAATTACATTTATACTTATTGTCTAAATGTATTATCTGTTGTTTTACTGTTTACTTGTTTTATTGGGAAGTTTTTCTCCCTGGGTCTCCACTGAAAAGGGGCAGCTTGTCTATCCATTTGGACCTTCGTAGTACACAAAGGCAATACATAAATAAATAATAAATAAATAATTTATTCATCTCAAAAATTAAATAAGCAGGGTGACAATATATAGCATTATAACACTTGTTTACACCAGCTACTTATTCCATATTTGCTTCTAATTGCTGCTGCTTCTTCTTCTGCATTCAGATTCATCATAAGGTAAGCAAGGTGACCTAATATCCTCATTTCTCAAAGAAGTTTTTTTAATTTTTTTTTTTTTACAGATCAGTGATTTTTTTTCCCTGGGGAAAAAAATTGCTGATCCGTGTGTTTCGACATTTTGGGTTTTCGAGAATTGTTGGTCAATTATATAGCATTCACAGTTCAGTGCGTTCACTTATATAATATATACCCATCATGGTTTGTTATGGTCCACACATTCAAAGGATTAAAAGTAGTCAGTAAACCAAAAGTAAATATTTTCTAGAACTCTCTTGCTTTTTCTATTATCAATAGGATGCTCAAGTGCCCCTTATGAGCTCAGTTTATACATTGGCAGGTGTTATCTGTATATTAATGACGTTTACTTTGCAAGATCTTGACCATTATCTTGCTAGCATGAAAAAAAGTGCAATTTGATATTCTGAGTAACTTTTGCATTGTCCTACTTTGAGGATTGAAATGTAAAATGTTCTTTTCCAGTCCAGGGGCCACTACTGTGTTCTTCAAATTGATTGGCATGATTTTAAACACTTCAGCTGGAATCGCATGTCTCCATTGTCTTGTTATTAGGAAGGCTTTTAAGGGCCCATTTAAATTTATTCTCCATGATGTCTACCTCTAGATTAAAGAATCACTTGCATCAGTTATTTGAGTGCCTTTCTTATATAGTTCTTCTATATATTCCACCTCTTCATAATGTTTCATGCTTCTATATTATTCACATATTTGTTTTTATCAGTCCCATTTTTGCCTGGAAGTTTCTGTTAATACTGTCAACCTTCTTGAAGATATCCCTTGTCCTTTCCTTTCTATTATCTTCTCCCTGTTCTCTGAATTGTTCATGTATTCTGTTCATATTTCATGTTCTCTTATTGCTTCTTGTTATTCTCTGAAACTGTTTAGTTTGAGATATTCTTCTCTATTTACAGTACATTCTGGTCTCCTTCTTCCTCAAGTCACTTCTAAAGCTTCAATAGGCAAACATTTTAATGTCTTAATTTTTTTCATTTTAATATGCTTTGTTGCCACCTTCCGTACAATATTAAAATCTTCATTCCATAGTCGTTAAGCTGTTCTGTCCAGCAGATCTAATCTATGAAATTTGTTCTTCTCTTCCATTATATATTCATTTAGAATATTGTGGCCTAGGGGCTTTTCTTATTTCATTTAATTTTAAACTTTTTGATGAAAATTTGATGATCTCAGCTACAATCAGCTCTAGGTCTTGTTTTAATTTTCTTTTATAGAGCTCTTTTATTTTTTCACAGCAAAGTAAATAATCAGTTTAATTTCAATTTCAATCATTTGGTGATATCCATGTCTAAAGCCATTTATTGGGCAGGTGAAAGAGAGAGTTTGCTTACACAAATAAACAATCTTGGCAGAATTCCACTAGTCAATGTTTTACTTCATTTCTTATTCCATGGCCAAAGATGCCCATTATCTATTTATAAATATATATATATATATATATATATATATATATATATATATATATATATATATATATATTTATATATATATGGGTTACCAACACATGATTTAATCATCATTTGATCAATAGTCAAAAGACTGACAGAAAAAGGTCTAAACTATAGCAAAACTGTAAAATATCCAAGCTGCCAAAATATCAACACCCAAGTGAAGGGTTTATGCCTTTACCCCACTGCTATATGACCTCGGAGTGGGAGAGTGCAGGGGGGGGTTTACCTTCCCTGCAAAAATATTGACAAAGTTACAAAATTTATCCTACTTGAAAACCATTGATAAATCTGACAGAATTGAACCGCATTTTATCAATTTCTATGCAGGGGGGGCAAGTCCCTCTGTACACTCCACATCACCCGATGTATGTGTGTATATATATATATATATATACAAACTCCAAGATTGCACAGAAGTGGGGAAGGGCTGAAAACATTCCCTAGCATAATTTCCATTTTTTCAGTATTTTGTACTTAGATATTTTTACTGTGTCAACATTTTGCAGTGATGATAACTTGCTGTCCTTCTTTTGACTGTCAATCAAATGATGGCTAGCTTATGAGTAGGTAACCCACAAATAATATACGTGTGTGTGTGTGCGTGTGTGTGTGTGTGTGTGTGTGTGTGTGTGTGTGTGTGTGTGTGTGTGTGTGTGTGTGTGTGTGTGCTGTCTTATCTTAGCCAAAGCCAAATGGCTTCCATTTCGGCAAACAGCCAATCTACTCCTTGGCTTCCAGCATTGCCAGCTCCTGAAATAAAACTCCTTCCCTTTCCTCTAACTTACTTACATAGCCTCTGTCATATAACCTTAGATTTCAGAGCCAATCAGGGCCTGTCTTGCAAGCACCTAAAATCATACTTCAGTGCTGTAACCACTCCCTTTCTACCCTTGCACCAAAGCTCTGGAGGCATCTTCCTTCAAATCTTAAAGACCTTTCTAACTACTTCTCTTGAGCACAACATAAAGAACACCTCACAGCATAAGTTGCTTGTAAATGCTCTCGTTCAGGTGACATAACCTGGTCTTCCTAATGTCTGACACAATCTCCCTCTCATTTTTACAATAGTATCTCTTTTCTAATTCCTAGCATGTCACTCTGATAGCTACCTTCTTAAATCATTGTTTTTATTATGTATCAACTATTCCTTTGTTTTTAGTGTGATCTTTTGTTGTACAAATTATTTTAATTTTTTTCCACTTGATGTGTGTTCACACCCTAGTCTGAAACTGAAACCGGCACTGCAAATTGTCATAAAAGTGATGAACCCCCCCTCATGTTTGGCATCTGCAGTTGGGACCTAAACTTGTATCTTTGTAATGTTAAAGGGCTTACCTTGTAGCATGAGATAATGTTGCCATTTTTTGAGTTGTCCACAAAATGTACTCAGGAAAAAAAGATGATGTAGCATCTGGATACGTTCTTAACATTGTTGTCTTTATTTCATCAGACTTCTTCAAAGGAAATGCCCTCACTAAAACACACGTGGTAAATACACACTCCTACCAACACATGACATAAACTGACTAATAAATATTCATTTACATTTACATTGTAATTTTAGCTGTTTTGAGTAGGATTGTCTACTCTTTGATTATCATTTGAGTTGTAGTGGAGCACTGATTTTTGACACCTCTTATTAATGAGAACTGCTACATTTTTTCTGCAAGATTTTTGCCCACATTAGAGTTTATGGGAATTATTGGCCATAACATGATCAATTTCAGTCCATTTCAGTTTACTAATTGCCTAGAAGAGAATCTTTGTTATTGCCTACAGACTTAACAAACTACCAAAATTAAGTCTTCTGCCATTTATAACCATTAAAAGGATATTAAAAACAAGAAAAGTGGCTCCAAAGAAGAGAAAAAACTGAATCCAAATATTCTAAGACTGAGCAAACCTTTGCCTTAGAAGAATTAAAAATCATCTTACAACCTTTACAACAGGAAACTGGAAATATATCTGAACAATTAATTGTAATAAACTCATATTGGAATGGATTTATCAGAAACAGAATATCAGACAATAAAGACAAAATTACACAGTATAGAAAGGTTTGCTTCCAGCTGACAAGAGATTTTCAAAATATATTAAAATCTTCTGGATTTGGAAGGTCATAGTTGAAATAAATAGCATTCTCATCAGACGACTCCAGAAAAAAATTCACCCTGGGATTCAAAAAACTCTGTGCAGGCTTTGCACAAAACCTACATGGAGTTTACATGTGTGTTCAGTGATGTACGGTGAGCAGCAGCGCTCATTGCATATTCATGCTGTGCACTACATTTAAAAGTAAATAAGTGATGTTTTGTAGCTGGCAAAAGTGTTGTCAGCCAGGAAACTGTGTAAGCAAACATGGATAGCAATCCTGTTTAATTCAGAGCACTGAAGGTCGTCAATTTTGAGTGGGATGCCACAGTGATGACCAGGGCTTAACTAATATCTCTCAGTCTCTTAGTGCAAGACGTCTGGGCAAAGGTCAGCATAATTGGGGGGACCCAAAAATAGAGCCATATTTGGCATATTTGCTCTTTAAAAATGTGCTAGAATAACCAGGGGTTTGTGTTAAGATACATGTTCTGAAGGATTTGAAGTCTGAAACTCAAATGTACGTAATTACTGATTCACATCAGTCCTGAGATCATCCCAGTGATATGGCAGAAATCCACAAATTTGATAAGGAACAAACCACAAGATATAAAGGCAAACATTTGGACATTCTCTGAACATCTGGACAGTTAAGAAGTATGAGTGTTAAGTATATAGTCTAAAACACAGTATAGGACAGTGTATCTATAGTGCAGACTATTGTGAAATCCCATTCCTGGCATTCTGTACTCAAGTTATGTAAATGATCTGTAAGGGTACATGGGCTGCCATGTAAAATAAACACTCAGGGGAAGTGTGTGTCTTGAATAGGGACACACAGATGAATTGTAGGAATGAACACAGGGAAAGAGGACAGGTTGTACAGTAGATGAGGGCATGTCAATGGAAGACAGTTGTAGCAGCTACACCAATCACATATCGATCTGGTACAGTAGGGATTGCACAGTGAAAATGTGTACTATGTGACTGTCACACAACATGATATAACAAAGGGAAGGATGTCTATGTGAGATAACCATCCTTACATGAATAATGCAGAGGACATCTATTACGGATGCTACATACAATTGAGGTAGGATGCATATTGTGAAGCTGTGCAAACTGATTTGTCTGAATATGAGTGTAGTCTTAGCAGAAGTCTCTAGCAAGCGGGACATAGGTAAAGGCTGTTGGATAACATTAAAAGAAGCAAGCACAATCCTGGACAATATCAGAATAATACTATCAGTAATCCCATGCCTCTGACATAACATATGTGATTTAGAGAGATCAGAGATGTTTCTAAACAAACACACTTGTACAACTATTATATGTCCACACTCTATGAGGGTAATCACGCACATTGTCCTGGCACTTTAACATCTGTTGGAGGTGTTCGGAGGGACACTGCTCTATCTGTATGTGACAGTATGATCAATACAGGCTAGTTGACTGGTGTACATGATATATATATATATATATATATATATATATATATATATATATATATATATATATATATATATATCTGAGTCTACTACGGTTGATTGAAAACTCACTTGACTGAAAATTAAATTACTAGGAACACTTCACTGAAAACTCATTTCTTTGAAACTCATTTTGTTGAAAGTTATAAATGGTCTTTTCCCCACTGTAGTGTGACCCTGGAGTTAGTATATAAAGTAAGGGGGGGGGCACAGCTCCCCACATATTATAAACATTTTAAACTATACACAGTGATACTTACAAGTGCAATAAATAACTGTTTCGAAAAGAGAATATATAACCAAGATATGTGGGGGCCTTTGCCCCCCACACCCCCCATTGTGGGGGGGCTATGCCCCCCACACCCCTCTTACTTTATATGCTAATTTCAGGGTCACACTACAGTGGAGAAAAGGCCATTTATAACTTTCAATGAAATGAGTTTCAGTCAAGTGAGTTTTTAGTGAAGTGAGCTTTCAGTGAAGTGGTCCTAGTAATTTCATTTTCAATCAAGTGAGTTTTCAATCAGCTGTAGTAGACTCATATATATATATATATATATATATATATATATATATATATATATATATATATATGTGTGTGTGTGTGTGTGTGTGTGTGTGTGTGTGTATACACTATCAAGAATATTACCCATACCATTAATGTTGTCATACACTTATTTATGTACCATGTACATCACCAGAACAGGTAGCACACATGCATTTGTCTTATCAACTTGATGGGGGTTCCGTGCCATCAGACTGTAATGTTTATGTCACTAAAGGAATACCTAGGTATGGCCAATAAGATGTGTGACACCTCACTTTGACAAAGGTGGTACACTTCTGTTACACATCACTGAAAGATGTGCAGGGAGGTACATGAAGAAGGGTGCATTGCACTCAGATATTGGTGTGATGAAGGCTGGGAACTATGGAGGTATTATTGCCTCTGATGTGGATGCCCTTCAGATACTCATTACTTGTGTTATATACACAGGAGTAATCAGCACTATGACTGCATGCTGGTAGACATTCTACTTACCATCTACCCCAGGACATAGGTCACATACCTAATGGTCTGATTATAGGGTATGATTTCGACATTATGCTTGGGTCGTGTGTTTGTTTTCTTGACATGACAAATCCCTTCACATGCTTTCTTGTCATTGCAGATGTTGACATGGCTGTAACAGCAATATTTTGTATGTGTAGATACTGTCTGTAGTATACTAACATTACAGTTTATTATTTTTTATTTATTTATTTACATTTGTTGACCAGGAGTGTCTGACTGGACGTAGGTCCATTTTCAGCAGAGGCCCGGGGAGAAAAGCTCCACAGTTAAAATAAACAGACAGTAGTTACATTGGATTACATAGCGATTAACAATTTAACATAGCAATTACTTACAACATATTTACAGATGAAGAACATAGTACATCAGTAGACAACTAGAATCTTTATCTGTGAAGTACATAACAGACATTAACAAATGTTACAATAAGAAGTTCCTGCTGTATAATAAGTACTTGGCTTATGAGCATTTGAGCTTGTTATAATCAAGGTAGTTAGTGGAGTGGAAAGAAAGGTAATGGTTGGATGGGGTGGGTGATATTAGAGTGGGAGTTGCAAGGGCATAGCCAGCATGTTTTTAGGTACACTTTTAGTAAAGTTTTGAAGTGGGTGCATGATGGTACAGTGGTAATTGTGGGTGGAAGGGAGTTCCATAATTTGGCTATGGCGCAAGAGAATAGTTCTTCACCAGCAGAGTTATTGGCTTTAGTGATCTGCAAGTGATTTTTGTTGCTGGATCTTAGTGGTCTGGTGGTGCAATAGGGTTGGAGTAGATTCTGGAGGGATGGGACATTTAGTGGATGGTTTACTAGTTTGTGGGTGAGTGAGAGTTGATACTACTGAAGGAGGTGAGGGAGTTCAAGCCAGCCCAGTTCACTAAGTGAGAGACAGTGGTGACTATGGTAGGATGCCCTTGTGGTGAATTTGGCGATTTTGTTGTAACAGGTCTCTAGCTTGTTTAGATTGCATTGCCTTAGGTTGGTATATATTGGAGAGGCATAAAGTAGGGTGGAGATAAGGTGGGAATTTGCTATTGAAATATTTGCTGCTTTGTTGAGAAGTTACTTATTTCTGTATAACCGTCCTAGTTTTTTGTGGACTTTATTTATGGTCATGGATATGTGAATGTCAAATTTTAGTTTATTGTCTATTTCCACTCCTAGCAATTTGGTGTGTTCAGTTGGGTATATAGTGGTGTTGCCTTTTGCTTTGATGTTAAAGTGAGAGTTGTTTTGAGTATATTTGGTGGGTTGGAAGATGAGTAGTTTAGTTTTGTTTGGGTTGAGTATTAATTGGACATCGGATAACCAAGTTTCAACAGAGGAAAAGGCTTCCTGTACATGAAGAAGGGTGCATTGCACTCAGATGTTGGTGTGATGAAGGCTGGGAACTATGGAGGTATTATGGCCTCTGATGTGGATGCCCTTCACATACTCATTACTTGTGTTATATACACAGGTGTAATCAGCACTATGACTGCATGCCAGTAGACATTCCACTTACCATCTACCCCAGGACATAGGTCACAGTTGGAGTCCATGATTGCCCACAGTCTGTAGTCCATCAGGTAGCTGTTTGGACACAGGATGTGTATGTCATCTGTGATGTCCATCACTTAAATATTGGACAGGAAAGGGCCTAGCAGATGTATGGACTTGATCACTGGACCTGAGATAGGGGTCACTTCACACATGTCAAAATATTTAGATGCCGTGTATGTGCTACACTGGTCTGCTCACTTGGTGATACAGGTGTATATGGCTACATCTGACAGTGTTGAGTGAATATCTCAGTGTGGATTTCTATCAAATGCCTTGGGCTTGTCAAGTTCAAAAGGCTGATGGTGTTGTTGTCGTGCATGCCCTCAGTGACTACTTTGAGGACATCTAACAGATGTAACAGACATGATGTAGCATTAACAACTCACACAGATCTGTTGCATACAGCCGGGATATCACTAGTGTCCATTTAGAAAAGGTCCATGATGACATGTTGGTCTACCTCACAGATGAGAAAAGTTAGGATGTGTCTATACATGCATGTGTTGGTTGCTGTCCTCCCCAAATCACATGGATGCATGTTGAAAACACCCTTCTACAGGACCATAGTCTGTGTGGAGGGTGTGTTTTAGTGTGTATTCAGCCATGTCAGGATAATGTATGTGATGAGTCACGTGACAGGTGATCTGTGATATTGTCACAGCCCATTGATTCTGTGTGATAGGCCTGGATGACGATAACACAGTGCATACTGGCTATCCTCAACTGACTTAGGGTTTGAACACAATCCCCTACACAAGGATGATTGAGAAACTCTCGCAGCTGGGGATTAAACCTCATGTCATTAGATGGGTAACCAGTTGGCTTCTTGACAGAACACATACTGTGAAAGCTGGAAAAATTAACCTGTATCAGTAGAGCTGTTGCCATTAGTGCATCCAAAGGATTGGTGCTTGGCTCTTTGTTGTTTGGAATATATTTCTTGACAGTTCAGGCTAAAGTATACGGACTTTGGCTTACTGCATTTGCTGATTCTTGCATGCTGGGTACAATCATTGAGTCCACATTTGATGAGCACATACTACGGGAGGGGTTAACACAGACAAATGATTGGTGACAAAGCCAAATGGTCTACACATGAATGCAAAAATGTTTCTTTATTTTGGCCTTCTACAAAGTGGAATTCCCTGCTAATTACAGTATTGGCAACAGTCCTGCTATGATGAAACCCAGTGATGCAAGCACTGGAAACACATGTACACATAGCAATCTGAACTTTGACCACCAAGTGTCCATACTGGTATTGAAAGCCAATGTCGTACTCATCATAGTCATGCTATTGTATTCCAATCTCAGTTTTATATTACAGCAGTGTACTGAAACCCCATCAGAACACAAATGCAGAGTATAATGTTCTCTCTTGCATGTACCTCACCAGACACATGCAGCAGCTGGAAAGACCACATGGGTTACTCAACAAGAAATCACAGTGCATACAAACCAAGCCATGATGTATATGGAAAGACTGAAATCCATGTCACTGTAATCTGTATCATGTAGGATGAGGTGACTTCTGCCTGGCCTACACACCAGTCTCTGACCCTGCCCTAGTGGAAATAGTGCACATCCACAAATCAGATACAGCTGATGACACCTGCAGTGTCTGGTAAGGAGAATATTGCAATAACAGTGTCCCACATGCTTGTGTAAAAGGCTGTCTGCATTGATAAGCAAGTGCGCATGCACACACACACACACACACACACACACACACACACACACACACACACACACACACACCAGTTGACTGCAGTGAGAATAGAATCCGTACCTATCTAAAGTACACAGACTACAGAACTCTGTAGTGAAGGCAAGCACCACAGCTCAAGTCTGACTGGGACTGTCACAGACAACACTTTGTAGCTGATGACATCAGCAGTGTCTAGTGAGGCGAATATGGCAATAACAGTGCCCCAGTTATTGGTATAAAAGGCTCTCTGTAATGTCAAGCAAGCCACTTGACTGTAGTGAGAATAGAACCCATACTTATCTAAGTACACAGACTACAGAACTCAGTACTTTACACAAGCAGCACAGTACAAGTCTGACTTATAGTGGATGACATCAGCAGAGCATGCTGGAGAGTAGATGTTGGGAGGCCTGCATAGGTTCATAATTTCATAGATTCATCAGAGGTTACTAGCCTAATGACCCTAGGGAGTTTACAAGCCTTATTGTGTAAAACACAAGTACTCTTACTGAGGGTAGTTAGATGGTCATTGTTAGCAGAATGATTTTGTTATCAGCACCAAATGGCCTTCTCCCTGAGGGACATAGGTGTCACCTCAGTGGTGAATTTACAATCACCCATCCAGTTGTCAAGGTTGCTCTTGAATAGTATCACTGAGGAGCACTGCTTCACATACAGAGGTAGCTTATTACAGAGGAGTGTCAATCACTTGGAGATATATCTGTCTCCCCAGCATATACTGTTTATGTCACAGGCTAGGTTGAGATCCCTGGAGCAAGTTATTCTTGTCCCATTATATTTGCAGATGTCCAGCATTTCCAGTAGGACAGGGTCTGAGGCCGCTCTGTAGCCCAGGTATAGGTCACCACTCAGCAGCCTTCATGATACTGAGTACAGTGACAGATCTTTCAGTCTTTCCATGCATGTTATATTTTGGAGGCCCTGTATTCTACTGGTCACAGACATCTGTGTTTTTTTTTCCAGTTGCTGCAAGTGTCTGGTAAGGTACAGACAGAAGGGAGCATTGTTCTCAATTAATGGTCTGCTATGGGTGGAGTACAGCAAAGCTATGATCTCCTTGGTCTTGGATATGATGGCTTTATTTATGAAGTGTACAATGTAGAATGTGTGCCTCATCACTATGGACACATAGTGACTGAAGTGTAGATTGCTATCAACATGTGTTCTCAAGTCTTGCAACACTATGCTTGAGCTTAGAGGGGTGCTATGTATATACTAATTAGCAAGGATACTTTTTGCCAAAGGAACAATGAGGCATTTTTGCTTAAGGTTCTTTCAGTGAGTTTGCCACCAATCATTTGTCTGTGTCAGCCCCTTCTTTAATAGGTTAACATAGTTGGGGGACTCTATATGACTTTGTCCAGTTGACAGTCATCTGCAAACTTGGTAAGGCACAGGCCATCTACCTCTGCCTGTATTTCAGAGAAATAGTTTCCAAACAGTTGAGGGCCAGCACAGATCCTTTTGGTATTCCACTGGTAAGTGGTCTCGTGGTGGAGGTGCAGTCCCCAACTTTGACAGTGTGTGTTCTGTCAGTGAGTCAGTTGGCTATCCATCTAGTAATGTATGGGTTAATCACCACCTGGAAGATTTTCTGTGTGTTACCTGAATGGAGACAGTATCAAAGGCCTTGGATAACTCAATATAGGTGGCATGTCCAGTTATCCCTCATCCAGGTCTTTGGGGTCAGTATTAATGAAGTCCACTTGGTTTACTAAGTAAGATCTACCATCAACAAAACCAAAATGGGTCAGGTCAAGTGTATTGAAGGTCACCTATGTCCCTGTAGATAAGGTCCATGCTGATTCCTTCCATAGCCATGCAGATATTTTTTTAGGCTTATGGATCAATAGTTCTAGTTCTGCATTTTAACAGATTTATGTGCATTGCATATTATACAACATTTGATATTAATTTCTGTAGTGTAGGTGATATATGTGTGAGAAAAGTACTGAGACACCAGGGTTGCAGTGTTTGGTGGGAGGCAACACATGGCTGTATTGTAAATATGTGACATATTGTTAGATAGGGCCTTCAGTTTGTTATGTTTGCACATGTAATTTCATGTCATAGACAGGGAATGACAGTAAACAGCAGTGATACATTTACTATTCCATAGCAAGGTGAGTAGTGGGTTTGCATGATGGTTAGCAAAGTGTTTGCACATGCAAGATACACATTTCCAATATTTTCCCTGTTTGTGCATTGTTAAGCAGTACACAAATGTGAGCCGCATTGCTAAAGTCTGAGATTTAGTACTGAGTCTATGAAACACACCTGTTTCTTAACTAACTCTGTGGAAGCAGGTGTAAATGTATTGACACGTCTTTTTCAGCCCAGATGAGACTGGGTTCAAACACAGATCTATCTAATACTTTTAAATAAACAGTGATAATACAATGACATGAATTCTTTATAGTACATGTGTTGCTGTGTGTTGGCATAGTGCAGCTGGCTTAAGCAGCATTGTGTGGAGATAACAGCAACATTGTACTGCTGCTCACCGTCGCTTTGCATTGCTGCATGATGCCAAAAAAGTGAAGGGATCCATTGCTTTTTCTACTACTTATGTGTATTGTGTGATTCTGTATTTTGACCAGATTATAGGTGTGAAAATGGAGTAGATAGGAAAATGGTGAAATGGGAGCAAGCAGGAGGAAGAAAAAATGGAAAGCAATATACAAATGTGCAGGAAGGAGGTAGGAAAGTACCATCACTATCCATTTTTTCAACAGTAAAAAATTATGATATGTGCAGAGTATTAGCTGAATTTGGACTGTCACCTCCAGAGAAAGGGGTGACAACAATGTAATCATGTTGCATAGCCAATTGGACAGAATCAAGTGTGTCAAGAAGATATGTGTGCAAAATGGAGAGCAGATGGCCATTTTTTTTAAATTCAGTAAGCAATGACTGCTGGGTAAGGGATGTAGGTATGTGTGGGTCAGGTACGTTGGGTAGGTGAGGAAGCAAATGCAAACAAAAAAGACAAACAAGACAAGAGACAATGATGATGAGGGACACAAAAGGTTTGGGGACACCATGATTGAGGTGAGGGTGGGGACAACCTAGGCTCATGTCTGTCAAGCTTGGAGACAGTGAGAATCGAGTCCTCACCCACTGGACTACCATCACTATCCCCTTACTCTGCTGGCAGCTGGAATGCTTTATGTCTTCTCCTCCTACGGACCATGAGGGAGAGCAGCTTCTCCATTTTGCATAGGCTTACACCAATGGTGTGGTGCATGACTCTATGCACCAACCCTGGCATCTCCCAGTGGGTGATGAAATCACCACCTCTGCCACAGCTCCTGGAGGGTACTACTGCACCAGAAGCTGAGGCAGTGCTTCCAGAGTGGCTCCCAGATGTGCTGGTCATTGGTGCTGGAGCTGGTGGAGTGAGTGCAGGCTGATCCACTAGGGCTGGCCTACCTTGCTGTGCTGTGTAGGATTTAGTCATGTGGTACACATGGATGACATAGAGACATTTTGATGGCACATAATAGAAAATAAAAAAGAGAGATAAGGGTTGGGGTGAGAAAAAAAAGATAAAATTAGTACCATCATATGTGACATACAATGCATTAATACAATTATGCAACTATTTTATCTAAAGTATCACATTTAAGTATATGTCCTAACGGATACACACTATACTGCAGACTGCTGAAAGTTTTTCCTAGAAATGTGCATATATTGCACATATGTGTTTTCCAGTTATACAGATTAGAGTTTACAGCAGGGCATTTATGCCACTGGTATAGTTTTTTTAATTTAATGTAAATATTATTGAAGAAATAGTATTGTATAGTTTTGAATCATGGTATTTGAATGTATAACCTCTGACTACAGTCTACTATTGGACACCTACAATTGGTCTGTGCTATCGAGTAATGCATGCATACTTGCTTTTGCAGTTGGGATATGCATGTTCAATTTGATGCAACTCTATAAAAGACTAAAAAAAAATATTTTTAACTTTTAAAGCCGCAATAACACTTTTCTTCTGCTGCGTACATGCCACTTGCTTCTCTCAGTCTCTCCAGTCGAGAAACATGAGCCTGCTGATTGAACTCACATTTGGTGACTGCTGGGGAAAGAACAGAAGTGAACAGGTGAGCATTATGCATACCAGTCGTGCCTAAACTTAGCTTTCTAAGTCTTACAAGTACTGTCTTATTTTCATACTTACACAGCTGTGGGATGTCCACAGTCTCAAACGCATGCAACAAATGGTTGACAGTATCCCTTTTATACCTGTGCAGGTTATTAAAATGATGCCTGCACTGGTCTCCAGTGTGTGTGACACCAGTAGCATTGGATACAGCCTGGGACAAACTATTCCATGCCCCAGACTTGTACTGGGAGCCAGAATAGTCCCCTTGCAGAAGCTTTTGAATAGGACACTTACCAAGAGTCCAATAAATATCCTGGACTCTTGGCCATCCCACCTCTGTGCCCTAAACTTGACACTTTCCACTCTAACACCAGCTATGTCTACTAGCCAAAGTACAGCAATAGAAACTGATGCTTTCCTACCAATTCCACTTATCACATTTACTGGTAGTGTGCAAACTCAAGCAATGATGCCAACCACATTTGTTCGATGTTAAGATGACAACAGCAGTGCCAAGCAGGGAGGAAATAAATAATTCAGATGGGAAGGTTAATATGACACTTGCCCTTAGTTTGAAGGGTGTCTACTGATGTAGCCTGGAAATATATATTGGAAATTGTAAGATAACTGTTAGGTGAGTTACGTTTACGGACATGCACTGGGGCATAAATGTAATGACCTGACAAATTTGTTTTTGCCTTTATACACTGAGGACAATTTATTTTTTGCACTGTGGGATTCAAACCTAGGCATAAGGGACAAAAGTTTCTTCTATAGTGCTGATTTTCCATCTTTGCCACTGAAGAAGTGCTACTCAGGCATACTCTGGAATCATACATAAATACAGCTGACAGTTTGAGCTGTTACACATATATGTGTATGACCTGACACGGTTATTGGATATAGATCCAGATGTGCATGTGACTTATGTAATTGTGAAGCCCATACAAGTCCAGATGGCAGAATTATACTTACAGAAATATAGCAGACAGTATACCCTCAGTCATACATCTAAAAACACAATAATGGTGTCTCATCCCTCATATATAATTCATATAATCTCAACTGTCTAAATTGTTATAAGTGAGAGTGAATATAATGGGAAGTAGAGCAACAGTAAAATTATATGGAATACGCTGTGTTAGAACCCAGGACAATGGATATAGCAGTCCTACACTTACACCTGTTACCACAAGAAGGGTAAAATAAGACTTGTCTATTTTTCAGTTCATTGCTATAAACTGCACTGTCAGAACAGTAAAATGGGTTGCAGGCCTTGCACTGGAACCCAGGACCATCTGTACTGCTATCCCACACTTACATTTGCTGCCACAGGACTAGTTTTATGATTTCCTAATTATTCTTATGGTTTCTGTGTTAACCACCTGCAGTGCCGTTTAGTGGGTTTGCACGATGGCCAGCATAATTAATTGACTGTATCCAGCTGTCGGAATCCTGTCTGCAGGTGTTGATGGCTGCAGATGCTGGGGAACCTTGCTAACCACTTTGCAACACTAGTTGCACAATGGAAAACACAATTGCAATAATGTATTGTTTTTCACCTTTACCCTTTTACAGATGCCCTGTTTGCATATGTTCTGCAGGTGCTTCCTGGGTTGGCCACTAGTCCAGTTTGCACACTGCAGCACTTTGGGCAAATGAGATAAGCACAGTCAAACATGACATTCATTTTCTCTATTTCCCATGTTTGCACTAAGCGGAACATTGTGCAAACACTGACCCCCCCTCAAAAAAAAAAAAAAAAAAAAAAGGGGAAAAGTAGATGAAATGAGGAAAAGCAATCTATGACATACACAGTACAAAATGTTAGTACACATGAGATATTTCTATAAAGGTCTGGATTTGAACTCTTACTCCAGTGTACCTTCAGAACTCAGTAAGGGTGCCTTATCCCTCTTTGCCACACAAACATTTTTGCAGCAAAGAACTGAAATCTTTCAGCATACAAACAACTGCAATATCATCTAAAGTAATATGAAACCATATAAGTGTTATTTGTACATTTATTATTTTTGGATATAGTGCACTAAGTGATTACACAACCAGTTATGACTATTGCTTGCAAATACACAGCTCTGTCTTAATCTCTCTGTGATTGTTGCTCATTATTTTATCTAAGCAATTATCTAAGACATGCACTGTAAGCCATTCTATATCGTTGTGGTGGCTGTGTAGCAGGGCCCCCTGGTACCCATCCAATCACGGGCCACTCCAGTTGCTCTCCTTTGTGCAGATGAGTTGATTGCAGTGGCCCTATGGCATACCTGGTCATATGTCCTGCTGTGGCCACCCCCTGCATTAACATCTGCAATTATCTCCTGCCAGCTGCCAAATTTGCATTCTGCCTGACATATCTCCATGTCCTCTCTCAAGCAGGAAGGCACCATGTTGCCTAAAACCTTCAACAATGACCTGATTCTTAGGTTCAGTGAAGGGTAGTTTTCAAGGATTGAGACACATGGGTGCCATAGTCCTAGATGACCTAAAAGACTACAAAAAGATAATAGACATAAGTATCACATAACTACAAAATAACAGTTCCCAGATAAAACAGAAAAGATAGCATTTCAGTTTTACCCACTGGAGAAGCATAAAACGGTCTAGAGATTTGAAATATGAAGAACAGGCTGGATGCAAAAAAGGGGTGTGGCAATAACAACATATCCTTGTATGTACCAAAACATGAATGCAGCTTTGCTCCCCCACCCTCACTAACAGCAAATGAAGAGTTCTTGTCCACTGTCAGGGATCCAGACAACTTCCAGAAAAGTGTGGAACAGCATGTCCTTGACATTGGTGTTACTGCTTCAGGGACAGCAAACATGTTCCAGGAGGAGCTTCCAGGTAGGCTTATGTATATCACTTATTATATACTGTTGTATAGTAAAACAATTTAACTCAATATGTTAGTTTTGTTTCACAAGAATTTTTGTTTGTGCGGTGTTGGTGATTGGTACATTAAACAACATATTCTGATTGATTATACATGGGATTAGATTGGACTTGCCATCCAAGTTTTTGTTGAAAGTATAGTAATTGAGCATATAAAGGAGAAAAAATATTACCTCCTGTGTTACTGTTAATTCTGATGATGTTGTCCTTACCTTTTGCTTAACTTCTTCCAGGACCAGCTGTCATACAGAGCACACCATCATCTGCACATGCTAAGCCAAAAATGATATGTCAGTACTTATGAACAAGTCAAAGAAATGTTTTAATGTGTGATGTTGATGTCAGGACTGTTGTGTGTATTGCTGTACTAGTAGTGGCACCACTGTTATTTTGTTAGCATATATTGGACTATAGTAGTGTAGGTATTAATTGTTCCTGTGTTTGTTACTTATTATCACAGGTGATCCCAATAGTGGAACTGTGGGACTTCTACCACCTGATGTCAGGTCAGAGTATCAGCAGATCTGATGATGGTGGCCAAACAGATTCACAGTCAGGTGGTGCAGATGTGGAATCTGACACCAAGGTTGACATGCAGCCATCCCCTGAAACTCCAATGGACACAGCCAGTAGGTCTGTGCCTACCTCATTCCAGTGAGCCTTCAGATATTGGACAGGTGGAAGGTGAGACATTTGGTCGGGGAAGTGTGGTTACTGCAGCTTTAGTGCTCGTCGAATCTGACCATAGCCAAAGTGTGGGAGAGGTGCCATGCAGGAGGGTAGTTAGGGGTGCTCGGAGGAAGCCTGCTGTCCATCCTTCAGCTGATCCAGGTATCTTTCCCCATGCCACTCAACGTATGTTTAGGGCCATCATGGAGGCACATGCAAGTTCCCAAAGGTGCTCCAAAGAAATGATTAGGGTCATAGATGTGGCACAGGCTGACATGCATGACTGCTTCCACCATGTTGCCAATTCAATGGATTGGATGAATGACACATTGGAACAAACAGTGTCTGTTATGGATTGTCTGCTGGGAGAGGGACAGCATCCTTGTGGGTGTAGGTCAGCCACATCATCTGCTGTTAACCAAAATGGCCATGCTCAATCGCACTGCCCTAGTGGCAGTACTTCCACTGCTCCATCAGTGGTTGAGCTGTCCACACCCAGACATGGCAGGCCATGGGGTCATGATCCTTGGCATCTTCTGAGGGGAGCTCATTCAGCAGACATCAGTCATGTTCAGGTAGCATCAGTGCATCTGACCATGGGCATGGACGTGCCAGTTCAACTCCTCATAGAACCAGTTCTCATGGTTGGAGATGACAATGATGAATTGCCACCACTAACTTGTATGGCTCATACCTGTCTGACATACCAAGATGCACAGCTAGTACAGAGCTTGGCTGTGTTCATGCAGACGCTCACACACCAATTTCAGCTGGAAGACTAATACAGACACACACAAAACAGTTACATGGTTCAGCCATGCAGCTTAAAACTCATTTTGTCTCACTGGCCAATTGTTGCTTTATTCAAATGTCTGCCTGTTTCTTTTTCTTACTCACACACACTCACCGACCTTTTGTCTCAGCCTAGGCTTCCTGCCCCCCCCCCCCACAACAGCCAGTGCAATTGATTGTTTTGTATCTTTTGGATTCAAGAATACATACGCTTTGTGTCTGATGCTGAGGGTGCATAGCTGACTTAGTACTTAGTATATCTGCATTTGTGATGTTGAACTGGTAGTTGCACCTTTACTTTATATTAGACTTAGAAAATTAGACAACTGATAGCATCAAAATGTTTCCATATTTATTGTTAATGATATTGTGAGGGTTGTGAAGTCTGAAACTGCAAAGTGTATCATTTCTTTCTAACTTCTCTCTTTAACGATTTTCCAGTACAAACATATGATGCTAAACTGAGGCCATGCAGTGACCATCACTGCTTTTGAGAGGTACGACTGTGTAAATCTGTGATGCCTGTGGCCTACTACTTAATAATGGAGATATACAAGTCAAATAAGTATCTGCTGTCACATGGAAAGGTCATTTCTGTACAAATATCCCACTTTATACTTGCTTACACTACCAAGTAACAAAATGCAAGGATATGCCAGTCATTCATATTATTACACAATACACTGCAGGTTCAGCACTTACCTTGTAAATCCAGCAGTTGCACAGTTTTAGTCCAGAGCTGACTCCATCTGATGCAAGAAGTAAGGGCATATTGTGCATGCCTACATCTGCCTACACCCACAGAAGCAGCTGCTGCTTCCTCCTCTGACTGCTCACTTGCGTGTGGCTGTGGTGGCCTTGGCATTTGTGGTGGGATGTGTGCTCCTTTCTCTTGTTGATTCTGCTGATGTTGTGTAACATGGCACATACTGTGAATATTTCAGGACATGTCCATGGATTGTACTGCAGGGCTCCCCTAGATGTATTTAGGCACCAGAACTGTGACTTCAACAGTCCAAACACACGCTCTATGATATTTCTGGTTTGAGTGTGTGCCTCATTATGGCATTCTTCAGCAGGTGTGTGTGCATTTCTGATGGGTGTCATCAGCCACTGTTCCAGTGCATAACTTGCATCTTCCAGTAAATTAACCTTTGGGATATCCTCCCTAGTGGATATCTAATACAGTTAGGAGGTGTGCCAGATATGTGAGCTGTTGTTACTGCCTGGGTTGCCAGCACCCACATTCAGGATGATTCCCTTGGCATTGCACATGACTTGGACGTTAATAGACTGGAAGCCCTTTCTATTAATGTAGAGTCTTCTCTTTTCCCTGGGTAGTGCCTTAATTCTAACATGTGTGCAATCTATGGCACACACTATTTCAGGATAGTGTGCTACAAGGTAGAACTCCTGCATATTTCTGGCCTTATCTTCAGGATTACAGAGAAAATATATGTGCTCCTTTGCATGTTAGAGCATAGCATTCAAGAACTGATGGAGCATCCTGGATAGTGATGCCTGTGACACCTCCGACATGTACCCTGTTGGCCACTGAAAGATACCTGTAGCTAAAATTCTAAGTGCTACACATACCTTTGTCTCCACTGGGATGGGCTCCCCTGGGTTTGCCCTAGCACTGAGTTGAGGATGACAGAGTTTGTAGAGCTCCTGTAGTTTGTCTCTGTCCACCCTGTAGAGCACTACAATTTTCACATCATGTACATTGTGAAAAGTTACCTGGAGTCTGAAAACCCTTCTTCTTCTTGGCCTTGGTCTATTAGCAGCAGCAGCAGCATAGATTTCAGCCTGCTGCACATACACACGAATTAAAGCAACAGCAGCCCCTAACATTGTTTCTGTGTAGACCCCCTTCCATGGCTGTATTCCAATGGATTTTGGAATTTGCAGGGAAAACCAACAATGAGTCTACACAGTTGCGTTATAGCTTTCTGAATAGCTCTTCCATCTT
Organism: Protopterus annectens; assembly: GCF_019279795.1. Lineage (NCBI taxonomy): Eukaryota > Metazoa > Chordata > Ceratodontiformes > Protopteridae > Protopterus > Protopterus annectens. The sequence goes on from NC_056726.1 coordinate 609,697,588, forward strand.
GAATTGGTTGATTAGCACACAATTCATCTGCTTATGCTGTAATTTGCATGCCATTTTGCTCATGTTGTTTGCACGGTTATGCGTGGCTCTTCATACTATATAGAGATTCTTACTAAATCCAAAACACTTGCACTACCATGTGGTGGAAAAAGACCATGTAGGGTCTACTGAATCTCTCCATTAGACTAATATAACTGATATGGTATGGGGCATTCCTTTAAAGCTGGTCAGTTAGCTCTTATCAGCTCATCACAAAAACATGAAATACAGTGAGCTGATGGAGCTTTAAGTGACTGTAAGAACACACGTGCATAACCACAATAAACAAATGCAAAGGAGCAGAACATAGCTTGCAGATATAAATAAACCAAATATTTTTAATCAAAATTATCTAGCTTTTTAGTCTGAAGCTTGTCAGACTCCCACAGAATCAATGTATAACTGCAAAAAAACACATTTAAATAGCAAACAACAAACACTTGACCTCATTTACATATAGAACTAAAAGATACAGTGCCGAGTCGTTTAAATTAATGATATAAATCATGAAACAATAAAGTTAAAATGTTGTACAGAACAATTTATAGTAATAGAAAAGTGATGTAGTCAAAAATATAATTAAAAAATGTGTTATGATGAACATATTGCAATGTTGGGACCCTTGCATGTTGCCAATCAAAATCATGTTAAAGTATATCAGCCATTTTCTTTAATAGATATCTAATATTAATTGTGTTATGAAGACCAGGAAACTAGTGTGCTCTCAATTTAATTTGCCACTATATTTCTCTACATTCCAGATGATATTCCCATTTATCAGTGAGCAAGCCACTGCATAATTTTTCCCGTACTAAAAACAAAAATTGATCATAGCTGGAACAATTTATACTGTGGTTTGCCAAAGCATTCTTGGTGTTGCTAGTCCTGTTGGCAACATTGTGCTTGTATACTCATTCCCTTAAGTCGCATTTTTTTTTCTATATAGAACGTCCCACATGGATGACATATTGCTATGTAAACCAGTGCTTTAATACCACAACTGGCCTTCGGGAGAAATGTTATGTTATTAATCACCCCAACATCTGGTCATAATTGTCACAGTTAATATAAGCACTGGTTGCAATGACCACATTTCATCGTGCACACATTGGTCAAGTTCTTATCTCTCAAACTATTACTCTCCAATATTCTTAATGTTGGGACTCTTTGTAAAATATAGCAGGGCTGTGCACCCACAATTTCTCTAATATGTGCAAGAGTTACCCAGTGTTTCTCAAAAGCTCTAACAGCTCTTGTATAAGAATTATATGTTAAAATGAGGTTTTTACCAAAATGCTCAGTCTTGCACGTGTTGAGCAGTTTAACCACCCCACCTCTTAGGACCAGGGTGAATTTATTATCTCACTCCATGAACATTTTCTTCTTTTGATTGTTTAATTTTCTTCTGGTTACCCTCTTTCTTGAAACATCTCAATGAGTAAAGACAACTCTCTCAAAAATATAATGTTGTTGGACATGAGCCTTGAAAGTCTGACCATCTGCCGCTTAAATATATTGACTATTTGATTAACAGTGTGACAACTTTGGAAATGTAAGTAGTTATTAGAAAATGTGCTTTTCTTCTGAAATATTTGAAACAAAACAAACTCTCTGTTTTTACTAATAGTAACATCTAAAAAGTCAATCTGATCACCAGGCAATTTTGTGGTAACATCTAAAACCTCAATCTGATCATCAGACAATTTGTGGGTGAATTCCAAAAAACTTTGTACTGCAGTTCAAGAATGTTAAGATTTTTTCTCAAATCTTCTTCTGTACCCTTACAAAGAATGACTATATCATCAAGGTATCTTAAATAAATGTTCCAGAATGAAGCAAAAGGAGAAGGAAATAGCATGTTAAGTTCTCAAAACCAGAAGCTAAGTTATCATATACAGGGGTACATGCAGCCTCTCCATGGCAACTCCCTTAGTTCGATGCCAAAATTCATCTTCAAACACCAAGAAGTTGCTATTCAGAGCAAAATGTAAGGCTTCCAATAGAATATTTGTATCAACACTGGAAAAAGAAAATCAGTTCAACAGGAGATTGTGTACCCATTCTAGGCCCAAAGAATGTGGAATAATAGAAAATAAATTTAAGGTCGATTGTGTTGTGTGAAAGATCACATTTTTTGAGTAGTTGATCTCTCTCTCTCAATCTCTCCAAAAAGTGCTAGTCTTAGACAAATCATTAAACTATCCAGTTTTTCTCATCTTTAAATAAAAGAGCCAAATTCAATTTGGGAAAAAGTTTCATATCACTTAGAGCATTAACATAATTAAATTTCACTATTGGAATGAAAGAAAATTCTTAATATTCTTGAATTGTAGTACAAAGTTTTTGGAATTCACTCCCAAACAGTCTGAGTAGTAAATACAGAGAGGCTGACTGTTTTGTTTCCAATATTTTCAGAAAAGTACATTTTCTAATAGCTGTTTACACTTCCAAATTGTCACCCCTTTAAACAAAAAGGGACAGCTTGCCTGACTTTCCAGGCTAATGTCCAATGATAATGTATTTTTAAGAGAGTTGTTTTTACTCATTGAGATGTTTAGAAAAAGAGGGTACCTGAAAGAAAATTTAAATGATAGAAAAAAGGAAATTTTGATGGGGCATGATAATAAATTCACTCTCATCCTAAGAGGTGGGGTAGTTAAACCTCACAACATGAGCAAGATTGAATATTTTGCTAATGACCTCATTTTAACTTTTAATTCTGATATAAGAGCTATTAAAAAGTTTTTGAGAAACACTGGGTAACTCTTACACATTTTGACAATGTTAGAGAAATTGTGAGTGCACAGCCCTGCTATATTTTTTAGAAAGGGTTGCAACATTAAGAACTATTTGGTGATTACTAGTTTGAGAATTAAGAACTTGATCAATGTGTGATCATTACAACCAGTGGGCATACATTACTTGTGACAATTATAGTCAGATGTTGAGGGTGATTAACAGAATAATTTCTCTCCCAAAGGCGAATTGTGGTACCAAAGCTTTGGTTTACATAGCGGTATGTCATTAACGTGGGGTGTTCTATATAGGCAAAGCAGGATGTACCTTAAGAGAACAAGATGCTGAGCATAGTTATACCATCAAAGCTAGTAACATCAAGAATGCTTTGTCAAGAGGGGTGTGGCCAAGATGAGCACTGGGTAACAACACTTTCTCTCTACTCTGTCTTTACAGAATACTTATGACATGATTTTTTTAATCTATCTATCCTAATTTTGTTTTTTCTTACATATTTGGAATCTACTAATCATTCTTTAGGATAGTATATAAAATTTTTGGCAATTTTTTTATTTTTTACTGTCATAAAAGTACTAGAGAAAATATTTGGACTTCAGACTACAGAATGAGCTACTCCAAATCTATACTTCAAAAAACAACTATTAAAAAGGAACTTCAGTCACTATTATCTAATTTTCATGAACTGACAGCAAAAATTGATAGAATGGATTTAAAACTGGATAACTTCAAGGAAAAAAGTTCCCAACAAATGGAAATGTTACATGAAGACCTTAAGCAGCAAAAGAGACAGATTACTGGTATAGAGACTTCACTAAATGATATGGACACTAGAATTCAAGAAAGCGAGCATGATATAGACTTTTTTCTTAAAACAAAATACTCTTTTACAAACAAAAATTGATGATCTAGAGAATACATCAAGAAGAAATAATATTAGACTTTTTGGTTTGCCTGATAATGTTGAAGAAGGTAATATGGAAACATTCTTAATTTTCTGGCTCCCTGATGTACTACAGCTTCCTGAAGCTCTGTCACATGGGATAAAAAGAGCACACAGGTCTTTGGCTACTGCAAAAAAAAGGTAAATCCAATTCTACTAAATCTGATATAGTGAAGTTTTTATCTTCTCATGACAAGGAGATAGTGTTAAAGACTGCTTGAGCTAAATCTCCTATTAAATATAAAGAAAATGTCATACACTTTGGTAATGATTACTCATCTTCTGTAATTGCCAAAAGAAAGTTTTTTTTGCCAATGCTAAAAGAACTAAAGAAAGCCCAAATAAATACACACCTATTATTTCCTGCCAGATTAAAAAATATTTCTCCAAGATAGTCCAAAAATATTTGATGACATAGACTCTGCCATTACTTTTGTCAAAACAAGAAAACTGCTTGATAAAATAGAGGATATGGAGTGGGTAAATGCCAGCCTTAAAAGAAATGCTGATAACAGTTCCTGGAAGATCTCTGAACATAAAAAGAAGCTCAAAAATAAGTGGTTAATTAAGCTATTTTACAATGGCCTTCATTTACCCAAGTCTTAATAACTAACCCAGAAGTTGGGGAAGTGGAAATGGTTCAATAGGTGAGTCTTTGTTGAGTAAATTTCTTTTTATGGTACATAGTTGTTTTAATGGTATTTTATAGCTTGTTATTATTAAGTCTAGTTTATTCTAGCTCAATTTCTATAGCAAGTAAAAACTATTTATTTATTCATTTGCTTATTATATTTTATTATTAGTTGTTTGTTATAATAAATGTTCTGTATGTTTGGGGACTAAAATGTATGGTATTTTGAGAACTATGGTAGATACAGAGACTTACAGATGAGAAAATGAGGGTCTTTGTTATAACATAAACTATTTTATTTGTTTTTGTTTGCCATTTTATTTCCCTGTCTCTCTGTGAAGAGAGACTCTTCATTGATATTGTTGCCATAATGTTGCTTTAATAATTATGTTTCCCATCCCTTGCTGTGCTGCTGGAATGTGGTACTATTTGTGGTAATAGACATGAAAAGTTCATGTTTTGTCCCTTTCAACAACCTGATATGTTCTGAGGAATTCATTAGATATTTATCTTTAAAAATTTGAATATCTATGAAGAGGCTTTAATTTATTTATTTCTTTTTTCTTTTTTCCTCTTTGCTGCTGGTTGTGGAAGAGTGGTGGATTTTGTATGGATTGGTGTGTTTCTGGTGGTCTAGTGGTTTGCTGGGTTTGGGAGATGGAGTTTGTTGGTTTTTTAATGTTTTATATTCCCTCTCTCCCTCCCTTTTGCCTTTCTTACTGCTCATTTTTATGTTTCCCAGTCCTGCCATGAGGTAATCAACAGCTTTCTTAGAGAAAATCTGTAAATGTTTTCCCTCCTCTATCTCATGCATCTGAACTTCTGAATAACCTTCATTTGTGCTCACACTGCAGTTGCTGCAATTGAGAGCAGGAAAAAGTATAGTTTCCATGGAAACGTTTACAGACTGAACCCTGTGTTGAGAAGCTTCGCAACGCTGGATAATAGCTAGAATAGACAGTCTCTAATGCCATCTACAGGTCAAATGAAAAAACTGCAGCTAAATAAGCTGTATAATATGACTGTTATATTTAAACATTTGTGAATATTTAAAAAAAAATCACTTTTGACACATTTAAACCCTTACATTTTATACACTTGTCTTCATAATTCTATTATATTTACATAAAATTTCTATTAATTGGTATAACAAGTATATAGCATATATAGCAACATCTTTAAAATGGAGGGTTTAGTGTGGCTTAATGTGTTCATGGTGGTCTAATAGTTTGCTGGGTTTGAGAGATGGAGTTTGTTGGTTTTGCGCTATTTTGTATTGGATTTCTCCATCCTATTGCGTTTTTGTTCTGTCCAGTTTTGTCTTTCCTGGTCCTACCATGAGGTAATCAACAACTTTCAGAAAAGAAAAAGAAAATAGCTGCAAATGTTTTCCCTCCTTAATCTCATGCATCTGAACTGCTGAACAATTCTGGTACCTGATCACACTGTGACTGCCTCAACTGAAAGCAAAAAAAAAAGTCTCGTTTCCATGGAGACATTTACAGACTGAACTCTGTGCTGAGAAGCTTCGCAGAACTAGATAATAGCTTGATAATACCATCTGGTCTATAATGCCATCTACAGGTCAAATGAAAGAATTGCAGCTAAGTAACCTGTATAATATAACTGTTATATTAAAGCATTTGTGAGTGTTTATAAACAGAGCACTTTTGACACATTTATACCCTTATGTTTTAACACTTGTATTTATAGTTCTATTATGTGGAAGCCACGGTGGTACAGTGGTAGTGTTGTTGCCTCACAGCAAGAGGTTCTCCTTTTCAATTCATGGCCGGAGTGCCTTCTGTGTGGAGTCTGCATGTCCTCTCCGCAGTCGAGTGGCCTCCGAAAGACAAGCGTGAATGGGCCTGCCTTTGCTGAAGGTTAGGTGTCAGGCTGGCAACTCGGCACCATAAAAAATCTACTGCCAATCATTAGCAGACTGGAGTTCCGCTGTGGCTACCCCTAACCGAGAAAAGCCAAAAAGACAAACATTTATAGTTTTATTATATTTAAGTTAAGCTTCTTTTGATTGGTATAACAAACATATAGCATATATAACAACATCATTAAAGTATTTAAAAATATATATATATAAATATTTATATGAGACCTAAGCATAATTTAATATTCTTCTACAAGATATAAAAATCAGAAATGAGAATAATTCTAGTACAGATAGAAGATAAACAAATACTGATTGAAACATAATATATTTTGTATGAATATAGCTTACTGCATACAGTATAGTCTCAGATGCAGATGTTTGCCATATTAACTAATATGTTGATATATTCTGACAAATCTAGAAGCTGTTTCAGATTAGTAAAGGTCTTAAAGAAAAGAAAGGGAATACATTTATTTTTAGAAAATACTGAGCACTTTGAATGGAATCTCATACTACAGTGGGAAACTAAAATGTAATATTTTCTATGCTCTTGTTTTCAGATACATGGGGATGGGGAATTAGTGTTATTAGCTATTGGCACAATAAATAAAGAGATGGGATTAGTCTACTTATTGATCATTATAACAGTTCATTACATATGAATTAGTTATGACTTTAGTATTATTTATATAATATATGATTGGTCTTTTTGATATTTTGAATTCAGTTTGACAAAAGTTAAAATAAAACAGTTACATCTGACATACTTTAATTTGTTTCTTGAATTAGTACATACAGTTTTAATGGGTGTATTTTAGTTAATAATTGTTTTTTTTTATCAAGTGCTACTTTATATTGCTAAATTATGCAACAACATATATATTTAGATGGAGAGGAGAAGAGTGTTGTTACCAACATGATGGTCAATTTGGGTGACATATGTCACTCAAATAAGGAGTTTTTAACTCCAGGTTTTTTTTTTTGAAAAAGTCTATGTTATTAGTAAATGTTATAAGTTTCTGTTAATAGTTATTATGATGTTCACCAAGTTTTACAAAATTGAATTTGATATAAACATATTTCATTGGATAAAAGTTTTATATGTTTCATGTGTAAATTATAATTATATTCCTAATAGCCAATTGTTTTGCCTTATAAAATATGGGAAAAAAGGAGATGCATTCAACAACAGATATTCAAAACATTAACATTTCATGACATCATTAAAGTGTATATCATTAAACATCAATGGATTAAATAATCCTAGTAAGAGAAGATCTTTGAACAAATATCTTAAATTGCATAATTCTCAATTAATATTTCTCCAAGAAAATAATTTACTAACTGAAGATGTCTCAAAATTGGAATCCAAATCTTACAAACTTTTGATTAGCTCAGAACATAAACAAAAAAAGAGGGGTGGCCATACTATGGAAAAATACATTACCTATGCCTAAAATAACTGACACATACAAAGCTAACAAAGGGATGTTTTCTTCATTTATTTTAGAATTTAATATGACAATTGTGACATTAATAAACATGCATTGGATTCCTGGCATTAGACCTACAACAGTGAAACAGCATATAGAGCATATAATTCAGTTTTCTAAGGGTAGTATTATTCTTGCTGGGGATTTTAATTGTATTTCTGACATAAAAGGTTCCATCCTGGGAACTCTCCTGTTTGGTATCTACTTCTCTAAAGTACAGGCTAACACAGAACACCTCTGGCTAACGAAGTTTGCAGATGACTGCAAACTAGGAGCCATAGTCAAGTCCCCAAATGATGTGGATATCCTACAGAAGGGCCTCACTGAGACAGATGCCTGGTGTCAGAGCCATGGCCTCAAGCTCAATGCCAAAAAGTGCAGTGTCATCCCCTTTGGTAAAAACTCTGTATCCATGAACTACCACATAGGCAGCAATCTACTTAACACCGAATGTGTGATAAGAGACCTTGGGACCCAGGTGGGCAGTAGTCTCTCCTTTGATAGTCACATCACCACAGAAGTTAGGAAGTCCTTCTACGTGGCACACCTCATCTTCTCATCCAGGAAAAAAGAGGTCATTTTTCCTCTCTACTCGACACTCATTAGACCCATTATAGACTACAATGCCCCTTTTGGAATGTACCTCACAAGACATCTGCAGCAGCTGGAAAGGCCACAAAAGTACCTCACAAAGAGGATTACTGGCCTCAAACAAATGCCCTACACTGACCTTCTCAAAAAACTCCAGCTTTACTCCATAGCATATCACCTACTCTGAGGCAATCTCTGCCTAACATATAAAGCTATGTCAAACCCAGAGCTGTTGGACATGCTACACCTAAAGAAATCCCAATCCCTCTGAACTACATGCTCTAGGGACCTAAACCTTGTCACCACAATAAACAGGACATGCTGGAGGGACAGATTCCTGTCCCAGATACTTCATATACTCTGGAACAGGCTACCCATCTATGTCAAGCAAAGTTCTTCATTAGCACTCTTCAAGAAAAATCTTGATGAGTGGATGGGAAATAGGAAATACACCCTGGGGATCACTTCTGTGTCTCTGCTCGACAGTGGCACAGGAAAATAACTTTCTTGGGTGTTGTAAGCCAGGGAACCTTGTTGGCTAGGCTTATGTAGGCCCTTGGGCTGATAGCCTAGTACCTACCTATGAAACTATGAACCTATAAAAGTCTCTAGTGCCAATTGTAAAAGGAAAATTCCAGCTATAGCTCAATTATTGAATGAATTTTCAGATTCATACATGATGAAAGATATTAATAACTTTAAAGATACTAAGTCACTGTTCTATACATTTTACTCACATAGACATAATTCATATTCAAGAATAGACAGGGTATTAATTTCCAATAACTTAACTGATTTCTTATCAAACTCAAAAGTGATTCCATGTCCCCTTTCTGACCATAATTCCATAACATTTGATTTTATACTAAACTCCACATTTGATGTGCAAATTAAAAGGATGCCAGCCTACATAATTAAACTGAAAGATTTCATTGATTTCTTTAATACAGAAGTACAAAATTTTATTGAATTTAATAGTACACAGGGAACTTCTGAAGTATATGTTTGGGATGGTCTAAAAGCTTACTTAGATGATAAAATTATTGATTGGTATAAAAAGAAAATAATTTCATTGGATAAAGATCTCCAAGATATACAAACAAAGTTAGATGCTTTAAGACTTGATGCTTCATAAAAAAAACAGATAAGAAAAATAGAATGAATGAAATAAATACTTTAAACAATAAATATATGGAAATTTTAAACCATAAAGTCATGATAAATCTTGAAAAATATAAACATAACTTTTTCTATAAATCCTAGCTCTATGAATATACTAGCTAACATGACTAAAAGATTAAATAAACTTAACCATATTAAAGAAATTTATTCTCCAATAACAAAAATGGTATCTGATTTACCAAATATATTAAGTGAGTTTAGATTTTTTTTAAAGTAAACCAACCCAGTGATATAATTAATAGTACAAAACATATTCAATCTTTTATAAGTAATAATTTAAAGAACAGACTATCAGAAACACAACTAAAATTAATTGATAAACAAATATCTTTTAAAGAAGTAAAAGATCAAATAACTAAACTTAAGCAAAATAAAGCTCCTGGCAATGATGGAATAATTTCTGAAATTTACAGGGTTTTACCTGCTAAAGCATTAACTCTTCTATATATAGTATTCAATATAGCTAAAAATAGTAACATTATACCCCCCTCTTGGAAGCACACATTTATTTCTCCCATACTAAAGTCTGATAAAAACCCTGTAAAATGTGCTTCATATAGGCCCATTTCTTTATTAAACACAGAATATAAAATGATCATGTCTATTTATGCTGATAGACTCAAAATTTTTTTACCATCCTTGGTAGATATGGATCAAACAGATTTTATAATTGTGTAATTAATAGAACTTCATATGATAACATCAAAAGAACAATAACTTTAATTGAATCAGTAAAAGCCTTAAAGAATAATTTGACTCTTGTTAGTTTGGATATTAACTGTGCATTTGACTCAGTTAATTGGAACTATCTTTTTGTCTTACTAAAGGACTTAAACTTTTCTAATAACTTTATTAATGCTATAACTCAATTATATAATGAAAGTCAAGCCTATGTAAAAATAGGTATAAATATATCCCAGAACATACCCATTGTAAAAGGAACCAGGCAACGTTGCCCTCTATCTCCACTTATTTTCACATTAATTATGGAACCTTGGGCTAACTTAATAAAGGATAAAAATAATATACAAGGATATAGGTTAAATTTTAATGAAACATCAAAAATCCAAATGTTTGCTGATGATGTATTAATCATTCTTGATGGTACTAACCCCACCTTACAAGAACTGTTTAAAAATATGAATATATTTCAAAAAAATTTTGGTCTTAATTTTAATAACTTTAAAACACAGATTCTCCTAATTGGTTCTAAAAGTTATAATATACAAGATCAATATAAAAAATATATACCTCAGTCTCAACAAATAACATATTTATGTATAATTATAGCAACTAATATTAAAGACATGTTACACCTAAATTATAGTAAAAGTATAACAATCATAAGACTCTAATAAGTAAGTGGAACAAGATTCTATTTACAATGGATGAAAAATTTTCCATTATAAAGATGATCTTGCTTCCAAAGATGTTATACATAATACAATCTATTTCTATTCCCCCTACAGGCTCTGATATTAAAAAATTTAACACATACCCCCGGATTCACGAATCCTCCATGTAAGACTAAATAAGTCTTACTCGTAAACTGCAGTTGAGCGGTATGACATCAGCATGCCATGCATATTCATGAGGGCACGCTGACTCCACCCCAAGTTTAACACGGACCGTGCAGGAAGGCAGGGGGCGTGTCTGACTGCCAAGCAGTCCAAAGATCCACGCCCCTGCAATTGTCTGAATTGTGAAATGTCAACACACATGAGTGAGACTGCTCAAATGTCTACATAACCAACACTACACTGCCTCACATTGTAAACCCCCAGTAGAGTTATAAAATGTAAAACTTTTATTTTTTTTATAATTCCTGATATAGCTGCCCGTAATTGCGTGTGTTTGCGTGGGTGTGCCCATAGCTTAGCTGCAGTTAGCAATGTCGACATTGAAGATCATAATAAGAAATGTTTATGCAAATCAATCCAAATCGCAATAGCGTAGTGGTAGAGCCTTCGCACAAAGAGGAGGCATTCACGGTTCGAGTCCCACCACTCCCCTTTCTATTTTATGTTTTAAATTAGTATATGAAATAATTCCTGACATGTATGAATAAAATTTTACTAAAAAGCATTGAAATGGCTTATGCATCATTGAACAAAATGTATATATAGAAATGTAAGAAGGATCTTGAAATATAAATGCCCGTAGCTAAGCAGCACTTTACCCAGCGCAGTCTAGTTGCCCGTAGTTAAGCAGCTCTTTACCTAGCACAATATAGTTGCACATAGTTAAGCAGCGCTTTACCCAGCGCAATATAGTTGCCCATAGCTAAGCAGCGCTTTACCCAGCACAATATAGTTGCCCATAGCTAAGCAGCGCTTTACCCAGTGCAATAAGTTTGCGTGGACCTGCTCACCGCACTAACCAGCGCACCGTAGGGCAATGTGGAGCAACGTGGAGCAACGTAGAGCAAAGTTGCCTAAACACACCCACACCCCCTAGCCTGTCTGGACAGTAGTAAAATAAAAAGCAATGACAAGGTTCGAACCCGGGACACTGTGCACAACAATCAAAGTACTGAACCACTAAGCCATGACAGCTTAGGATAAACATCCACTGTTAACATACATATACTTATAAATGGTAGATTAACCATTGCTAAGCAGGTCTGCAGTCAGCCGAGAATTTTAAAAAATGGCCAATCATAAAAAAGTGTGGGAAATGCGGCATATTTTAGCTCCGTAGGTGGGAATAATCACCATAACTGATTGCAGCTCCCATCTGCAGTTAGAATGTCTGGTGCTGGAGATGGTACATGCTTTCGAGTGCAACTCTGGGGCATCGAGGAGTCAAAATACATGGTTTGGCTCCTTGTCCACCGTCATGAGTCTAGACTCCTGCAGGGCCAGTTCCAAGGGATGGAGTACAAAGCAGAGGCTTGGAACTGGTTAGCTCATGATCTCACCAGTGCCACAGGCGTCCCTCAGACTGGTGAGCAGGTCCGTCACCACCATGCAGACCTGAAGAGACGGAAGCAGGACCTACTGAACCAATGGATCCAGGAGGCCCGTCACATACAAGATGCCCCACTACTGAGTAGGTAGCCATGGAATGCAGTATGTAAGACATGCTAATATAGTCTATATAATGGATAGGTATGTCTCAATATCCCTTCATTTACTTCACAGCTGCAGGTGTCTGTGCTGCGAATCAGCAAGCCTATGCAGATAGGCTGCCAAGGCTGTGCCACCAGGCAAGTTAGTAATTATTCTGCATGTATTGTTATATAAAATATGTGAGAGAGCCTAAAAAAAGTGTTGTAGCCCAATAATACAACCATAAAATGCCCTGAATAATTTCTCTGCATGTACTGTTATATAAAATAAATCAGAGAGCCAGAAATAGAGTGTAGTAACCCATTAATAAAGGTAAAATAAGTCTGGAATAATATCTCTGCATGTACTGTCATATAAAATAAGTGAGCAAGCCTGAAAAAGAGTGTTGTAACCTATTAATAAAGGTATAATATGTCTTGAATAAGTCTTCCGTATGCACTGTAATATCAAATAAAGGAGAGAGCCTGTAGAAAAGTGTGTAATGTAATTAATAAAGGTATAATACTTGGAGTGTGTCTGTGTCACTTACTTTGAAATGTTGTTGTACCCTTGCATTAAATAAATAGTACTGTTGTATTAAGTGCTGTCAACCCACAGTTGGGCAGTCCCATATAAAGTGGATGAAGGAAGTGCCAGTAGCTGTGAAGCATATATACAGTCCTCAACAGTCGGTAAATGGCTGGCATGCATAGGTAAATCTGGCACACGAGTAGCTTGTCAATGTGTTCCCCAGAAATGTGAGTGTGCTACATGAAATGTAGGATTCTGTAGAAATTTAACTGAAAATGTCACGTGAACACATCCAGATATGTAGATACATAAATATAAATAAAAAATATAACTATGTAGCAGTAACATCTGCATCTTGGACAGTTAGTATGTGAGATATAGGTTAGGTATATAATGAACTAGCCAAACCCATTAAACAACCTAATGCATGTTGCCTAGTGTAATAATACATGGGTCACCTTTAGATGCCCGACAACGCGTTCCACCGACACGGAATCCGACGGGACGAAAACACCGACAACGCAGATGACCGACAAGGTGAGAACCCGACGGACTCGGTAAGTGTGCGATCGAGTGAGGGATTTAGTGTTAGGGAGCGGACAGGTAAGTGTGCAATAGTGAGGGACTGTGGGTTTAGGGGTGGGTTAAGTGAGTTAGGGTTAGGGTGCAGGTAGGGTGAGTGTGCGGTAGTGTCGGATCTTGGGGTTACGGGTGGGTAAGTGAGTTAGGGTTAGGGTGCAGGTAGGGTAAGTGTGCGGTAGTGTCGGATCTTGGGGTTACGGGTGGGTAAGTGAGTTAGAGTTAGGGTGCAGGTAGGGTAAGTGTGCGGTAGTGTCGGACCTTAGGGTTAGGGTTTGCGTTAGGGATAGTGCATATGTTATGTAGTGTACTGTGTTGTTTACGTGTAGTGTGTTGCTGTAATGGTTTTCGGTGTTTTGCATTGTCGGCGTTTTTTGTTGTCGGTCTTTTGGTGTCGGTTATTAGTATGTCGGCGAAACGTGATTTCGAGGATATAAAGGTGATCCAATAATACATGTAGGGGATATACACCTGCAGTCAATAGGAATGTAGTATAGAGTAAAAGTACTTATAAGATGTTAATGGAGGTTTCTTTTTACACCCTACTGTATGTGCATAAACAATGCAATTCCACACCTCAATGGGTATGTCTAATCTCAAAACATTTGTTGGGATATATGTCCTATAAATATCTGCATTTACTTTGATGCATGTGCCCTATTCAAACACCACAATCTTGGTGGCCTGTTGCCTAAAATCATCCCTGCATGCTGTTGTAATGTCCACTGTTGTTCAATATATGCATGTGTTATGCTTGCTGTTCAACGGTTGGAACCCTGGTGTGTTGGGTTAATGGGAATATTACTACATGCTATTACAACTAATTTGGAATGCTGTTGTCTATGTTGTAATTAAACACACCTAATCACAGAACGTATGGGAAGGCCGGTCCCAGCAGACCCACCTGTCCCTCCTCAGCTGGCGATTGCACCTGGCACCAGCAGGTCTGGTGCCCAGCCCAGGCTACCCTCCTCTGTTAGTCCTGTGCCACCTTCAGGTGGAAGTGCTGCAGGGGATTGGGCTCATCCTCCCTGCAAGCGTGGGTGGAGAAGGGCCACCTGTCACCCTCCAAAGGGTCCGGGTTGCGGTGCGTAGGGAAATCCAGAGTTTAGTCGCTGATCCCCTATGCCAGCTCGAGGAGAGAGTGGCGTGACTCATGGGTGAGCCTGCCCCTCCTACGCAGCCCCCAGCACAGCCACCCTCGGGGCTGTGAAAGTTCAGTGGTGACTGCCCATGGGTGGGGATCTCAGTCCCACTGTTACCATCTGTGGTCTCATTGGCTTGCAATTTCCAAACATCCGTCCCCGTCAATTGTGTTCACCCACCCCATGTGTCATACTCCACCCCTGTATGCGTCTTGTTTGTCTTGTCTGTTTACCTCCCCAACCTACCTCCCCAAATATACTTATTTCCTCTACCTCACATTCCACTCTCACCTCAAAAAAAAAAAAAAAAGGGCAATCTGTTCCCACAAAAAAACTACGCCCCATACATAGCTGCCCATTTTGCACACATGTCTGCTGGACATGTAAACTGATAATTAGAATTGGCAGTACAACATACTTTGTTGTCCTCACCCCTCTCTCAGGGGTGGAAGGTTTCAAATTTCACTCCAAATTTGTAACATATGTACAGCTGTTGCTGGTAAAGAAATGGGCAGCTATGGACCTTCCCTACACCCGTCCTGCACATCCCGAGCTGGTTTCCCCACTGTCTTTCCCTCTTTGTGTCCCCTTTTTCACCACTTTCCTATCTCCCCATTTTCTTTTCTTTCAAAGAAATTAGCGCGGGGGTTAGCAGGAGTAAGCAGTTTTAAGCAGCAGTTAGCAAGTTTGAGCGAGTGTGCGCATGTGTGCACTTAGCTAAGCATCGCTAAGTGTTGCGTAAACTCACACAAACCCGCTTACAACTGCTTAAAAGTGCCTTAATCACTCTGTATGTCACGGCCCTTGTTCTGCTCAGCAGCAAAATAAAACACCTCTGTCAGTCTCGAACCCCACACCTTGGACACACTTGACAGCATGAAATACCAGTAAGCCACAGCAAATATACAATACTATGGTGCTGAAATAAATATATCATGCAATACAATGAGTGAATGTAAAGGAAAAAATAGGAAGGCCATAACACAAAGCTTGTTCTGTGGATCTTTACCAGCAATTGTTGTGGAATTGCATTACATGACTGTGATAAGAGAAGCAGCCATTCTACAACAAATAATGTTATAGAGGCACTTTACAACCCCCACACAGTATCATAGCAGGACAAACACTGGCATATCTGATTAGGGCAGAGGCCATACTTCCTAACTGTGACTACTTTTCAGAGATGTCCCTGATTGTGAAACATATTTTAGCTGTGTCCCTCTAAATCCCTCTGAAAAGTATTGACATTAGTCAGAGAGGTGGTGTATTACACAATGAATAATGACAATAATAACAGTAGACACCGCTTGTACTTCATAAAAGGAGTACTAATCCATATGCACTGTTTCACTCAAGTCTACACTTACTGTCTCTATTAGTTGGAAGGTGTACCTCAGTTTTAACTACCTATCCCTGACTCCAAGCAAATATGTATCTGAGTGTTTCATAGGCCTGGCAGAGGCACAAACACACAGGCATATCAGCTTATCTGCTGTTACACACTCTGCAAATAGCTTTGTGAGGACTTCCACAAGCATACCCTTATGTAGGAGTACAACACAGAAATACCAAAGGATGTAGCCATGTACTGGTAGCAACTGACTGTAACAATGCCATTGTACCAGTGCTGAAAACACCTGCGGCTACCATCTGGATAGGTTCACAGTTGGGAACTATGCAGACAGACCACCTGCCTTGATAAACTAACAGGTACACACCAATCCTTTATGTCCAGTAAGATAACACTCACACAATAAGACATAATGCTCTCTGTATGTCTGCATCCCCCCCACACATTTTAAATATACGTGTGTGTTTAGGGTCAACCAAGGATGTAGGTAGGCATACTCAGTAGTGGAATTGTCCGGTTTACCTGAGAATCCTGTGCTAATGTCAACAATAAAAATACACAAACCCTGCAGAAGTGAGTACATCAATATGCACAGTATAACAGTTCACAAACAGTTCATGTGTCAAAAGAATACTTCTCAATAACTACTCTTGTATGGCAGTTAATTACATAAGTAGAAAAGAAACTACATACTCACATATATCTTGTGTAAGCATTTGTAGGGGTGAGTTAAACTCTACACTGATAGTTCTGTACTGGAAGTGGCAACAGTCAGGTCTGAGTACAACATGTACATCACTGTCTATACCTCTAGCTTCAGATATAAGAAGTATACCAACCTTCTGACTTAAACAACAGTATCCACAGCAAACAAGCATGGGCCCCACTCTGGAAATCTGAAAGGGCTACGCCTACAAAACTTAGCAATTTATAGCATTGGGTTGCTATGACAGTGAGTACTGCAATTACTACACAGCAGGCTGTATGCATTTACAAAATGCTGGGCACCAATTGGTGCAGAGGTCATCACATGCACATGTGCAGATACCTATAAAAGCAGACTGTACTTGCTATCCCCACATGCAATCATTATTTTGCACATGTTAAAGCATCACTGAACCTGGGGAGGAGTAAAAAAGAATTATTACTTAATAACACAAAAGTTTAATTAAGTAAAAGACTTGACTGAATTACCAACCAAATATATTAATTAAGCAAAAAAAAAAAACTTAATTAATAACCAAAAGAAATTAAGTAAAAGCAATCTTTACTTAAGTAACACCAAAAAAAAAATTGCCAAAACATACACAGACGGACCTGAAAGTGACAAACAGGTATGGAACAGATATGTGATTACCAGCAAGTAGTAGATGTTTATGAAGAGTACTGTAAATACTTTGAAACATGCATATGTGGCAGCAGTAGGTATGTATGCACTGATGCCATGCATGACTACTGCCATGGACAAATTAGTGTTTAGCTGTGTGCAGTGGGACATAACTGTGACATATGTAGCTCAGCATTTAATGTCAAACATCCGATCATGTCATCTATGTTCTGTACAGTACTGTGCATAATGGCTGTCTGGGGGAGTAGTGCAAACAGCTATATAAACCTGGATGTGACAGAGTAACACATGCATGATAGTCATATAATGTGTAGCTTAGCATTGGCAACTGCTGTACCAGGCTAGTATAGTAATGTAGCATTAGCATCTATAAATACTCCCTGTAATATTACTGTTATGCACACATGTGACAACTGTTCATGTTGTAGCAAGGCCCAACAGGTCATCCGTGAGGTCTACGGACTTGCAACAGTGTGTACCTTGTGTGTGTGTATGGCACACACATATGTAGAGATATTTATGTGTCAGATGCATTAGCATCTTAACATGTGCATAGAGCAAGGTACATACTGCATCTGTTTGTGAAGGGTGGACATATATATGTTGGTGAAGGTTGTTATGTGCATATTTTCATGTAGGTTGTAGTGTGTGGCAAACAAGACAGCATACAGTGCTGGTATATGACATGTGGTGTTTAAATGCTGTGGGTATGATTTGCTAAGTTTTTAGTCTTCCAGACAGGGAGTCCTGCTAAAGATACATGGCCTGAGAATACCCTCAATGCATTCTGCACAAGACTGTGCAAAATTATTACATAACTGTATCTCTCTCAACCCTTGCATAATTGATATTCTCACCATGAAAGGTGGACTGTATATGTGCCTACATGTAAATCTATGTGTACACCAATGGATGTTTATATGTACGCTCAAGCTCAATGTTGTAAATGTATTGCCATCCCTTTTGTTAAAAACCCTGTACCCATGAACTACCACATAGGTGATAGTCTACTCTACACCAAAAGTGTGATAAGAGACCACGGGACACAGGTGGACAGTAGTGTCCCTTTTGATAATCACAGTGCCACACTAGTCATGTAAACTGTGTACGGTCCACATGTCATCACAAAAGGTGTCATCCATGGAATAAGAGGTCAGTGTTCCACTCTACTCATCAGTCATAAAACCCATCATAGAGTACAATGGCCCTTTTGGTATGTACCTCAGAAGACATCTACAGCAACTGTAGACACCAGGCACAAACACCACAAGGAGACAACCAGATGCCCTATGCAGACTGTCCTCCAGAACCACAGCTACACTGTTTCGCATACCGCCTACCCAGAGCCAACCTCTGCCTAGCATACAAAGCTATGCCAAACCCACAGGTGTTGGACATGCTCCATGTAAACAGATCAAAATCCCTACAAGCTACACACTGTACTGATCTAAACCTTGTAACTTCAATAAGCAGAACATGCTGGAGTGGTACATTCTCATCTCAGACACATACCATACTCTGGAACTAACTACCTATCAATAGCAAAAAAAGGTCTTCATTAGCAGTCATCATGAATAATCATGATGAATGGATGTGAGATAGGAAATACAACCCGGGAATCACCTCTGTGGCTCTGCGTGACAGGGGCACATGAACTTAAATTACATGGGTGTTGAAGGGCAGGGTACCGTATGGCTAGGCTTCTATAGGCCCTATGGCTAATAGCCTATGAGCTACCTAGGACCCGATACACACACGCATGTACATGTTGCATTAATTGCTATGTGAGGTTGACTGAGTGTGATGGTGAATGTGTAGGTGAATGTGTCAACGTTGTGTATATGTGTGATAGCCTAGTGGGAAACTGTTTATATCATGGTATGTAGTGTTATAGCACTGATCCCCGCAAAAGATATGTATGCTATTGCTAGGCAGGAAAAGCCGTATGGCATACTGTGTGACGTAGTTCCATGGTGTTGACTGGAGTGTGCCATTGAATACAAATCCTGTATGAACTGTAGTACTACCTAAAGCTGTAGGCCTAAACAGCACAGTATGATGTGTATCCACATTGCTTGGAAACACTGTTTTGTTTGTTACCTGTAGTCATCACATATTACATACCTCAGGCATAAGGTTTTGTAAGTGCTGACACACAGTACTGTATGGTACACAGGTAAAGCTCATCTGGGTTGCCATACCTTTGTGTCTTGTAGGTATGTCTGATGTGTGTGTGGGTATGCCTGTAACATGGCCTCGGTCGTATGTGTGTTACAGGATATAAGTGTATATCTAGCAACATGTATAGTGTAGTACAGCAGTATGCCACCTAGATTGATGAATGTGCACATATGTTACTTAGGGGTTTGCTATCAACAAGTAGTGTGGTGTACTGGTAGTACTGTAACTGTACTTTACAATCATTTCAATGGATGACATATTTATGTATGCATTAGCTTCATATATACCTCCTGTGGCTAGGTGGTGCATTGTGTCACATACAGTGTGCCAGGTGCTGTTGTATAGTCTTACATACTGGTTTCACTTTGTTGCTGTGCAGAACATGGATTAATATATAGAACGTGCCAGGCACTGTCAGGCAGTTGTGGGCTGAGCATTGATGTGTGGTATTAAAAGTGTGTATCTACTGACAGCCAATAGGTTGTTATATATGGCATTTCATTGATATCTGTACTTTAGAATGTTAAGTGTGCCACATGACTTGCTCACAATAATTGTTTTATTGTCTTCCAGGGACATGTCTCACCATCGCAACCCTGCATATTCCCCTGAAGAGGAGGAAATCATTATATCCACACTATTACATCACACCCTACTGTTCTCCAGAACCAGCCAGGACCAGCATGAGCGCACTGCACTGTGGCAAGATGTTGTCCATCGAGTTAATGATGTAGGCATGCATAACTGGACTTATGAGCAGGTACACCATCACTGCAGTGATTTAATTAGACATGCCCGGCAGCATGCCTCCGATGTACGCAGACAACAGCTTGCCACAGGTGGTGGTGCAGCATCACATCCACCCCTCACCAGAGTGGAAGAGCTGCTCCTCAGTGTGGTGGCTCCTGGACAACCACTACAACAGACATGGGTCATCATGGAGGCCAGAGTCACCCAGCAAGTTAACTCAGAGCGTGCAGGTAACATGGCAAATCTGTAGACTACTGTTAGCTCGATTGTTAGAACATGCATATGTCAGATGTGTACTGTGTATTTGGAAGATGTGGAGCCTGGTGTTGTGTAATACTGATAATTTGGAACATAATCTGTATGCCTATGACTGTCAACCGTTGTACTACTGTAAATTGCAAACTCACGGCAGCAATGCCATAGATGTTGACACTGACAAACTCTCTCATATTCTTGTAGGTCCATCTGGTGTGACAGCAAGACAGCAGACCCATGCTGGTGAGTGTTCTACATTTAATATGGCAAATAGCATGTGCATGTCATAGGTGAGTTGTAGGCCGTATACACATGTAAAACACCTACACATAATGCATGCTCTGCATGTTTTCTGTGGGACTATGCACATCCCAGTAACATGAGTAGCTGCCTCAAACACATGCTATACACAGAGCATCCCAAACAATTGTGGTACACTGTAGTGGACATTGTATAGGCAGAGTCAATACACATGCACACAACATACACCACCTTGTCATAAGCAGTATGTGTTAATATGATACACATGGCATATTTAGACACCTGCTGTAAGGTCAAACTCCAGTATCCCAAATGTCATCCACACAGCGCACATACTATACCTGAGGGGTAGAGGCCTATCATGGGGCAATGCAAAACTCTTCAACAAACAACACATTCATGTTAGGCAATGCTCCCTATTGAACACCTTACATACCCATGTAACAACTGCCTATGAAATGGTTAATGTAGCTACAGTGCTGCAGTTCAGGTACAGCAAGATAGTTGCCAGTGTGGCACACATTAGTGGCCTTGAGTGACCACATGATGCTGCCTGATGATGTCTCATGGTACTACACTACATCCAGTTACATTAACTACAGTACAACACATAGCATTCATTGCTATACACCTGACAGTTGTGTGCATCCAGCCATGGTATGTATACCTGTGAGTGATGGTGCACAGGGCATTGAAAAGCATTTAATACTTGCACAGCAACGTTGTGTCCATGTACACATTGTGTTCCAGGGTGAGGCCAATCATTGAACAACACACATGCATCAAAGACATGTATACTGTTATTAACAAGGACTCGCACTGCATGCTGTTGAGCAACACACATCTTGCATGCAGACACATGTGATAGGACTCTTTGGCTTGTGATACTGTACTCCACCATCAACCACTAATGGGTATGTTCTGGATTGCTGTTGGTGTGTGTGTGTGTGTGTGTGTGTGTGTGTGTGTGTGTGTGTGTGTGTGTGTGTTTGTGTGTGTGTGTGTGTGTGTGTGTGTCTACTTTAGTGAGTAGTGTATTTGTGTTCATGTGTTCATGTGTGCATGTGTTCATGTGTGCATGTGTGCATGTGTTCATGTGAGTATGTGCTCGTGTCCATGTGTTCATGTGTTCATACGTGCATGTGTGCATGTATTCATGTGTGCATGTGTTCCTGTTCGTGTTCATGTGTTCATGTGTGCATGTGTGCATGTGTTCGTGTTCATGTGTTCATGTGTTCATGTGTTCATGTGTGCATGTGTGCATGTGTTCGTGTTCATGTGTTCATGTGTGCATGTGTGCATGTGTGCATGTGTTCATGTGTGCATGTGTGCATGTGTTCATGTTCATGTGTTCATGTGTTCATGTGTGCATGTGTGTATGTGTGCATGTGTTCATGTGTGCATGTGTGCATGTGTTCGTGTTCATGTGTTCATGTGTTCATGTGTGCATGTGTGCATGGGTGCATGTGTTCATGTGTGCATGTGCTCATGTGTGCATGTGTGCATGTGTGCCAACATCATGTACAGATTGTAAAGTGTGTTTCCTGTCTCCCTCTCACAGGTGCTGAGGTTGTGTTGGTTGAGTGCAGCAGGGAACCTGAAGACACTGCCACAAATAGTGGAAATGATGAAACGTGTTGTGGCACAGGCAGGTTTGACAGGGTCTGTCTTTGGTCCGCCAATCAACAGTACACAGCTTTCCTCACCATCTATGTGCATATTCATACTGCCAATACATCCCTCATCACCAATGGCCTTAGCTGAGGGACAGCATACAGTAGGCATTGACCAGGATAGTGTGATATCTATGGCACATGCATCCCCTCACAGCAGCCATACCCAGATTCCTGGAACGGTACCACATAGGTGAATGTCCAGGGGTTCTCTTGGGAGCACTGCTGGTCATAATACCCCTGGCAGAAGTGCCCCCACAGGTCTTACAACCTCAGGTATCTTCCGGGCTGTAATGCAGTCACAGGCACATATGGAACGGTACACCAGACATGGACTGAGGGCGCCGAGGGCCCATAACACCACTATCAATGACAGTATCCGTGACCTTGCTGGTGCAGTCTGTCACTACACCGAGGTCATTGATAGACGCTGGGGGCAAACATTAGATGTCCTCCGCAATGTCATGTCCATGTGCCAGGACAGTGCAGGACGGCCTAGACATCGATGTGGATGTATGCCAGCAACATCATCGGCTGGCAGTCATCGCGGATGACACACAAGTCACAGCCGCTCCCGTAGTGGCAGTACCAGCCCCAGCAATGTTGGAGCTGGGCTGTCAATAGACCATCATAGAAGACCACGTGCACGTGGCTCTGGCCAGTCCCAGCAGGGACATGGGTCCAGTCGATATCCCTCTGCCTCTGATGATAGTACCCAGTCTGGCTTAGTACCCGATACTGTCCGTTGCACCCCTGCCAGGCACAGGTACTGTGTCCGTGGCCAGAGACGGTGATCTGTACAGCTTGGCAGGTACAGTCTATGGCTGTCCCACAACCTCCCATATATCGCAACCACATGGTGAAACTGTGTGCATGCAGACACACACACATAATCCAAACACCTAGGGCTAACACATGCACACACACATTACATCAACATTGACCCATGCTGTACTGTTTTCCCTCACGCACGCACACACACACACACACACACACACACACACACACACACACACACATGTCAATTGGATGGGTCAATGTCAGGCTCTGGCAAACCAACAACACACCCTGTGCATATGATGAAACTGTGCCACCTCCTGTCATCGGTAACACTGATGCAGGAATAGGCTAACATGGTGCTGATGCACAGGGTGACTTTATAGCAGTGTAGCAATGTTAGCATGTTGTCAACAGTACAGTGTAATGATATCCTTGTAGGTATATCTGAGCAGGCATGATGCATTAAAGCTATGATTATCAATGTAGTATTGTTTACAACAGTGTTAATTCCAAAAATGTTTTGTCTGCCTATGTGCCACTTGGCTGATGTGTGTAGTTTTGGCAGCATGTGTTGGTGAGTGGACAGTACGTGTGTGATGTGTGCAGTACAGATTTGCAGGTGTACATTTGTGAACATGGTGGAGGTGCACTGTCTGTATGTATGTGCATAGTGGACACATGGGAAGGGTGACATGCCCTGTATTACACAGTGTCAACAGTTCATAGTTTCTATTGGTGGCCAGTATGCATTTTAATACACATATGTTTTAACTTGGGTACACATGTGTGTATGACATGGTTTGACACTATGCTGTGGGTGATACTGTTACTATCTGTCATTGGTTTGCATTCTGGTAGTATACACAACCTCAACAGCCTGACTATAACCAGTCTTTAGATGATGTCTTGACAACTGACACACAGATGTAGGAAACTCAGTAGCATTTGAATCCTTCTGGTACTATACTATACCAGTAACCAGTGGTATAGACCACCACCCATTCCTGGGACCACTCCTGTTTGGCATATAGCCCTCTTAGGTACAAGCAAACACACTAGGGATATGTCCGTCCACATCTGGAAATGCATACAGTGGCCTACAATGCATTCTCCGGATGAGGCACTTATCCTCCACAAGGGTATCATACAGACAGATACCTGTTGTCCAACCCATGCTGTAAAGCTGTAAGCCAAATATAGCATAGTCATCCACATTTACTAAACATAGTATCCCAACAGTACCACATAGGTGGTAGACCCAAACATGTAGAATGGGTACCGATGTGTACATACAGCCAAGTGTTATGTCATCTGTCCTTTGGTGTTCACATTTCCATCGGTATTCTGAAGTCCCTTGGTGTATCACATAAGCAATAAGGGGTCTGTATGCATATCCACAAAGTTGTTGTACACCTATAATGAATGTCCATTATTGACAGACTTTGTTGTGTTTGAACATGTCTGAAATATACCCCAGGCATGAACCCTCACTCACACTATTCTATAGAAACTGTCATGGGTGTGTGTGACACAGATGACCTAGGCCACAGATCACTACAGTGGCTGGCCTTGTCACAAACATACATATGTGACCGAAGGTCTGAGAAGCAGCAGCACAATCTGTCATTGGTAACAGATGTATTAATGTAGAAAGCAGGCTTCACACCTATGAACTAATTGAGGTCACATGTACATATATGTATTTGCCACACAGATACCTGAAGTGTGCATTGCACATACTGTTGTTATACTGATATGTCATACAGTAGTAAAAGCTAAATCCACAACACATTGACCAACAGTATCACACACACACACTCAGTAATTGCAGGATTTAAACCCCTACTTAACTATGTCATGATACTAGAGAGATACGCATTAACACAATGTGCTATATGCTTTATTTGGAGTTTTTATTTCCAGTATTATATTTGTAGGATGCTGACATCATCAGACTTGCTAAAGAGGAATATACCACTTTTAAGGTGTTTTCCTAGTCTCCAAAAAGGGCACTCCTCTCAAAGGAAATCACACAGAAACATACATACACTCAGCAATTGCAGGATTCGAACCTCTACCTTACTATGTTATGATACTAGAGAAATACGCATTAACACGATGCACTATATGCTTTACTGGGAGTTTTCATTTCCACTGCTGTATTTGTAGGATGCTGACATCATCAGACTTGCCAAAGAGGAATTTAACACTTTTAAGGTGTTTTCCTAGTCTCCAAAAAGGGCAATACTCTCAAAGGAAATCACACAGACACATACCCCTGCACACACACACACAGACAGACACACACACACACAGCAATTGCAGGATTCAAACACCTACCTAACTATGTTATGATACTGGAGAGATACGCATTAACACGATGCGCTATATGCTTTACTGGGAGTTTTTATTTCCACTGCTATATTTGTGGGATGCTGACATCATCAGACTAGACATGGCAATGTGTGTGCACTTAGTTTTATGCAATCCCAGGACTGAGCCTTGGGGGACAGCAGGTGTTACGAGCTTGAACAGGACTCCACAATTCTTACCTTGTGTGATCTATCTGTGGCTCAGTTGCCAATCCATCTGATGACAATACATATTTATGCACAGGTTGTTGATTTTGTGGATACGACATGTGTCTGTGATGTTGGAAAAGGGCTATTCAAAGTGTATGTGGGCGTGTGTAGCTCATTTCATTGATGTATGTTCTGGGTGGCTGCCTTGCAAACAGTCTAGCAGGTTTGGGAACCATGATCTGCCCATGACCAAACCAAGGTTGGAAGGGTTGTGTGTTTATAGGCTTCCAATAGTTCTGTTTCTGACTTCAGTCATGATGGACTCCATGGTCTTACAGATCAAACTTCTTAAGCTTATAAGACCATACTTCCCATGGTCTGTTGTGCACCAACACTTGTGTAGTGTGCCATATGTTGCTGTAACCCATTCAACAGTTTCATATCCTGTAGAGAGGGTGAGGCTCAACAGACTGTTCAGGTGCAGGGTCTGTTTGTTCTGCAGTTCACTTATGACACATATAGGGGCACAATGTAATCCAATTGATGCCATGTTTTCAGCTTTGGAAGGAGCTGTTTACCCATTCTACATGTGATATCTCCTGGTATGATGATAGGGCCTTTTGTCAGTGGGAGGTGGATATGTATGTATGGGCCTGTCTGACAGGATGTTGGCATTGTCAGTCATTTACAGTTGGCCCTGACTCAGGACATATATGAATTGTACATTGCTATTTATGACATAGCTGAAGGAAGTGTCATGGTTCTGTATGGACTCGTTCGCAGATAATCTTTCCATGACCTGGATTGGATAGTGTTTGGAGTGCACATTGTTTATTGATGATACTGATTTTAATTTTTTTATTTTCTTTGCTTTTCAACTTTCTATGAACAACCTAAGTATCTGTAGTACATATTTGATAATGACAGGGTTCCAATATATTATATATGTGTCTGTTGTCATATCACTGTGTGCACAAGTCAGAATTGGTGAATTGTGAGAGGTTCCTGGATTAACACATGCAACTGCCAGATATGTGTGGCCCACTGCTGTACTCAAACATGGCCTAAGTTTGTGAGCATGCCCAGTTTGGCCTTTCAGTATGTTGTTGTGTGAAGTCCACTACATTTGTTGACGTGTGTGAACACGCACAATATTAACATTTATAGTATATGTGTGTTGTAAATAAAGTTGGATTTTTACTGCAGGGCTCACCTTTGTGTCATAACTCTACAGGGATTATGCTGTGCCTGCAGAGTTTCCATGAGACACTTTGCATAGAGTTATCTACATTTCTTCATACAGGCTGACCAGTGAAATACTGTCATGGTTTAGTGGTTCAGTACTGTGACTATACTGCACAGTATCCTGGGTTTGAGGACTGTCACTGCTTCATATTTTCATACTGGGCAGACCAGACTGCTTAAGGAACAGTAAAGCAAATATGACCATGTTTACCTGCTTTTGCTCAACTTTGACCAAACTTGCCCAACATTGCTCAACATTAATCAGCATTGCTGAACGTTGCCCAATATTGCTCAACATTGCCCAAAGTTGTGCTACTTAGTGTGTGCAATTTTGTTTACATATACTAAATAGTGATAAAAGCTGTTTAGCACTGCTTTATATTGCTTAAAACATGGCAATCATGCCTCAGGTGGTGCTGCAGGGCTGCCTATGTTGGATGCACATAGTACACTCCCTATACATGTTTGAAAACAGGTAGTGTCAAGTTAGGCATCCCTTTTACTATATGTGCGAGTCAGAGAAAGGTATAATTTCCAGAGTTCCTACTGAGCCAGTGTATAGGCTATGCATTGCCTCTTTGCCAAGGCCAAAGCATACTGGGCATGCCTCCTTCTGCCTACTGGGGCAGGCTCAGGTTGTTCCTCCTCTGAGTCATGCTCTGCCTGTGATGGCCTTGGCATTGGTGGGGGGCTGTTTGGCACGGCCCTATGCTGCTCCTGCTGCAGCTGTTTCCGCAGGATCATATTATGTAGCATAGCACATACCATGACTATTTGGGTACATGTAGTTGGTGAGTACTGCAAGGCTCCACCCGATGTGTACAGGCACCAGAACTGTGACTTGAGCAGCCCAAACACACGCTCGATTACATTTCGTGTTTGTGCGTGTGCCTCATTATGGCATTCCTGTTCAGGTGTGTGTGCATTTCTGATGGGTGTCATCAACCACGGCTCCAGTGCATATCCAGCATCCCCCACTAGGTGACCATGAGGGATGTCCCCATTGTGAAATGTCTGGTACAACTGTGTCAGATGCCAGATATGGGAATCATGGTAGCTTCCAGGGCAGCCAGCACACACATTCATTATTATGCCCTGGGCATCACACATGACCTGACAGTTGGATGGGAAACCCTTGCGGTTAAAGTAGGCCCTACCCCGCTCACCAGCTGGTGCTTTGATGCATATGTGCGTGAAGTCTATTGCACCCACTACCTCAGGGTATTCCACTATTTGCTGGAAAAGACGCATATTGCTGGCCAATACCTCACGGGAATTGGGGAAATATACATGATCACCGACATGTGCTGACATGGCATTCAGGAACTGGTGCAGTACCCTGGATGCTGATGCCTGTGAAATCCCCATCATATCACCAGTTGGTCTCTGGAAGGTACCTGTTGCTAGTATTCCTAGGCCAACACATACCTTGGTTTCTACTGGGATGGGTTCCCCTCTGTTGGTTCTGTGTGTGAGGCATGGCCTGCACAGCTCAACATTTTGCTGCATGAGGTCTCTGTCCACTCTATAGCGCTCCACTATCTCCAGCTCATGTAACTCCTGGTAGGTTACCCTGGGCCTGTACACTCTTCTCCGTCTCCTCACTGTGGGTTGCTCAACAGCATTCGCATTGTCACCACCCTCAGCATGTTGCATATGTCGCCTTATAACAGCAATGGCAGCCCCTAACATTTCTTTGTCTCAGAAAAGCTTTTTTCAGTTTTCACTTCTATTAGCTTTCTGCAGTGTTGCAGTGTCTCTGAGAAAAACACAGTGGAAAGTTGTTTGCAGAGTTTTAAGTGCTGGGCTGGGCTAGTGTACTGCCTGTGTAATTGGCTGATTCTGATTGTTTTCACCTGCTAGCTCTGCTAGTTCTCCTTGGTTAACTTCCTACTATTTGTTGTGCTTCCTTTTCCATTTCTGTTTCCACAGGGAGCAATGCCACGCAAACAAGTGCAAACATGCGCACACAAGCTCACATGCGCGCACACATGCTTACACAGCCTAACACTTGCTGACTCCAGCTTAAACGCGTGCACACAGGCGCAAACGCACTTACACAGGTTTCAACAACCTTACACATGCTTACTCCGGCTTAAACGCGTGCACACAGGCGCACACGTGTGCACACAGTCTTACTTGGTTGTACAGGCGTGCACACGCACGCATACATGTTGCAGGCACTTCTACAAGAAACTTTAGTGTTATCCATGGCATACACCTTCAATTTCTTGCCTTTACCTAGGATACCTGTTGACACGTCTCTTCCAGTGATGGGTAACTGACAGCAAACACATGCCACTCTGTTCCAATGAGCTTACATTGTTTCAAACATACCCCCCTCATGATGTCACCTATATTGTACTCTGATACTCCCCTTATCCTACTCTTACACTCCATGGACTTTGCTCATATGCCATGTGAAATTGGGATTCTCTATCCTTACCCTCATTTGCATAGGATTGCCTACTAATGCTTGGTTACATCTCTTAGACTGAGCTTCCCTCCTTAGCAACCTCTACTCAGTAGCCATGTTGTCTTCAGCCTGCCATTCACTTGCATGGCAGTTGAATATTTGGAGTAATATCCCTATCTGTGGCTTTTATTTTTTTTTCATGATTTTTACAGTGCAGCACTTTTGTGCGACGCTGCACTATGCTTAAACTTCAGAGATCAAGGTAAAAAAAATATATATTTTTTTATTTTGCAACGGGAAGAATTGCCATTGGCCGTATATTTGGCCATTGGCATGCTTCCTCAACTGGATGCATCCTTTATTTGGAGCTGTCACTGCTCCATTTTGCTATTTGCAGAATGGTACTCAGTTGACATCAGAGTACATTTCTACAAATAACACTACTCTTACTCGGACAGGTTAGGGTTTCCTGGATCACAAATTTACCTCATTTGCATAACTTTCAGCAGCAAATGAGGTAATTTGCATAACCTAGTCCTGTCCATGTAAGAGTCATTTTAGGAGCTCTCTTGCACGCCCTGATGGCTGTTCCTGGATCGCTTGGCAGACATGTTGGCTGCATGGAGTCTTACTCTGCTCTTAGACTCCATGCAAGCTTTCGTGAATCCGGCCCATTGATTAAAAACTTTTTGTGGCATCTGTTAAAGCCTAGAATTGCATTATCCTATCATATGTATACTGGGAAAATGGAGGTATATCTTTACCAAATCTAGAACTTTATTCAATTTCATCAGTTATTAAAACAATTGTCTATCTTATAGATGGTGAGTATTTTGCAAAATGGAAAGAAATGATGTTAAATTTATCCCGAAATACCAAAAATAAAGATAATAATCATCTATCACAGTTAATAAATAATTCATTTATATGGAATTTGAGAGAGTACTTTTCCAATTATTCCACTCAAATGTTTAAATCTACTTATGCAACTTTAATTTTAAAGGCCTTTAAAAACTATATATTTAGATTTAGAATCTTTGAGAATTGGTTGTTCCTCATCTTTCCTATTGCCTATACACAAGGGATAATTCTCTCTGCAGATCATTCTAAAATGTTGCTATTTAAACAAAAACAGTTAATGTTTTGGCATCAAATGCTAAATAGTGATGGTAGGATGCTGCTCAGGGCTAGGGTCATACCTGTCTGGGCTTCATAATCTGAGAGCTCCTGCATGTCTCTTTTCATGTAGTCTAGGGAGGTATGTGGCAGGTCATTCACACTCACATGTACAATGACAGAGTCATATTTGTACCTGTTGTTGCAGGACCTGAGTGTGTGCATTATGTGTCAGATCCTGGCACCTGACAGGCAGCTGACTGTTACTTTCTCCTTAGTCAACCTAGTGAGTGAGACATCAGTGTGCCTCACTACCAAGTCACCTATGACTTGTGTGTTGAGCATGCTGTTTTGCCATAGGGGCTTTGGTTTGTGTGGCACACTGTTTAGGAGAGTTATGTGTCTCATGATTAGTGTTGTGTTGTAGTGGTCAGTGTGTTTCTGACTTGGAGGCTTCTGCTGTTTGGGTAGATTTTTATTGAGAGCCTCTGTGAAGGTGGGTGTGTGGTTTGCGTTTTTATGTGAAGGCAGTGCTGGTGTGTGCTTCGGAGGGCTATGTGTTCCATGTGGTGTGGTGCAAGTGTTGACCTTCTCCTCTTGACCAGCTCTTCTGGTCTTGGCTGGAGAGTGGGTGGCTTCCAATTTGGATATATAAGTGCATCTCTTGCAAGTCTGAGTGTTAGGAGGTAAGAGGAGAGGGTTGTCAGTGCACATGAGGCAGTTGCTACATTGCCTCAGGATGCCCAGGTTCACCAGATTAATATGAGAAAGCATAGGTAACTGACCTTTAGACATGCCTGGAGGGGTGAGCATTAATAATAAGTACTGGAGCTGTTTCCTTGTAGAACATTTAGTGCTGATAGCACTTTTGTGTGCTACAATAATTGCTACAAGAAGTCTGGTAAAGTCCTAGACTAATAAGCTAGTAAAAGTACAGGAGAGGAAAGAACTAGCAGATGTAAGGGAAAAATTGAAGAGCAGACATTTTGGCACCACTCAGAAGCTTATAAACAGTCCTGGATACAGCAAATCTGTATCTGGACTAGACTAGTTACAGGAAAGGCAGGAAACAAGCCCAAAGAGGGCTTTTAAACCAGAAAGTTGAAAGAGATGGAAAAACTGCCCAGCCAATAAACTACAATTTTTGGGCCAGAAATTACTCCTCTTGTGGTAGCTAGGCTACCTAGTGCTTACCACTCCCACTGATAAGCTAGAAGGCTTCCCTCCAGCACAGAAAGGCTTTGGGAGGATCAGAAGCTTACAAACAGTCCTGGATACAACAAATCTGTATCTGGAATAGACTAGTTACAGGAAAAGCAGGAAACAAGCTTAGAACTTTTTTCTTACAGCAAACAGCTAGAACAGCAATAAAACAATTCAAATTCAGTGCAAGATAGAACACTTAAGTTGTAGCAATATTAAAGCAAATACAGTTTAAATAAATGCAATTTATTGAAATGGTATTCTGAACTGAATTCAATTATTTTTTTATTCAACTCCAAACAGTTAAAAAGTGACAAAAAATATACTTATCAGCTCTATATTTCCAGATTGTTTGAGAAGCACAAACATTCTAGCAATGGTAGATTCTAGCAAAGTGTTTCTTTTTAGTAAACTGGAAACTGAGAAAGGAGTAGCAGATGATAATTCAAGGTTAAGAAATTAAGTGGGTTGGCCTTCTCAAATGTTCTTTCTGTATTAGGTAAAATGAGCTAATGACACTAGACTGAGAGGAGTGTCCCAGATACAATCTACAGTAGGGGCATGCAACTGCAAAGCCACCAAGTATAAGAACAATATACTAATAGGGAGGGAACGTGGGAAACTATTTTAGGCAGAAAACACTTCAGAAATGTTTATCACAGCAGAAAAGCAACATTGAGCTACTACATGATAATTTTAAACAGGTAAAGGAGCAAGGAGTCTCTAGAGAATGCTTTTAACTGCAAACAAATCAGTTATATGATACACTCATTGGCAGGAAATCAGAACAAACAAACAGATGTTTAATAAATGGAGAAAATTTCCAGTTAATACCTTACAGACAGTGAAACTAACTAGAAAAGATTTACAAACAGTGTGATAGTAAAAACCTTATTTATCAGGCCCTGTGAGGCAGACAATTTTAGTACAACCTTGCAGATTAGTTTATAGCTATAAAATACAGTAAAAAGTATGCAGCAGGCAATAAAAAGTGCTATAAATATCTAGAATAAGCAATTACTAGTAAAAATAAGCAAAAAAAAAAACCCAGGATACTTATTGTTATATATCACAGATTTGAGTTTTGGTCAGTGCCCCTCCTCCATGTAGCTCTGTGTGAAATGGCAGAAACACTCACAACGTAACTTCTTAAGTAACAGAAGGTTGAAACCTGAAACAACTTAAAAAAGCTCAAAATAACCAATGAGGTGCTTACTCAAGGCCCTAGACCAGGCTCCCCTAACCAGCCAATGACCGTAAACACTATACTCTCACTGAAATGGAAAATGGCTTTTGCTAAACTAAGATGGCCTAGAAAATGTGCTCAGAACACACATCCTCTGCAAACAAACATCTAAGTCCAGAAACACAATCCTGCATATGGACAATGCTACAGCTACTACCTACACTATTTTAGGCAGACAACACTACAGAAATGTTTATGACAGCAGATAAACAGCAGTGAGAGACTACATGAAAGTTTTAAACAGATAAAGGAGCAAATAGACTCTAGAGAATGCTTTTAACTGCAAACAAATGAGTTATATGATAAAGTCCTTGGCAGGAAATCAGAACAAACAAACTGATGTTTAACAAATAGAGAAATTTTCCAGTTAATACCTTATACACAGTAAAACTAGCTAGGAAAAAAATTACAAACAGTGTGACAGTAAAAACCTTATTTTCAGGCCCTGTGAGGGAGACAATTTTAGTACAACCATGCAGATTAGTTTCTAGCTATAAAATACTGTAAAAAGTATGCAGCAGGCAATAAAAAGTGCTATACATATCTAGACTAAGCAATAACTAGTAAAAATAAACAAAAAAAAAACAGGATACTTATTGTTATATATCACAGATCAGAGTTTGGTCAGTGCCCCTCCTCCATTTAGCTCTATGTGAAATGGCAGAAACACTCACTAGGTAACTTCTTAAGTAACCTCACAAGGTAATGTTATTGGAAAATTTTTTGAAAATGCTGAGCACAGCTCAGCGGTATGCAAACCCACTAAGCTGAGTTGAGCAGTGCTTAAAGGGGCAGAGTCTGAGCAGTGCTTAGCAGTGCACAAATCTGCTTAGCTGGGCGGAATGCTAAGCACTGCTAAGCTTTGCTCAGTTTTCATTTAAGGAAAATTAACAAATTGGACATTAATTAGTCCTTGCTGACATATTATTAAGAGTATATATTTTACTTTACATGACATCCCCCTATGTGCTTTGATTACATTACTTTGCGGTGTGACTGTACTGTCTGGGACACTTGTGTTTACATGGGGGATTTCACATCATATATCCAGTAACACTATTTTATTATATATCCTAAACTTATGCATTTCACTACGTATCTGTTCCTGTAACTTTAATGTATTGGACACTTGTCTGTAACTGGGGCTTTTATACATGGCTCTCCACTGCAAATAGGCTTCTGGTCAAGCTGGCACACCACAGTTAACATATTTAAATGTGTAAAAAACAAATAAAAACATATACAACATTTCCCTATCATGTGTAAAAAGCTGAATTGTCAGGGTTCGACCCTTGCACCTATTGTAAAAGTTCTGGTGCCCTAACCATTCAGTCAGTGAGGATCTGCTGTTAAACTACTGTATATACCTCTTTATTTTCATTTAAGCATTGCTGAGCACCGTGTTGTGCTGTGCAAACCCGCTCAGCAAACTTGACCTTTTCAACATACATTAAAAGCATCCGGTTTGTATTTTTAGATGTCTGGCATGTGTTCCTTGCAAATGTTAATAACTACATCAGTAAATAAAATTAACATTAATATATAAATGCTTTCTGATGTAAAAGCTGAATGGTCTGTCTTGGTATTTGAACCAGGCGCCTACTGCACACAAAGCCAAAACTCTAACCAATAAGCTAACTCGGCATTCAAATTTGCAGCTATGCATTTCTATATAGTTCTTCACAGATGTTTAAGCACTGCTGAGCAACATGCCGTGGTGCGCCAACCCAGTCATCTATGCTTAAACTTCACATAGAAAGGGAAAAATACAATACAACCATTTTAAATAGATATTTGGATTATCCTCACTTTGCAAGATTTATGGCCACTGCCCATTGTGGTGTCCCAAGCAAACTAAAATTTAAATGTGAGAGAAAAAGTTGCATTTATTACATTTACATCCATTTACAGTACATAATACTTATTTCTACATTAACAGTAATTCAGCAAATATAACTAGCATCGGTAAACCATTCAATTAATGATTTACCAATGCTAGCTTCCATCTACACACATTTCACTGCTTACACAGAAACTTGTTCTGTGTAAGCAACTGAAAACTTGTTCATGTCGGCACATGAACTATTTGCTCATACTTTGTAGAGTGCATGAAGCCCATTAATAATGCAGGGATTGGGCATTCTATTCAGTGCTACAGGCAGCACTAAAAGCCTCCATGTATGCTGTACATGAAGCCTACACAGACTTTCATAAATACTGGCCATTGTCTTATTACTGACTTGTACTGTAGAATGGTGATGTCTGGAATCTACACCTTATGCCATACCCACAGCATCTTACTATCCTTAATCACTGCCTTTTTTGAATTGCATAGCATGATTAGTGCATTTAACACTCAACACTGTCAAGAAGGTTGGGCACCTGTTTTATTATTAGTATTGTGTGTGTGTGTGTGTGTGTGTGTGTGTGTGTGTGTGTGTGTGTGTGTGTGTGTGTGTGTGTGTGTGTATGTGCGCGTGTCTGAATGTAAAGGACTGTATCATCAAAACTGTTTGACAGGAACTTATTAAATGGTGACCCAATTCTTTATAAAAGTTTCTTAGACTGTTAGACTTACTCCTAACTTCAAAGGTAAAGGGACATCTGTATCTTAAAGCTTAATAAAAGCTTAATAAAATGTATGTTCTTTGCAACATTTATAGTGATTCATTAGAGGCCCTTGTGACTCTCCCCATCAACATGCAAGTTAGTAAAGCCACTGAGTATTCTCTTCCATGACTGTGCATATTGGTAATGCATAAAAGAGTTGTATGTAAGTGGTCAGTGGTTGATCTCACCACCTTATTTTATTACAGTAATTATTTTACTAGAGGTTATTTTCAATTTACTGTAATCCTGAATGTGGCATATGGAAATGTACAGAAAATTTATCTTTTAAAATATCACAAGGAATGACATAATAAAAATAATTATGTATTGGTTTGATAAGAAAACTTAATATCAGCAACTAAATATGAAGTGCCTAAAACATAATGTGGTAATTTCAATTTCAACAAACATAATTTGTAGTGATCAACATATGCAGATATGTGTCAGATGATAAGAACTTTACAATTTAGGTGTAGGTCAACAGCTTATTAGACAGAGTGCTCTAACAGAAAGAGTTTAACTTTTCATACAAGGTGTGAATTACTGTGGTTTTAACAGTAACACACTGCAGTGTCTTCATTACCCCAGTTATAGTGACCTGTGGTTTTAATAGTAACATACTGCAGTACCTTTATTACCTCAGGTACTCTGGCTTTGGCTGGCTGTTAGAAAATCAGACTTCATTATTCCTTTTACTGCCAGCAATAGATATTTAGAGCATTAATTTAATATTTTTAGTTTGAGCATGTGCATCACTGTAATTTACGCATTGGGTTTCTGTGGGTTTCTTGTGTATGTCATGAGCCAAGGTTCCAGTGCGTAGCCTACATCCCTAACAATATGCCCCTATGGGACATCACCCATAGAAAACTTTAGATACAGGCCACAGGTGTGCCATATGTGTGAGACTTGGAAGCTGCCAGCGTTACCTGCACACATGCTATTGATGATCCCTTGGGCATTATAGACCACCTGTCAGGTAACACGGTGATAGCCTTTCGTGTTTATGTACCTCCTTCCCTGTTAACAAGGTGGGCTTTTACTTGTATGTGTGTGCAGTCTGTGGCTCCAGGGCTTCAGGGAAATGCGCTATGGCATAGAACTTTTGCATGGTGGTAGCTCTCTCCTCTAGGGTACATAGAAAACAGATATGATCCCTTACATTTTGCAGCATTATATTGAGAAATTGGTGTAACATTCTTCAGATTGAGCCCTGTTACACCCTCATTGTATCCATACCTCTCAACCTCTTAGTGCAAGAAATCTGGACAAAGCCAGACTAAAACAAAAGCAGTTGTGAAGCCAAGGGTAATACCAGGCTAACTGTTTACCTGTGTTCTCATGGCAGGAATGTGTTTGAATGCAAAAGGATAGAGAAGGAATGTGAAAGGTGTTCAATTTCCAGATTTGCTAAAATCTTTTTTTTTGTTAATGTAACAAGCAAGAAAGAATGATCACTGGAAAATAATGGCTATAAAATTGTATGTTTAAGATACAAAGTAGATTCTGGATTCAAGAAAAGCAGATGAGATGTGATGTGATGAGTTCTTACAAATGTTAGTGGCTGTTATGATGAATAAAAGAACACGTTTTGAAAAATTGTCCCAGTGATGGGATAATTGATGTCATGAACACTAAGAGCTTGAGATAACATGCTACTTAACTGTATACTATAAAAGTTGTTGAGCTGTCTTGTGTTGTCATGTTTGTGTAGGAGCATCTGTGACTATTAGATATTTATTTAGTATCAGTATTCCTGTTGTAAGTTAGCCAGGGAACCTGAATATCTGAAGATTATTTTTGTTGTTTAACATCCATGCAAATAAACAAGTCTAAACAAATATGCATTGGAGTAGTCTATATAACCCCTGGCCAAAACATCCCACTACTTGAAGATATTCTTTCCTGGTGTACTGATAACATCACAAGTGAAACTATTATTATGGGTGACACTAATATCAACATCAAAATCTATTCCCTGACTCCCCAACGAGTAGAATCTACCTTCACAACTTTACACAACTTACCATGACCCCTACCAGAATGCATAATAATAATAATCAACCAGGTGCAAGCTTAGACTGGATTCTAGTAACTGACCCCCATAAATACTCCACCTCCATCATTCTCCCTAATACCCTTAATGACCACTTACCAGCATACATCTATAGAACCCCTTTGCATGAGCCTAAACGCCACACCTATAAAACATCAAGAAATCTAATCTAATTCAATCAACAACTATTCAACAGTATCTTAAAAGCTATAAACTAGTCCCCAATAAAAACTTTACCACTAGAAGATGTTATAAGTCACTTCAATAAAGTCTTCCTAGACACCCTAAACAGCTTAGCTCCCCTTTTAACCAAAAGGACAAAATTTAACCATGCACCCTGGCTGACAAAATCCACAAAACAAATATTACTAGCTAGAGACTGAGCTGGAAAATATGGCGTGCAAATAAAAACAAAACCAATCGACTCCAATACAAGCAATTAAGTAATAAGGCAAAATAATTAGTGATCTCCGATAAAAAAATATTTTTCCTATCAAATATCCAGCCAAGTCAACAACCCTAGAAAATTCTGGAAATCTATTACTGCACTCCTTACTCCTGGAACCTCACAAAACCCATCTCTAGGCCCAGATAAAGAAACATCTCAAATAGCTGATATGTTCAACTTCCACTTCATTGACAATTAATTAACTAATAGACAATAATGTGTTAGGTGGCAGACTAGTCTATCTGAATACCAGGTTAATACTACTGGAGTCACCAAAGGATCCATTCTTGGACCCTTGCTTTTCAATGTATTCATCAATAAACTCCATACTGTCTCCCTCTGAAGTACACTCATCCAATACACTGACGATAACTCTATAATCGCCTCCTCCAATAACCCTCAGCAGCTCCTAAAAATTGCACAGGATGCCTTCACCTCCTGTGAAACCTGGTTAAATGAAGCACAGCTACTACTTAACCCAAATAAAACTAAGTTACTATTGTTTTCACCAAAACCACTTGCACATGAATTCAAGATATATTCACAAAATAAAATACAAATTGAAACTGTAACTCAGGCAAAGATATTGGGCATCATTATAGATGATAAACTTACATTTGAACAACATATACTTTAGCACAATTAAAAAACACATAAAAATTGGTAAACTTTAGAGACACAAATATTTCATAGATAATACTACCAAAAAACACTAACACCTTCTTCCTCCCTTCCCTGCTGTATGGAGCCCCCATTCTTACCAACCTCCATACATCCCTAAAGACTAAGCTCCAATCATGCTACCATAAAATCTTCAAATTTGCAGTTGGTGCATCAAACCATAAACACCACTGCTATACACTAAACAAACTAAACTGGCTAGAATTCCCTCACTACCTCAGTTTTGTACAATTATCTCCACCTCACAAGATAATATATAAACCTGACAGCTGCCTGCCTTAAAACCTATGCTAAAGCCATACACCCCATCCCAAAACCTCTGCTCCACAAACAAACAGCTATTAAATGTATACAACCCAACAAATGAGCTGGATACAGCCTCTACTCCTATGCTATTGCAAAACTATGGAATGCCCTACCCCAGACATTAGAGCTGTAGATTCCTTTAAGACTTACAAACCCTCACTAAAAATCTCTACCTCACCACTCACATTAGCCCATGCTCCTGATTAAAGACTAAACACTTAATCCATCTCTCCTAACTTCCTACCTCTTTCCCCTGCTACCTCTCCACACCACTAACTATCTCAAGGTCCCATTACCTGGCAACTGATTCTTCTTATATGTCTTTCCATTGCCTTCTGTCCAGATTTTCCTATCCACTCCTAATACATCTTCCTATCCTACTCATAATAACTCCCTCCTCTTATGAACAAAGCTCTCATTAACTTTTCTCCTATAGCTTATAGAAAATCTATCACATTAACCTCCCTAGCTTATGTCTTACTATAATATTCTACTACACAGCATAGACTAACTGCTCGCATTAACATCTTTACTATCTCTCATCTACTCATTAATTCCCTCACTTCTATTACTATCATACTTTTATTACTATCTTATACTATCTTTTCTTCACCATATATCTTACCCTTATGTTCTCTATGTTATGCTTACAGTGCCTAACTACTGTATTTTATAAACTGACTGCTTTGCTAGTAAGGTTACAACTGTCAACTGACTGATACATTAGCTGTTATAATCTATCACTCTGTCCACACATAATAAATTGTATTAGCCTAGATGTTTATGTATATTTAAGCAACACTGTAAACTCTATGAATATCTGTACCTGTTCTAGAAACTTATTTTATGTTACTTATAAATGTATTATTTTTATTGTATTTATCTGTTTTGGAGCTTTTCTCCTCAGGCCTCCACTGAAAATGGGTTCCTGGCCCAGTCGGACTTTCCCAGTCACCAAATGTCAACAAACAAACAAACAAACAAACAAACAAACAAACAAACAAACAAACAAACAAACAAATAAATAAATAAATGTTTAGACTAATACAGCTGACAGCTGCACTTTAGTTTTAAAATGAATGCATTCAAAATACAGTACATTGTCAGTTTCCAACAGCTATTCTCCTTTATATCACTCTAGAAATACCAGTAGGTAGGGTTACTATTACATCTTTTCATCTCAAAAATACATACACGTACAATCCAGTTATTCCATAAACTTGCAATGTAGACATCACTAAGGAAATAAGACTGACTGGTACACCACTACCTAAGTTAGCACACATCATTACTAATATAGTGCTTCCAACATCCAGGAAAATATTAATTTTCATTCTATGGTGCCATCTCCAAACTCATCTTGTGTCTATCTCCAAGTGTAGGTCTGGATTCATAAAACTGTTCTGCATTTTGCTAAAAGAATTTGTGAGACTTTGCAGTCATGGGAAGAGTGTGTATGGTTCAGAAACAATTGTGCTGCAAGCTGGAGAGGCCAAGAGGCATGGTCAGGTGCAGTATATCCTAATGGCCTTATAATGATATCGTAAAGAACAACATTATTGCAACGGGCATCTCCAGGCATCCACATGAGGCAAAACAAGATTGCAGAATGATTCATAAATGTATAAATGCTGCACAATGTGGCTGTGCCCACTGCATATATGAACTCACATCAATGTTTATGTTTAGACTAAGGAAATCATGAATGAATTTTAGGAGTGGCTGCAGCATTAGTAACTGTGTATCTGCAAGGGGATCATATTGCTGCTACTTTGTAAAATATTGTGTAACACCATCCCCAAGGCACCAGGTTGTTTGATCATGCTTAATGTTTCATTGAGTCTACAACACCAGCATTGTGGACTGGTACTATTTAGTTAGTGCTTTATTTTCTTACCAGTACTTCACAAGTACAGCTGTTGCAGGTACAGAAGCTGATGCTCTACAGGTTCTTCAACAGAGCAATGAGGTTCTATGCCTCCCCTTATGCTTATATTGCACAGATTCACCGGGCTGAGTGAGATTATTATGCTAATTAGGGCCCTTCTCATTATTGTTTCTGAATTACTCTGTACAATGAGGAAAACAGCCAACAATCTTGCTCAGTTGTATTTAATGTAGTGCAGAAGCCTGAGTCTCTGCTGGCACACTGCACGAGTGGTCCACTCTATGCCTCAGAGGAGATCTGTAATTCTATGTATCACCACATGTCAATGAAGTTGATGTAATATCTGCTGTACTAACAGGATACACATGGAGGCAGAATTGTATTGTAGTATCCCCCCCCCCCAGTCGGACTGCGAAGAAGTGAGCATGGCCTGTGTGACTTACATACCAAACGGCTGCAATGTCATATGCAAATGATGCATGATTGACTGCCATGCAGATTTGACAGTGACATCATGCATTCATTGTTTGTTGAGTGACATATATGGAAATCACCCCTGTACATGTAATTTGTGAATGCTCCTGAGACTGAGAGGCTCCAGAGCTAAATTAATTAAATGCTGCAGGTGTTAAATGCAAATTCTAAGACTTCTCCATTTGCATTAGGACAATGAATCTTTTTAAGAGATGGTGGAGTGAAGGTGCACTTTTAAAAACACATTGT
The DNA here is from genome assembly GCF_019279795.1 of Protopterus annectens. Taxonomy (NCBI): domain Eukaryota; kingdom Metazoa; phylum Chordata; order Ceratodontiformes; family Protopteridae; genus Protopterus; species Protopterus annectens. Next base: position 609,739,473 of record NC_056726.1, read on the forward strand.
TTTCCCCAGGATGTTTTCTGCTAAACTAGCATTTCACACCTTATACATGAAAAGCATGTCTCCTGTGCTTTGAAATGCAGGTTAGTCTTAGCACTTGGCACACAAGTGAGAACCCTAACCCTACTGAAAGATTGTGCTAGGTATTAGAAAATATGCACCTCATATTATTGTCCATTTTTTACTATTTTATTAAACATAGTTCTTCTGCATACCTCTCAACTGTACAGATTTTCACAGAATGTCCAGATTTTTGCCTTATATTTTTCGTCCATTTTTCATAAAATTGTGGCTATCTGGCAAATTAGTGGCAAATCATTAAAGACTGAAGTTAGAAAACAATGACAGACATTTGAGTTTTAGACTTCATACCCTTCAGAAAATTCATGCTAATGCAAAACCTGTTATTATATCAACGTTCTAAGTTTGTAAGAGCAAGATTTCAAAATTGTCCCTATTTGTATCACTTTTATATGGCTTTGTCCAGATTTCTTACTCTAAGAGGTTGAGAGATATGGTTCTTCATAAGAATGCTTGACCAGTGCCTCAGTTCTGCTTGTATTTTGTTAAGGGGTTTTCATGCATCTTCAGGTAAGTGACAACAATTGTATATTTATTTCTGTAGTAAGTCAGTTTACAGTTATAGTGCTGTTATATATATTTTTGCTGCTATACAAGTTGTTTCATTCAACAGACAAATTAGATAGAGCTGTACATTTCTTTCAGTTGTAAGTAAACAGTTATAAGTGCTGTTGCTTCAGTAGTAGTGTTGTTGTGTCTTTCAGCTTTTCCTGGTTAGGGGTCGCCACAGCGGAACTCCAGTCCGCTAATGATTGGCAGTAGATTTTTATGTGCTGAGTTGCCAGCTCTGGCGCACAACCTTCAACAAAGGTACGCCCATTCACGCATGTCTCCACACAGAAGATGCTCTAGCTGAGAATCAAACAGGACAACGTCTTACTGTGAGGCAACAATGCTACAGCAGCACCATCACCGCAGTTCATGCTTCAGTAGTAGTGTGTGTGTAGTATTTATTTATTGATTTTTTTTTAGAATTACTTTTAAGAACTGATTTTAAAAAAGCAATGTTTACTTCAATACTTTGTTATTTAGTTCAATATTTATTTCCCTGAGATAACATACCTAATACCTAATGAATATTCATGACTTGCCTTTGTAGTGTGCAGTCTGTACTTGGGTAGCTTTGTTTAGGTTCCAGTTATAGTGCTGTTCCTTTAGTGTTACTTTTAAGAAATGAATGTAAGCAGCAATTATGTCTTCAATATTTTGTTATTTAGCTCAATATTTATTTCCCTTAGTGAATGTACTGAATACCAAATGAATATTCCTAATGATTTCACCATGAATATTCTGTAATATTTGTACCTATCACTGGGTGTTGGGTGGTGGGCGGGCCTTGCTACTGCACAGCCTGGGGGTGTACTAGGATACAATTATGCCCACGTGGATGCAGGACTGCCACTGACATAATACAAAGCACCACCGTGATAAGTGTAAGATAGGCGAGTACTACTACGGCTTGTACTTTCCTAAATCTGAACCATACTCCAACCTTATCTTCCCACAGTCCATGCTGCAGTGGCAGGAAGGATACCTACTGAGTGGTTTGTCTTACAAACTTGCCTAGTTGCTTTCATTGTTAATGAATAATGGGGTTGTCATGCACACACAATAAATAGAGGAGGGCTAACTACAATCTCACCAGCACTGTTCCTGAATCCCAGGGTTGTATTTTGCAATAGGGCCAAGAGATGCATATCCACAAACGTCAATCTGTAATGAATTAGAAAAATAATAACAGAACTGATGTCTTCATTCCATTACTTTTTTTCTTTTTAACTTCCTCTTTCTAGTATACCTTAGATAAAATATTTTAATAAAGAGGATGACATGCTTTTGCCACTGTTTTATACAGTAATACCCTTATTACCTATACATTCTTTTACCACCAAGCCTACAATCCCAAATATCTGCTGTTTCTAAATAGCTCCATTAGATCTACTAGACATGAGAACATGATCATAATGCCTCCTTAGAATTTCCATGTTCCTAAAAAATGCAAATCAGTCAATGCAGTATATAAGTCCTATGACATAGCAGTGTTCAGTCCAGTCAACGTATGACTTATGCTCCATCACATGCACACTCCACTGCAGAGCACACAGTCTGAAATGTTGTGTCTTTCGGCTTATCCCGGTTAGGGGTCGCCACAGCGGAACTCCGGTCCGCTAATGTTTGGTAGTGGATTTTTATGTGCTGAGTTACCAGCCCTGATGCACAACCTTCAACGAAGGCATGCTCATTCACGCTTGCCTTCACAAAGAAGACGCTCTAGCTGAGAATCGAATGGGACAATGTCTTGCTGTGAGGTGACAACACTACCGCAGCACCACTAGCACACAGTCTGAAATATCCTTGTATTATTATCCTCTGATAACAATAACATTTGGCTGCCTTTTTACCCCTGCAGCTTACTCACAGTAAGATCAAACAAAAGCTATCTTGCTGCAGGAAGCCCACTTGTGACTATAACCTCATAGTACACAATGCACTCTGCAGACAGTTTGTAAAATTGAAGCAAAATAATTGAGCATTACTTCCCAGTGTCATAGTAGAGATTAACTCTCTCTAGGTATTTCATTATTTTCCAGCAAATGTAACTATCCACTATATATCTTAAGCCAAACCCATGCTTAGCTCCTTCATTCTTATTATATGTAATAAACACTACCAACTCTATAACAGTTATTTTCACAGGACCCACACACTAATGTTTCTTCTCATAGCTGGTGTATTATTTTTGATAATGCTAAACATTCTAGATGCTACATGTATATATATGACATCACTACTATTATTTTTCTATTTCCCAAATGTAACAATCCTATGTACACTTGGGGTAACCCCTATAATCCATTGCATCTTATCTAAGACCTCAAATATTCCCCAAAAAAAGAAACTTTCCTTGCCTCCTTAGTATCTTTAACTCAGAATATAACCTAATTCAAACACTCATTTTCATCACTGTATCCAGTTGCATGAAGAATGTAGTCAGTCACAGTGTAGGGGGTCACTTATACCAGAGGTATCCACCATACCTTGTGGCATAAATTCCAGGAGGTACCTCTTATGACAGTGACAAATCATGCATGCCCAGCAGTCTTAAGCCTGCATAAAACTCCCATGTGCATTACCCAGGAAACGACACTTATAGAGACCCTATGCCTCCTGTAGCAGCAGAGCTTTAGTTAATAGAGTATGGAAATAAATGTGAATAGTTTTGCATTGACAGTAAGGTATTTTTCAGGGAATTGGCTGCCATTATGGGCCTTGCATGGCTAAGATAGTACACCAATCTACGAAAGAGAGGATTATTTTAGTTGCTCGAGGCTATTTACTGTTCTGCAACTGAAGGTGACAAGTATAACTCTCTGTTTATGTGGAATGTTCTTTATTGTGAAGGTAATTAGACAACAGTCACTGAATGAGGGTAGCAGTAAAGTGGCATTAGGAGGGAATGCCTGTTTGATTTGTTATTTGTCCTAGTAGGTATAGAAATGATCTGGGTTAAACACTGATCTAGACATTCATTTAGGTCATGACTGAAAGGATTAAAAAGGTTTAGACTGAAGTCACCCATTATAATTATTAGTTTTGATTGGGGTAAGAACTGGGTTATTAATTTGATGAAATGTTTCATCTTAGCTAGGGAGGAGTGTAGAGACAGGTAGGCAGATACAATGTAGAGAGCCTTTTTACTGGTTTGGAGTATTTACTCACTAACTTGTTAGAAACATATCGTGAGTTGAGTGTGGATTGAGCATGTGTATGCAGTTGTAGATGGGTTTTGTAAATGACACGCTAATGAGTCTACCCACAGTTTCCATTCTAAGCAGTAAATGACCTCTGAAAGACTGTACCCTTACAATGCATGCTTATCATTCAACACGCATCATGTTGTTATGGTCACTGTATCATAGTGCCATACTTCAAACCAAGTAGTCGAATGTCTGGTGTAACTTAAAGGCTATGAAATAAAGCTGGAGATATCACAGTTTAATCTGTAGACAGATCACTGAATTGGGAAGTAATGAGGTACTACTAAGAAATGTAAAATATTTTTATATTTTTATGTAAGATGCAAGTCAGTCATCAAGTAACTTTATACAAACATATCCAAGAATAAAACACTTACCAGCTTTATATACCGTATAAAGTACAGCAATGTAAGTAACCTTATGATAACAGTAGATGTTCTAATAGATTACTGTTGAAGTAACCTAAGCTGTATGGGTCAACTTTTCAAATCATCTCCAAGTAGTGTCTTTTTTTCTGACAGAAAATCTCTGTTAGAAAGAAAGGGAAATGCTTTATATTTAATTTTCTGAAGAAGCAAGGAAAAAGAATACTAATAAGCTCCTTAGTAAAACCCTGTAAATGACCCCTGTCCACAGAAATAAAAATAGAAATAGAAAAAGGAGGCTGGAATGTTTATCACTATTTTCACTTTTTTTCTGGTTAATCTTGTTGGAAAATGACCGGCTGTTAACAGCATGCTACATCCAACAACAGGTTCTCTATCCTGACTAAGTGAAGAAACTTCAATTGCTCCTTCCCCTCAGACTGACAAAAGTGGTTCTTCCTTGCTCACCACAGTTATCCCTGCAGCCACAAAGGACATGGTTATTTCCCAGTCTTTGGTGGCTGCATTTGCTACACTAAGGAGATTGGGGAAAAGACGAATAGTCTGAGGAATAACAAACATCTACAGTATTGTTGAGTAGTACTGGCTAAGGCAAAACTGGGGCTGACCTGACAACTTTCTTCTTACAAATAGGAGAAGGTGAAACCACGGAGAACAGTGATTGCTCCATTTACCGGTGATTGTTCTGTTGGTAAGATGAGAATGAAATCTTGAAAACAGACATCAGAACCTGGACAAGTCAGTAAAAGGTGAAGTAAAAAACAAGTGATCCTGAGGTAGATAATCCTCTGACAGTCACCAGCAAACACACTATCTTGCCCCAAATACACAGTATACAAAACATGAGTAAAAAGTAATTAAAAAACACAAGAATTTTTCACACAAAAGATCACATAAGTGTTTATACATAAGCTCCCTTTGAAGTGTAATAACAGTTCTGAAAAAACAATAAGTTTCTTAGCTAAACACAATATTTCAGTCAGAAAAAATGCATTTTCCTCACAAATATATGTGAAATTTTTTCTCCAGCAGAACACTTCTCTTCCCAACCTTGAAGGACCACTAGCCAACAGGCAGTTCCACAGGGCTTAAAAATGCTCTTCCGCACCAAAACAAATCTGAGGTAATTTACACTCTTGTCTTTTTATATAGGTCCCCTTGAGCTCCTGACAGTTGGAGTCCATGGAGGCCACAAATAAGCATTGAAAAACTAAGGAGTAGGACCCATATAGCACAGGTTACTGCAACAGTGATCTTTATGTTGACCATCACTCAGTAGATAGCATGTTTAGCATTAATATAGATACCCATAAATCAAAACCTGATGAAGGACGACCAACATAACCTTATGATAACAAAACAATTGCACAAAGGTTAAATTCTTGTGCCATTCTGATGGATCACCACTCTTATGCTGTCTCTGAACGCACTTACTGGGTTTCTATGCAGCACAACCCTTAGTCTTCTCCAGCTCTCATAAACATTGTTCAACACCTATTATGCATCTATTAAAATGGTTTTCATTCCTTGTGGGAACATTGGAAATGGTTGAGTACAGCATCCTGTACTTCATCACCAATTCCCGCCATAAACAAAGCATGTGTTCCACATGCGAGTACTGAGAAATCATTTAAAAGACTCTTTTTTACTCACATTTTGTAAACTCTGTCCGATTGTCAGAACAGAGTCAAATTCTGGACCTTCAAATATAAAGTTTCAAAAGACATCAGCATATCTTAAGGTTGCTTAAACTGCTGCAACTGTCCATGACATATATACCTGATGTAGTGTTTCAGTTCTGATCCAATCTGTTTGCAAACCAGTCCAGGAAGCCAGCTTCACTTCATAAACATAATACAGCCATTCTCTTCCTCTCTCTAGAATTCCAGTTACATGCATACACTTTCTCACAGATATATCTTCTTGTTCAATATACACATATAACAACCTTACCAGTGTCAGTTTCAAATGAAAATGTTGATCCTTCACAACTTTGCATTTCTGCTGTAATTGCCAAGCTTGGGTTCACATGATCATTCAGTCTGTCACAAATTTTATTATATCTCCTGGAAGTTTTATCAATAATCTCTTCTAATTTCTTGTTGGCCTTTTGGATTCCAACTAGAATTTTCCTCATAAAACATCTGTAGCATCAGTCTTGAACCAATGCAAGATTATACCCTATTCTCTGACGTCTATTTCCATCTCCCTTTCTGCCACACGGGTGATCAATTCTTCTGAGTTTTCTGCTATTCTATGTCCTATTACTTCATTTTTCCATTGTCTCATTAGACAGCAGAGTACATATTACATTATTTAAAACTTAATTGACTTTTGCAAATAATGGTATTAACTTGTTACTAGTCTACAAAATGGATTAAGAGAGTGACCAGAGAAGATGCCTTTCTTCCTGAAACACTGCAAGATCTCTTCAAAACTATCAGTAACACTTCTGATGTTATTTTAAGATGGTTTAGACAATTGATGAGTTTCCAGCTAAAGCATATCATATGTGCATGAATGTTGTGCAACAAATGGCAATGAACTGAGCAGCCTAATTACTATGCAAGTCTACTGCTTATTGGTGATGCTTCCAAATATGGGACTAATTCCATAAGTCTTGGAGAGGTTGGCAGGTCTATTTGTGTAGCTGGATGATGTCTTTACTATTACCCAGACTAGTTTAAAATAGCTGCCCAAGCACCTGTAAGAGCTAGTGGGGAAAGGGAGGAATGATGAAACTATGCTTTCCCATCAAGCTCTTCAGAGAAGGCTGGTGTGGGATAGGGCAAACCTGAAGCCTTAGTGAACCCTAAGCCATTAACAGTTGCCAGAGTAGGTGAATACATGGGCTAGGTGTTTTGTTTTGCTGTCAGTATCCACAACTGCCTTCTGAATGACAACAACACAGTGTGGGGGGAAGGGTCATGCAGTACAGTGTCAAGACATCTTCTAAGAGCAGCAATGGTGTTTCCTGTTCTCACTCTTTTCCTGTATTCTATCTTCACCAGTCCATACCAGATGGTGATCCTTAGCTGGGAGGAGTACATGCTTGGACAATGCTATATAACTGTGGTATTGTAAAAAGAAGGGAAATGGAGAGCCACAGTTTATAAGAATTCATCACATCTCACAGAACAACTACAGATTTACAAAAAATAAAAATGTCCTACAAATGAATATGTGTATGATGCAGGACATATTTAAAAAGTGAGAGTTGAGCAGTGTTGCAGAAGTGTCTAGATTTCCAGATATGTGTTGAATATTGCTGGCAGTTAGTGTACAGTACAATATGATCATATCTATATGCATGAATATTTATATATCTATCTCTATATCTATAGCTATATATCTATATGGGTCTACTTTTCTTCAATGAATTTGCACTTCACTAAATTTCAAAAACCAACTACAAATGAGTAAAACTGCACTTTAATGGAAACAAACTACTCCGAACTACACTTCTCCGAAACTTAATATTAGTAAAATGTATATGTCAAACACCTTTTTGCAGGGGGAAAAGCCCTCCTGCATCCCTGATGTCAGGGGCTGCGGCCCCCACACCCCCTGCAACTTATATATACCAACTCTGAGATAACACTACAGTAGGGAAAAGGGTATATTTCCTTATCCTTACTGTACTGAGATCCATATCAAAAAGCTCCAACTGTTGTATACATCCCACTCTCATTACTACTTTAAGCAATAAAGAAAAACACGATACCTGTTCTCCATGATGCTGGAAGTGCTGATCATTCTTCGATGATGTGTGATTCAGAGTAGTGTGTTTTCATTAAAGTGCAGTTTTGTTCAATTGTAGTCAGGTTTTTGAAATTCAGTGAAGTGTAAATTCATTAAAAAAAGTAAACCCATATATATATATATATATATATATATATATATATATATATATATGTATATATATATATATATATATATATATATATATATATATATATGTGCCAAAGAAGCTGAAAAGTAAGGTGTACAAGACAGTGGTGTGACCAGTACTACTGTATGGTACAGAAACCTGGCCAGTAAAGGCTGAACAGTTGAAGAAGCTAGAAGTGATGAAAATTATGTGCCTGAGAAAGGTGATAGGATGCACACTGTGGGACAGATGAAGAAATAACGACATACGAGCAGAAGCCAAAGTAGCTCCTATTGCAGAAAAGATCAAAGAGAACAGACTACAGTGGTTTGGGAACATGTGTAGAAAAGCAGAAGACAATCTGGTGAGGAAAATTTGGGACAGACAAGAAGAAGGTAAGAGGAAGTGAGGATGTCCAGCAAAGAGGTGGATGATCTGTGTGAAAGAAGATCTGCGACAATCAGGCATGAATGTTGAAGAAGGCAGGAGTGTGGCACTGAATTGAGAGAGTTGGCAACAGTTAACACTATACCCCGACCCCATATAGAAAAAAAAAATGGGAAAAAGGGGCTGATGATGATGATGATGATAAATATATATATATATATATATATATATATATATATATATATATATATATATATATATATATATATATATATATATATATATATATATATATACACACACACATATACATATATGGGAGCACTTCATAAGCTCGAAATACTGAAATGTCAAATTTCATAATCTCGAGCTCATAAAGTGGAAGGATTAGAAGATCGCAACCCTAAAAGTGCAAAATTCAAAATCTTGAATTCTGGAGATTTTGAATTAGTGGTTCTGGTGTTGTGTTGTGTTTATGGATTCAGGTAAGTATTTATGTTTAAGGGTGTTGGGTAGGGGTTGTAGTGTGTGTTAATGTCTGTTGTTACTGTGATGAGTGTGTGCGAGAGGAATGTAGTTTGTGTGGTGGTGTTTTATGTGTGTGTGCATGCAGTGCGATCTTCGAGTTAGAATATTTTAGTGGGGGGGGTGTGGGGGTGCAGCTCCCCACATGGGCGGTGCAGTGGGGCTTGCCCCTGCATATCATAAGGGTAGGTGCGTGTGCTTGTTTAGTTGTGTGTGTGTGTGTCTGTGTGTGTGTGTGTGTGTGTGTGTGTGTGTGTGTGTGTGTGTGTGTGTGTGTGTGTGTGTGTGTGATGTATTAGTGTTTGAAAATGTTGGGAGTTTGAATTTCACAGTTTTGTGGTTTCGGGATTTAGGCTTTCGCAGTTTTGTGGTTTTGGTTTTTTTGATTTTCCACTTTATGGGCTTGAGATTCTGAAATTCGAGATTTCAGAATTTCGAGCTTATAAAGTGAATCCATATATATATATGGTTCTACCTGACTTCGTCGACAGCTGAGAAGACCGACATCGGAATCCGGAGCTCCAGAAGATCGAAAGCGAAGAAGACCGACGCGAATCGCGGGTTGCAGAACATCGACAATGCAGAAGACCGACACGACGGATGACAACACCAACGCCGAGGATGCCGACATGGGGAAAGGCTGTGTGAGTATGCGGTAGTGACGGACGTTAGGGTGCGAGGCAGGTAAGTGTGGAGATTGACGGTCTGTGGGGATAGGGGTGGGTTAAGTGAGTTAGGGTTAGGGAGGGATAGGGGTGGGTGAAGTGAGTTAGGGTTAGGGAGCGATAGGGGTGGGTTAAGTGAGTTAGGGTTAGGGAGCGATAGGGGCGGGTTAAGTGAGTTAGGGTTAGGGAGCGATAGGGCGGGGTTAAGTGAGTTAGGGTTAGGAGCGGTAGGTAAGTGTGCGATAGTGACGGACCTTAGGGTTAGGGTAAGGTTTAGTGTGGGCTTGTAAGGATTTTGGTGTGCTTGTGTTGTGTGTGTGGTTTGTGGAATGGGGATGTGTTTTGTTTTGTATGGGGTTTCGTGTTTGTGTACCGTCGGTTATTTCGTTGTCGGTTATGTGTGGTTTCGTGTTTATGGACTGTCGAATATGTGGTGTCGGTGATGTGGTTGTCGGTGTTGTGTGGTTTCGATTATGTCAGGTAGAACCATATATATATATATATATATATATATATATATATATGTGTATAAATAAATAAATATATATATATATATATATATATATATATATATATATATATATATATATATATAAATCCCAAAGAAAGCAGTGCACGCAAATGTACTGAACAGGTGCACGAAGTACTGAATATAAATGCCCAGCAATTCTTCAGCACTCTATAACAAAACGAAAAAAAACAGCAGCTGTAAAGAGAAGTTTAATTGAAGCAAAGCCTGCATCAAATAACAGACCGGTGACCGGTTTCGCCGAAAGCATCATCAGTGTGTAATTTGAAAGGCAGAAACCTGGATTTACATGCAAAAGAATACAACAACGAACAGCAGAAATTTAAAGGTGCAGACCCATAATGTAGAAAACATGTCCCCCAATTATTCAAATATCTTACGTAAATAAACCTCTAAACATTATGTACCAAAACATATATATGTGTTCCACAAAAGAACCAAACGGCTGTAGAGTCTGCACACTGTATTTATTTTACAAATAAAGTAAAAAAGACTAGAATAAAAACTTTAAGCGCTTTTCGTCTGCTCACTGGCAAACTTCTTCAGAAGTGAAAAATGAAACCAATTAAGCATTCTTAAATACGATCACCACTAAAAAGTGTGGGAAACTGTCATGTTAATTGATCAATAAACCAACAACAACTTGAACTCAAATCTCTAGTATAAAATGTATATAAAACCACATGCAATCTATATACACAAATTTATATTAAAAATTACATGAATGTATATGACAAATTTAATGGAATTTTATAGGCAAATAAAAATATTCTTTAAAATACCTATCCTAGATTCTACTTCAAACAGTGCCATGATGCACAATAATTTGATAAAATATATTACCAGGAAAAAAAATCTATCTTTGTAGGCTTTTAAGCTTTCAACTGCTCATAATAGAACATGATTCATTTAAACCAGGAAAGTTAAATGCATTTAATTTCAACTGCCATAATAATTCCAATTCTTCCAATTTAAAGGAAGCCGGACCACCCCTAATATCATGTGCAAAATGGTCAATAACCAAAAATTTGAATTGATAATGTACATTCAAGTGGACATGTTTCGCTAACGCATTATCAATTTTGTTGTGACCAATGGCATAAAGATGTTTGTATATTCTTTCACGGAACCATAGAATGTGGGACAAACTACACATCTTGCCAAATAGACAATAAATTTAGTATTACAGTTATACTTTGATTTTAATTTAAAGTGTTGCTCATTAATTTCAAATGAACCAGTCACACCAATATGTTTGCAATAATTGCAATTCTCACACTTAAACATTCCTGTAATTCTAGGCATCATTGTATAATGCCTCTCCGAAAGGTTTTTCAAATTGCTCCCTCTCTTGAATACTATTGAAGGTTTACACCCCAGCTGTTCAAACAACACGATTAGAGCTAAACAGATCCCAATTCTTACATACTATTTTAACTATAAAGTTACTTTGAACATTAAAAGTTGTAATGAAAGTACATTGGGAATGTTGCTCTTTCTGTACTGGCTGCCTAGTAAAAAAATTGGTAGTTACCAATTCCGATGTAATACTACCAGTATCAGATTGGGGTTTAACCATTAATATTGGTTTTAACAATAACCTTTCTCTTTTAAACGTAACCTCCTCTATTAAAGAGTCTAATAAGTGTTCAGGGTAACCATGATGCATAAACATTTGCTTCAAAAATAAACATTCTTTGCTAAAGTCAACGTCTGAGCTAGAAATACGTGAGGTCCTCACCAAATGGCCCTTGACCACAGATCTTTTTTGATGGAAGGGATGGCAACTTGAAAAATGATAAAATGAATTTGAATATGTTATTTTCCTAAAAATTTGGGCAGTGAAACTACATAACTCTCTATTCTTAACCAACCAAATATATATGTGTTCCCCCTGACGTAATACAGTTGATTTAAAAGAGACATTAATTAACAATATCATAAAGAACCTTGATTTATGTCATTCAACAAGGGTATTATACATTATCATACACAAACCTAGTACAGATGTAAACACATGTCACTATATAATCAGATAGTTTCCCAACCAATATGTAAGAAAAAAATAGACAAATCCATACAAATATGAATAAATGCATGTATGTATTGTCATATATGAAAATATGTCAAAATACCAGCACCCTATTACAAATGCTTATATACTGAAATCTGTAAACAATACATGTAAGAATACTATAGATATAAAAAAATATGTTACTATAATATTGCATATTATGTTTTATCTAAAGTGTGTTAAGTCTAATCTGGACAACCCACACTCTACCTTTAAATCACTATGCTGTAGAAACCCCTATAGTAAGTATCTATTAACATGTTTTGTTTTCTATATTGATTCTACCACTGGCTGTTTAAATCTGGTTTAAAAAGAGCCCCCAGATTGACAATCCATCTACGTTCCTTATTAGACAAAATGTTGTGTTTAAGTGAAATATTATCTTCCTGTATAGTAACCAAATCTAGTCCTACAAACACAAAATGAGCTGTAGTGTGAACTGTCTTATGTTTGTATAAAGCACTTCGAGCTCTCTGGCACTTTATGTCACTGATAGGCAAAGCAATTCTTTGTTTTAGTGTACAAGAGGTCTGACCTATATAAAAAGCCCCGCACTGACACACAGCCATATAAATAACCCACGTGCTGATGCACTTTATCAGATGTTTAATATCAAACACCCTCTTGGTATTCACTGATGTAAAAGACTTGGTTTTTGCCATCAGTTTACAATATTTACAAAAACCACAGTAGGTATTGCCTACCATACCCACTGTGGATTTAAAGTTCACTACTCTGCCTTTTTTAAAGGTTGAAAAATGTTGCCCCAGTGATTTATCCTTTCTGTATCCAAAACTACAATGATCCTCAACTATCTGTGTGAAAAAAGAATCTGAGTGTAAAATATGCCAATGTTTAGAAAGAATATCCTTTATGTGGAAAGTATTAGTACCATAGGTTGTAATGAATCTCACTTTATCTTCTTGTAACCTTGCATTTTGCTGTCTATCTGACAATAACTCCATTCTGTCCTCATCTTTAAATAGCCTAAGGGCTGCTTCTACCTTAGTTTTATTATAACCTCTGTTAATAAATCTGGCTTTTAAATTTAAAGCCTGTGCTTCATATACAGAATCCTGGGAGCAGATTCTCCTAACTCTTTGAAATTGTGAACCTGGTATGTTTTGGATTGTGTGGCGGGGGTGACAAATTGTGACCCTGGTATGTTTTGGATTGTGTGGCAGGGGTGACAACTACTGGCATGTAAAAAGGCATTCTTGGAAAATGGTTGTCTATACAGGTCGGTATCCGAAGTGCCATCTCCTGTCTTTTTAACTTTAACATCCAATAACTCAACCTCCTTTGAGTTAATGCCTCCAGTAAACCTAATGCCATATTGATTGTGATTAAGATATTCGACAAAAGAATGCCAAGCAAGTAGGTCACCCTCTCCCCCCAGACAACCCAGCAATCATCCAGGTATCATCGCCACATAATGAGTTTACTTTTGAAACCGGGTGGAGCAGTGCAGATGTATTGAACTTTAAGGTATCCCATAAACAGGTCTGCATAAATAGGGGCAAATGTTGCCCCCAAAGCTGTTCCCTTTACCTGTAGATACCATTGATTCTGGAACAAAAAAACATTATGCTCTAACACCAGTTTTAGCAGTTGTATCAGAAATACACTTTCTTCCTCACTAATTAAGCTGGATTGTTTCATCCAATATTGTATAGCCCTAATTCCTCCCTCATGTGGAATACTAGTATGCAGTGATTGAACATCTAGAGTCCTCATATAAGATGTAGTCAAATTGTCCATCAAGAACAAAAACTGTTTGGTATCCTTGATCCTAGCTGTAACCAAAGGAAGAAGCTGTTTTAACTTATACTCTAGATATTCAGACAAAGGTTCAGTCATTGAGCTTCTGCCTGCCACAATAGGGCGTCCAGGTGGATTATGAAGTGTTTTGTGTATCCTGGGGACCAAATAGAAGTATTGAGGTATTGGTACCTCAACCTTCAACTGTGACATCAGAGGGGCTGTAATTACCCCTTTGTCTTGGGCCTCTTCAAGAAACTTGTCAATTTCCAGTTAATATTCTGGTGTAGGATTAGTAGACATTACTAAATAGAAAACTGTGTCAGATAGCTGTCGTTGAGCCTCTAGCAAATAATGCGTCTTGTCCCATATAACAACTGCTTCACCCTTATCTGCTCCTACAATCACTATATGTTCATTCTCTGCCAGCGATTTAACAGCCTGTTTCTCAGAAGAAGTCAAATTGTCCATACCGGACCGAAAAATGTTAGATTGATTAACATGCAAATCCTTTAAAACCAACTACTCAAAAAAGTTTATGGTACTATAAGGAGGCACACATTCTGATTTTCTAAAATGAAAACCCTCTGGGCCAGTTCTTTTTAAAGCCCCTTCTTTATGTGCAAAAAAATATTTTAAATTTAAATTTCTGCAGAAGGTTTTTACATCATTAGTTATATCATAATGAGACACATAAAAGGATGGCACAAATCCCAGACCTTTATTTAACACACTGAGTTCACTAGATGAGAAATTATACTTTGTTAAGTTAATGACTAAGTTGTTAACATAATTAACATCATCAACATCATTGTCAGGTACAGAATTTGGGATAGTGTCTGTTATTGATGCAGACTGTCCTGGAATATCTTCTGTATGGACTTTTCTATGATGCTTGCGGCCTGCCCTCCTAAAGGTATTTTGTATCGCTTGGATGCTGGTGAAGTAGTGACAGGCATCCTCTACTTCAGGTTCTGTATCAGTATTAGAAATACTGGAAGAAAATTCAGAAGCGCTAGATGACGTATCATTTCTCCTAAGAATAGATTTGACCATTTTACGTTTAGGCCTGGCAGTATTTTTATCTTCCATAAATCTCTATATATTCTATATTAGAACACCAAACTTTCAAAATTTCGAGTGTTCTAATATCGAACCCTACAAATCGAAAATTTAAAACATTGAACATACAGAACAGCAATTTTTTTCCTAGGGAAAAAATGTGCTGTTCCAAAACACATACACACAACAGAAACACACCAAACAAACAGCAATCCACACACATACACCTAAATTTTTACACCTAACCCTACACTAAACTATACATACACCACTAACTATCCGCTTACCTTAACCCAAACCCTAACCCTAAGGTCTGTCACTATCGCACAGTCACCTAACCCGCGCCCTAACCTTAACTCACCTACCCTGCGCTAACCTTCACATCCACACAATCGCACACTTACCTGAACCTTACCTGTAACTTTACACCACAGTGCTGAAAATACCAAAGCAACAGAAGCGGACAATCAAATTCTTTCCTTAGGAAAAAATTTGGTTTTCTGTTTCTTCGATATTTTGTTCGCTGAAAATGGGTCGATATTAGAAGACTCGAAATTTTAAATGTTTGGTGTTCTAATATAGACCCCAAAACACACACACACACACACACACACACACACACACACACACACACACACACACACACACATATATATATATATATATATATATATATATATACACATATATATATATATATATATGTGTGTGTGTGTGTGTGTATGTATATATATATATATATATATATATATATATATATATATAAATAGATACATATATATATATATATATATATATATATATATATTGATAGATATAGATATATAACTAGATATAGCTATAGATATATAGCTCTTTCCCTCTCTGTATATATATATATATATATATATATATATATATATATATATATATATATATATGAATATATATATATGGTTCCCCTGCATTTTACCAAATTGATGTTTGTTCAACAAATGCAGGGGTGTGATTTACTGCCATTGGTATGGATGGCTGAATGGTGGATATGTTTAATATGTTTATGGTATGGAATGTCGATTCAGGTAAGTGGAGTTGGGCAGTGAGATCGTGTGTGTGTGTGTGTGTGTGTGTGTGTGTGTGTGTGTGTGTGTGTGTGTGTGTATGTGTGTATGAGTTAGAGTTCGAGTCATGGATATGTGTAGCATGGATGCTGTGTGTTTGTGTGCAAGTTTGTGCATTTTAGGGTAAGGATAAGGGTTAGGTTAAGGGATAGATGTAGTGTTGTTTGTGTGTGTTTGTGAATGTTTGTGTCTCTAAGTTCTGTCTTGTGTAGTTGCAGTGTTATGCAGAGATTGTACTGATGTCAAAGTGTACTGTTAGGGTGAGGAAGGGGCAGCATTATGGTTAGGTTTATCACCTATTACTAAGGTGGTGCAGGGGGCCAGAGCTTTTTAAACAACAATTTAAATCTCCTGTTTTTATAGTATTCATGTTTATCACTACATAGTTTAAAATATGAAGAAATAAGCTTTCTGATGAAATAAGCTTTCCTTTTTTACAATTAGTATAAGTATATAATGCTATAATTCTATATACTTGTTCTTTCCATTTTATACCTACAGTGGTTAATCTTGCCATTTTGCTAAATTCATATATAATATCATAACTGTATTTTTACAGAATATGGCTATTCCTGAACATCTCTCATTTCCCAAAGTCTAGATTATC
The DNA here is from genome assembly GCF_019279795.1 of Protopterus annectens. Lineage (NCBI taxonomy): Eukaryota > Metazoa > Chordata > Ceratodontiformes > Protopteridae > Protopterus > Protopterus annectens. The sequence goes on from NC_056726.1 coordinate 609,756,276, forward strand.
TTCCCTCCCCATAGTTTCTATGTTTGTAATCTTCCTTCATTTGTTAAAAATATTGGATCTTCTAATATAATTACATCAATATCACTTGTATTACACCACTCCAAAATCCCTATTCTTCTTAATATAGTCTTAAAACTATTGATGTCTACAGAAAGCACTTTTAATTTTCATTTTTCCTTTTCCTTAGATTCATGGTTTCATAAGTTTATAGTTAATTACTAGGCTAGCTGTTTTAATAGGCCATTCTAAGCCTAGCCAATTTCCCTCCCAAAGGTGAGAATCAGACACTGTACTTTGTGTCTGTGTCAAATGTCTTAACCATTATAACATCTCCCACTCATTAGCTGTATATATTTTTTTACATCCATTTCTTTTTTTGCTTTTGTACTTATCCCTTTGAGTTTTCTTTTTCTATCTTTTGCCCTTTTACCAATATAATTATTTCCCCCATTTCACTACCTCCCAGTTTATGCCTTCTTCATCACTTCTTTCAGAGCCTTCTACTATGTCATCTTTATTATTTTTTAGCATCTAATTTTTCTTCTATTTCTTCTACTTCTAAAATTTCTTCATTTTGTTCATTTTCTTCTTTTTGTTTTTCATTTTCCGTACTCTTATTTTCATTTTTACAGTCCATCCCTAAATGTAAATTTTGTTATACTTATAATATTTTATTTCACATTTTTTGCATCATATCATATTCCCCAACAAATATAACATTTTCTTTTATCAGATTTACTTATCACATGTCCTTCTATTACATGAAAAAAAAAAGAAAATGGGTTGCTCACAGTACTTTATAATACCCCTATTTCCCTCCATATTTATTATGCTTGGTATATGTAGAATTTTTTTCTCTTTCTATTTTAACACAATATTACAATCTCATCAACCAGTCCATAAGCCTCTTTTATCATAAACTTGTGCAGTGTCAAGTATTTCTTTACATAAAGTTAAGTGTTCTTTCAAAGTCTGTCTTCCCACCTCTGTTCAAAATTGTACATGATTTTTTTGTTTCCCTGTTAAATGCTTTTATCACATGAAGATTCAATGGGATACAGTCTTTATTTTTTTTTCTCCAAGAAAATATCCATTGAAAAACAAATCTCAGATATAATGTCACAAAATGTCTCTTTGTTAATAATAACCCATTATCTTGCCTCATGTGGTTTTCCACTCAAAGGAGCGGTTAAATTGTCTACATACTTGTCTATTTCTTTGTCTTCTTTACCTTAAATCCTTTCCACCTACTTCCATTTTTCATTTTCTTTTGCCTTTTTTCTGCTACTCCCCTTTTCTTCTTTTACTTTCTCTGCATATGTTTTTTTCCATATTATCTCTATTCTTCAGGATTGTCTCTGCATCCTCCTTTTTTTATTTTTCTCGATAATATTCCCCCAGAAAACATCTCCTTTCCTGTCTGGCTCAATCTACATCAACATTTTTTTAAGTAAACTATCCTGCAACCCTCTGAACTTGTAGGTTTTAATTATACATTCATCATTTGCCAACTCATCTCCCTCAAACAGATTTCTTTGCAACATCTCAGAATCCTGCGTGTATTGTCTGGTCTAGATATTGGTTTTCTTCTCCATTTCTCTCATCACTCCATTATTTCCTTCTCTCGCCATCTGCCTCCCCATTTCTCTGGGCCACTTCTTTTCCTGGAATGGAAAAGGAAGTACTTATGAAAAATACATCCCATTCACAGCAATGACGAGTAGGTTTTTTTATTTGTAAACATTCATACATTTCATATTATTTACATATTCACATATTTACATTATTTACAGGAAGAACATCACTCAATATATATCATTGCCTTCTTTTTAAGTATTTCCCCCACCCTTTTACCCACAACCAAAACCATATTTTCTCCAATAATTTTTGTCAAATTCCATTTTGCATTGTATTTGATCTCATTAAGTCACTCATTCCATATTGTTCATGTTACATAAAATATAACTGTGTCCAGTTTCTTTGCCATTTCTTAAGATTGTTTTCCATAATAATCATATTCTATCATGTCCATACGTAACATTTCAAATTTCAAGTAATCTTTAACAAAATCATGTTTACATACTTCTTTCCACAACTCTTAAATTCTTTCACATTTTAAAATGTGTTCTGTAGTTTCAAACTCTACACTTATTACATATTCTATCCTGTTTACTTTTGTATGCATATTTGCTTTTACTGGTAATTTTCTGTGGAGAACCTCCACAAAAAAAATCATTACATTATTTAATTATTTTATAATTTGTATATCTCATCATTATTACTTTTTTCCATGAATCTGATTTCATAATATTAACATACCATTCCTTTCTTTTTTTTTCTATTATATTCTTTTTTAGTTTCAATAATACAATTTTACTATGAAGTGCTTTAATTTCTTTATTAATAATGATTTTACTTCTTTTCTTCACTCCCATTCCTTCTCAAAGTTCCTTGTATTTACCATATATTATTGTCTCCACCAATTTTTTTAATATTTCAAAAGTCTTTTTAACACTTTACACATATTTAAAGAAGCTGCATATACAATTGGGTTTATCAATCCCAGTCTCCCAGTCTTTTTTCATATATAAAATTCAGGATTCAGTCTCGACCCCCAGATGAATGAAAATATTATCATAATTTATTTTTCATACTTTACCAGTGTCATGTAAATGTTTGCAACATAGGCTGTTTTTCCCAGTACTATAGCTTTTTTTTATCAAATACACTTTCTTTCTATATAAAAATGTATATATTTTCCAGAAAGCAATCATATCTTTGATTCCTTTAATAATTTTCTCGCATTACTCATGTTTATATTCACTTCTACCAAATACTATCTCTAATATGTCTATGCACTTTTCATTATATTCCACAATTCCTATTATACCTTCATATACAAATCCTTTACTTTTTCTTTATTTATACTTAACCCACATGTCTTTAATATTATATTTAGTTTTTCCTTTATTTCTTCCATCCATAATTTATTTTTAACAATTATTATGCCATTAGTGTAAGTATGCATTATAAGTATTTGTACTTCCTTCATTATTTTATATCCGCCAATACTTGCCATTTTATTTATTTCCCTAACTACTACATTCATAACTAATGAAAATATTACACTCCTGGCAGGACATCTTTGTTTTACTCCACACTCTATTTCCATGTCTTCCCCAATCCAACCATTTATGTTTAATTTCATATAATATTTGTCATATATCAATTTAATATTATGTAATATTTTGTCATTTATGTTATATGCTTTCAAAAGTCTCCATAATGCTTCATATTGAATATTATCATATGCCTTACTAACATCACCTATCATAACCTTTACTTCTTTCTTATTAATAATGTTATCAATTAATTCTGCTATTAACCACAAGAAATCTTGACTTCCCTTTCCTTTCCTTTTCTTCCAAACAAATGTTGATAATTTAACCTTTCCATTTTACATTGCAATATTTTAGCGATTATTCTTATAAAATGTTATAGTCTGTATTATTTAACATTATAGGTCTCCAATTTTTTATCTCATCCTTATTTCCCTTTTTAAACATAAATTTCAAACCCTCCATAAAAATTTCCTTGTACATAATCGTTTTTTCCATTCATTCATTCATCACTTGTATAAGTACCAATTTTTGCCAGTCTTTCAGTTCTTTATAAATACTATATTTAATCCCATTGAATCCATTGGCTGAATTTATGTTAATATCTTTCATAATCTCGTTCATCTCATTTATATTTATTTTTTCTCTAAATATTCATTGTCTTCTTTATTAAATCTCTCACTATTATAAATTTGTTCTATGTTCACTTCTCTTTTACCATATAAATTTAGTACATAGCTGTTAATTATTTCATGTATTCCTTCTTGCTTCTTAACTTGTTTCCCTTCTTTAATTTTTAATCCTCTTATTAATTTTCTTTCTTTCATTATTTTAGATAAATATTGTGCTACTTCCTCTTTTTCTGTCCTGTTGAACTATCCATAGCCTTTTTAAAAATAACCAAACATAAATCTTTATGTATAGCTACAATCTACATTCTCCCTGGTGATAACATCCCCATCCTTGAAGACATTCTCTCATAGTTCTCTTCCAACATCAAAAAGGAAACATTCATCTTTGGGGATGTAAACATCAACTGGGCCACCATCTCCTTACAATCTGTGAGCCAAACAATTAATCTCTTTAACTTTTCCCAGCTAATAAACTACCCTACCGGACCCAGTAAAGGCAGCTCCTCTAGCACTACAATAGATTAGATCTTAGCAACGCATCCCAATCTAATCTCACACAGTGGAATTATACCTGAACCCGCTTAGCGACCACCGACCAGCCTGCGCCCTCTGGTGTACATCCTCTGTCCAAATACAACATCAATACATTCAAACTTGTAATCTCACCAACTTCAATCCACAGAATTTTTTTTTTAACTGTCTGAAATAAATGAATTGGGCCCCCTTAAGGACTCTGCCTCTGGACAGTGCAACTAATTACTTCAACAAAACCTTCCTAGACTTACTAAACAGAATAGCCTCTCTTAGAACAAAACGAATAACAGCCAAAAACATTCCCTGTCTATCTATAGAAACCAGAAAAGTAATGCACCTCTGAGACAAATGTTGGAAGCAATACCAAAAACTTGATTTTAAAAAGTCTCTAATCGAATGCAATCTACTTTGCAACTCAACGAAGAAGCTAATAACTAAAGACAATAAGACTTATTACTCCAAACTCCAATCAGAACATATTTCTAACACCAAAAAGTTCTGGAATTGCATTTCCTCCCTTCTAAACCCTGGTAGAAAAGACAATCCATGCCCTAACCCAAACTCCCCAGTCCAAGAAATTCCATCTAGCTTCAACACCTTTTTTGATGACTGCATAACCAAACTAGTTTGAAACTTTCCCATCTTTTCTCCCTCTCATAGTCCCTCATCCACTTCTGTTCTCTCTAACACTCTACCATTCAATCTTCAACCTATTCCCATCAGCAGCATAGCAAAACTACTTAAACTAAAGCCTTGCTCCTATGCTCCTGATAATCTGCCTCAGTCCTTCTTTAAAATAACTGCAGACAGCACTGACCTCCCCATTTCCATTCTTATCAACAGGTCCATCCAAGAAGCCTATGTTCCTTCAATCTGGAAGAAAGCTTCTGTCACTCCTCTCCATAAAGGTGGCAATAACACAGACTCTTTAACTTCTATCCTATATCTATTCTAAAAAGCTCAAAAAATGCATTGATCACCAACTCTTGCTATACCTAACTCACAATCATCTTCTTATCCCAACACAACATGGTTTCAGGCCTGGCCACAGCCCTACCACTGCTCTTCTGTCCTTCCTTGACACCATTAATCATGCTCATCACTCTGGGAAAATCATTTCCGCCCTTTACTTAGATCTCTCCAAAGTCTTTGACACTGTCTCACATCCTCTACTCTTATTTCAACTTTCCTCCCTCACTTTCTTTCCTTCCTCCATTGCCTGGTTTACAAGATATCTCTCCAACAGACAACAAGCTATTAAATGGAAAAATTCCATTTCATCCTTTCTCACCAATTCCTCCGGCATCCCCCAAGGCTCTATTCTTGGCCCCTTACTTTTCAATATTTTCATTAATAACTTTCACAAATCCATAGATAATGCTACACTGATCCAGTATGCTGATGATTCCACAATAATATGTACAGCAAACTCTTCCTCTGAGCTCATTCAAAAAACCCAAACAGCCTTCTCCAATACCAAAACTTGGATGCTAAACAACCATCTCACTCTCAATGCTAACAAAACAAAAATCATGATATTCTCTCCTTCAAGAAATTTTACCATAGACAAAAGCTCTTTTAAAATAAAAAGCCACAATAACAGTCTAATCAATATTGTACCTCACAACAAACTATTCAGAGTCACCATTGATGAGCATTTAAAATTTGATATCCACATCCAAAATAATATAAAAAAACCCCACCAAAAACTAGGTCTGCTGTATAGACAAAATTGCTATCTAACCACTTCTACCAGACGTACTCTAGCCTCCTCCTAACCGCTCCCCTTTCTAGGGCATCCCTCTACTTATTCATCTCCAACTTAGACTAAAAAACAAACTGGAAGCCTGCTATAGCAAAGTCTGTAAACTTACAAACTTAGTACAGGGACCAAATACTCCACCCATCACTGCCATTCCCTCCACTTTCTAAACTGGCTTGAGCTGCCTAATTACCTGAAATTCATACAAATCACCGCTGCTCGCAAACTCATATTCCAGCCCTCCATCTGCCCCTCTCTTTAATCTATCTTAACCCCTTACCTTCCCAGTCGTACTCTTAGATCTGAAAAACAAAACCTCCTTAAAATCTATACTGCTTCACTCTCCTGGCCAGTTACTTCTATCACACTCCTTAGCAAAACTATGGAATTCTCCCTGCCTCCCTCCACTGTACTCACAACTCAATTTCAAATCTCTCTTCCATTCTTATCTTACCTCAGACGGGGACTGTTCCTGCTCCCTTCCCACCTAAATTACACTCTCATCTCTTTCAAACCTCCCATTACTAACATTATTATTAGAACAAACACAAACTTGTATAAACACTCTATGAGTTGTACTTTTAGTTATTTTATCTGTACTAATTTTGACTTTATCTTTATTTTAAAATATATGTCTTTAAACGTATATTCCTTGATTTTGTATTTGTATTGTAAATTGTATATTTATGCTTTTGTATACTGTATATTCCATAAGGGTGGCCGCAGTGGTGCAGCAGTTACCATTGCCACTTCATAGCAAGAGGTTCTCTGGTTCAATTCTTGGCTGGGGTGCCTTCTGTGTGGAGTCTGTATGTTCTTCCTGCAGTTGGGCGGGTGTGCTCTGGTTTCCTGTTGCATCCCAAAGACATGCTGTATGTGGATTTGATGCTCTAAATTGGCCCTAGGTGTGAGTGTCTGCCTTCTGTGGAAGGTTGGGTGCTGGGCTGGCAACTCAACACTGTAAAACTCCACTGCCAATTGTTCTGTGGTCTGTTGTTCTGCTGTGGTGACCCCTAACTGGGAAAAGCCAGCAGAAGTATACTGTATATTCCATACTGCTTTTGGGTCTTTTTTTCCTGTGCCTCCACAGAAAATGGGCACTGTTTGACCATGTGAACTTCAACAGTCATCAAACTGGAAATAAATAAATAAATGCATATATTTTTCCCTTGTAAGCAATATTTTTGCTAGTATAACAAATTATTAATTTTTTCTTGATTTCCTTTTATATATTTCTTTCTTTTTCATATAATATTCTATCCTTTTCTACTAAACCATTAAAAAGTTCTTTACTTCAGACTCTGTATTCCATTTTTTTTCTTTATTCCTTTTCTCTTCTATATACTCTAAAACCACCGTTTAATATTATTTTTAAACTGAATCCACCAAATGGTCCAATTTTCATAGAAAGGTCTCACACTAATATATTTCCATAATTCTATAAGCTCTTTTCTCTCTCCTATATCTAATTATTTTTCATCCATTCTTTTTATTCCTTTTTCTGTTTTAATATATTTCTCATTTTCATGCATTTTTATCCAAATAGCCACATGATCAGAAAATCAATATATTGTATTCCTTTTTGAATAATATTAAACTATCTGATATTAAAAATCAATCACTTTCTGTCTTTATTTTATTCCTTTTATAGGTCCAGTGTGCTTATTCTCCCATATTTTAGTTGTTCACTCATCATAATTTCTGTAACTATTTTAACATCACAGTCCTTCTTCTTATTCTTTAGGTTGCAATGAAAGTCACCTGCCATTATTATATCCATATTCACACAAACATAATTAAGTATACTTTTAAACATTCCCCTGGATTCATGAAGCTTGCGCCAGGCGCAGGCATAGCGTAGGTGACATAACGCCAAATATGTCTGCCGAGAGATTCAGGTACGAACCAATCCCATGTGCACTACCGGTGTACGCCAGAGCTACACAGCCCTTGGCATAGGTATGCAAATCACCCCATGCGCAGTGTTGCACCATGCTAATGAAGACATACAGCGATTCACGAAGTGATGCAGGCGTAGCGCAAGCCCATGGAAATGTAAACCAAAAAACACGGTTTACATTTTCCCAAACAGAACATCGGAGTTATGGAAGCGGACCACACACATGTATTACAAAGTTAACATATGCCAATGGAAAAATACACAGCCAATGGCACAAGAAAAGATGCACAACACCTAAAAAACAACATTTAATGTCATGTCCATAGTAACTCACTGTACAACCTCAGGGCATGTGTGTGCAAACAGGAATACAAAGGAAATATATAAAAATGGCAGAAAGTCGCAATGAAAGACAAATCAGGATTGCACCATAATATGCAATGGTAGGCATGGCACACCACAAGCAAGGCGCAAGGGTTGCTAGGGGCCCGCAACAGTGTTCGGCGCTGTAACTATGAATTAGTAGTCGATGCCATGCAAATGAGGCAGGTAATACTGAATTGCAAATGTCCCGCCGGATTAAGGATGTACCTGATGGCACAGCGCTATAACACTGAGGAGTGCATCGAAGGTGATACATGACATCAGCAGAGGGGTGTGTCACTGTATCAGTAAGCACATTGGAGCAATGCAAATCTGGCCTGGCCGTTGCTAAGCAAAGCTGAAGGACAGGGGTGGGGAGGAAGGTATAGAACCGTTTAGCTGAGAGCGCACATGGTGCCCGAAAGCGCATGTGTATGGGAATGAACTCGTGCCCGAAACCCAGTAAGCGGATGCATGCACCGCGAACAATAGTACAAACAGGAAGGTCATGGGAAGAAAAGAAGGAAATGCCAAAGTAGGGTAATTGGCGTAGTAAGCAGCAATTAACACCAATCAACACACGTAAGCCAATTGACAGCAGTAGACAAGCCTGCATGCAGAAACCTGCAAAACAGGATAGGGGAGGCATAGGATTGCAAAGAAAGGTGTGGAGGACCCGGAATGCAAAGATAGGAGAGCTGTCATAGCAGAGCAAAGCAAACCCACAGTAGATCGGCAATAGCACACATTACGCAAGATAAGCCAGGTCTAGGAAAGTACAAATGAAAGCAGGCAGCTGGGTGCATGCCAGCAAATGGTAGGTGTAACATGCACAAATGTAAACGGAAAGGCAGGAGTTAATCACGGCATCCAAATGTAATGCAACACCAAAGGCAGCACAATAGCGGTTTTGTAAATAAAACACAGAAGATACCCTGTAGCCACGATCGTACATACACACCCTATGACATCATCAGTGTTCACAGCAGAACAGTATAAAATGTGAAAGCACGCAAAACACACCTGTGAATTCCCAAACACTGCACCATAGGTGTAAACAGATGGAGAACTTTTAAAATGTACATGTTGGGAGCTGCCATAGCTGTGATTCATCAGCATGTGTTACAGACTGATGGTGTTGCGGAGGATAATGCCGACAACCACCGTAGGCTTCGGAGGAGGAGAAGAGTGTTCAGACCAAGGGTAACCTACCAGGGGCTACATGAAATGGAGATAGTACAGCATTACAGGGTGGACAGGGACATCTTACAGCAAATAGTAGAGCTGTGTCGGCCACGCCTGAGAACCAGAAACAACAAAGGGGAACCCATCCCAGTGAACACAAAGATATGTGTAAGCTTGCAAATACTAGCCACAGGTACATTTCAAAGGCCAACTGGAGATATAATGGGGATCTCACAGGCATCGGCATCCAGGGTACTACACCAGTTCCTGGATGCCATGTTACCACATGCCAATGAGCATATACACTTCCCCCGAACTCAGGAGGAGTTGGCCAGCAATATGCGTCACTTCCACCGTGTGGCAAACTACCGGGAGGTACTGGGTGTGATAGACTGCATGCACATACAAATTAAGTCACCACCTGGTGAGTATGGTAGGCGCTACATAAACTGCAAGGGATTCCACTCCATCAACTGCCAGGTCATGTGCAATGCCCAGGGCATTATCATGGATGTGTGTGCTGGCAGCCCTGGAAACTACCATGACTCCCATATCTGGCATGCCTCACAGCTGTATCAGGTATTTGTCAGGGGGGACATCCCACAAGGTCACCTTGTGGGGGATGCTGGCTATGCACTGGAGCCGTGGATGATGACCTCCATTAGAAATGCACACACACCAATGCAAAAATGCCATAATGGGGCACACGCACAAATCAGAATCATCATAGAGCATGTGTTTGGGATGCTGAAATCACGGTTCCGGTGCTTGGACACATCTGGTGGAGCCTTGCAGTACTCTCCAGGCACGTGTGCCCACATCTTCATAGTATGTGCCATGCTACATAATATGATCCTGAGGAAACAGCTGCAGCAGGGTCATAATGGAGGAGGGCCTCACAGCCCACCGCAAATGCCAAGGCCAGCACAGGCACAGAGGGATCCAGACCATGGACACACTGTGCCAGCCCCAATAGGTGGACGGAGGCATGCCCAATATGCCTACGCCTTGGCAAAGAGGGAACGTATAGCACATACCTTGACAGTTTAGGCTCCCATGGACTGACACCCCTCCCCACCTGCATACAGTAACATGGATGGCACACAAACACAACTACCTGTAAATTGTGATGTATAGGTGGCCCACTGTGGAATCCTACATAGGCAGCCCTCAAACATTGTACACGCAACAGCCATGGGAACATGGAACTGTCAACACCTGAACCATAGATGCACCCATCAGCATCTGTCAGTGCTGTGTGTATAGGTTCCGAGGTACATTGGTAGGTACGTGCCCGATTGTCAGAGGCAAAACACCAAATGGGGCAAACAGTGACACCCATTGCCACAACATCGAGTAAGCAACTGTCGCGTACTGGAGCAGAGGCAGTTGCAGGAGCACATGTGTGTAAGCACTGTCCTACACACAGTCATCATGGATTACTCACCGCGTTACTGAGGGGCTTCACAAAACATAATCATGGATGTAGTGTCAAGGCAGGGGATGTACCCATGACAGGCATTAGTCACCCCGGCATGCTGCATCCATGGTCATATGAAGGTGTAGCAAATTATCGGGTGTACCTAATTGTGATATACATACCCAGTGCTGAAGTACAGCCAGTAAACATCACATGGACATACCATTAACTGGACCCATCAAGTTGTAAACTAACGGAGTCATCCATGTGAGTGTAGTGTGGAGTAACTGCTGTAGTGTACTGCACATACAAATTTACATAATTCGTGTACAACCCCCAGATGTCCAAGTGGTACATGCAGTGACTGTCGTGCATGTTCCCGGTCCCACATCCCGCAAGGGATGTAACATAATCCCGACAGCATGGGTAATGCAGTCCAGATGCAGGTCATCAGAATATGTGTAGCACACATTAGCGGGAATAAGCATTGCCCACAGCTGGTAAGCGATGTTTAAATACGACTATATGGATATGCGCGAAACAGGGCTAAGTGTCACCGGCCACTGCGCAGATCATGGTCAATGATGTACAGAACAGGTGACACCAGCATTAGTCACCCCTGAACAAATAGTGCCTGCTCTGAAGGGTAAAACGACCACTGCCAGGAGTGGAACAGGCAGTCATGTACACAATCACCCAACACTATTGCTAGGCAAGATGTACATACGGTAGGGTTGCCACAGTTCAAATGACCAATGTGGACATACACCAGATGTCAGCAGGACAACACACACCCGGCCAGGATGAAAACCAGAACAACAGTGTTTTGCATAGATAAAAAGCTTATAGTTTAGTAATGGTTGTAGGTACGTGTTCCGTGTCCTGTAACATGTAGGTGGGTCAGATACAGAATAAGGGTGACATGCAACAATGCCATAAATTATAGGGAATATGTTTGTCCCAAAATAGCAGGACATTTGCTATGTTCACAAATATTTCACAGGACACAACTGCACAAAGAGGGATTGTCCCTCGCAAAGTGGGATGGGAGGTAATCTTAACCTATGGCAGGTGTGTAATGTGACAGGTACAGACACAAACATTCGGAGTCTAGGAAACACAGTATACACTGACAAACACACAATGAAAGGCGTAGCGTGCCTGTCACCACCCCTGTTCGAGATATGTATATAAATATATATATATATATATATATATATATATATATATATATATATATATATATATATATATATATATATATATATATATATATATATATATATATATATGTATCTACATATATATAATACAGATAGAAAGGGCAATAGTGTGATATATGTCGATATACAAGGGGTCACTGGCATCTGCAAATATATAGATAGGTCGACGACATTCGAAACACCTTTGAGGTACAAATAAACAGGATACCGCTAACTATGAAACGTGTCACACACCGACACGCATAACCAGGATGATGAAAGACAGAAAGAACACAGTACTGGAACTGTAGAACCGCGAGCAATAGGACAATAGTAAGGACATGTATTCACCGCTGTCGGCGGTGCGGACCACATAGGTACCGTGTACAACTGTGGTTGTGTGTGATGTAACCTGTGTATGTGTGTGATGAGGGTGCCATGTGTGTTCCCCTGTGACTAAAGTGTGTCGTGTGTGTCCGCATAGTGTGTCTGTAGGTGGCAACTCGGAGGTAGATGACTACGGTAGGTGCGGGTATAGCTATCCGTAGGCATACGGTAAACACATGTCCCACATCGGGAGGGACGGCCCCCCCTGGGCAGGTGTGTCCTGACATGAAACATTAGAAATGGCAACTGTCCGTGAGTGTAGGACATTAGTATGTCTCACATAATATGCAATAGTTGCAGGAAATACTCATGCCTGTATGTAAGAAACGGAAATGTTACATGTAAACCGATACGTAGTGAAGGACCAAGAACAATAGTTTTGTAATGAGGATAAAAGTATGTGCTATCCTGTGTACTGACCGTGGCCATATGTCAGCCTGTAAACACAACTGTGTGACCCACATGTGTCCAACTATGGCCATATGAAAAGGTGGCAAGCCATGTGACAGAGGGTCTGACACCAACACCACTGCAATGACAGCAAATATCTGGGGCAGACATACATGGGATAGCATTCATTTACAAATATCTCTGCACATATCGCCGTACATCCGGAGGTGTGGAAGTATCAACCACATCTGCATACCATATTGAAACCAATTAACAATGGCCCACAGTAAATTCCCATAATAGAAGTCTATTAAGTGATAGCACTGTAATTAGGGAAGGGGCCCACACACATATATATGGACTACGTAGAAATGCAAGCCCCACAAAACCGTATATGCTACGTACACCCGCCTACATCCCCCACACTGTAAACTATAGCAATACAGACCGTAACCACAGCCCAAACATCTAGTTAGACAATTACATCTGCTGAACCGTTAACATACCTTGTGAGAGACATTTAAAGGCACCATGCAAAATTGTATCCATCGTATAACGGAACAAACGGCGATGTTACAGGTGTTTGCAATAGTCCTTCATCAGACGGGTGGGATGACAGGTACAGTCACAGGTAGAATCACACACAATCCACGGGGGACATGACCCCAAAATAGACTTGGCTCTACACAAAGCAGTTGCAATTACACACAACAAAACACAATACAGGCTGTCTCCCCAAAGTCAGGGCAAATGGCCAATGCCCAGGTGGAGAATTCAATTATAGTCCACTGCTGCTGCGTAATTGACGAAAGGAGTAGCTGCACAGCTGAAGTGCACGTAATTAGTCACACCGGACCACCAATTGGTGGCAGTAAACCACATGTTGCAGGCATAGACGTATATAAGGATGACTTGCCAGATATGCAAACTGTATGCTCATACTGTATAACAGTTGAAAGAATGATACAGAGGAGCGAGATAGAGTTGAAACACCAGAACGATATCAAGGTATGTATAACACTTAACTGTATGTATAGTATGTTCTGAATTATGTAATGTCAATGTATGCATAGCCTGGTTTGCAGTAATTAACAGTGTCCGCCATGCATAAAGTGGGGAATGGTATTTATGTAGTGATGTCTCGCTGATCGTACCAATGCTTGTAGAAGATGTGCGTCCAGCAGTGGGCCACACGGTAAACAGCACAGACACCACAAGGGATGCAACATGACGGCGTTAAACAGAACAATGTTATACGACCCACCGTCAGTGGCAGGGTATGTCCAATAAGTACGTGCCATAGTAGGGGATAGTATATGTAGATATACTGTAACAGTGCGCATGTGTATGTGCATATAACGTCAATGACATGTCTAAGTTGGACCCTCTGTGCAAGTAATGGTTGAATTATGGGATACCATGTAAAACATGTGTAATGTATAGTACAGTAGATTGATACATCAGATATGTTACACAGGAGAACAGGCATATGATGCATAACAAAGGTATTATATAGTCATGTGAGTACTATGTAATTAAGATATGTATAAACAGTTATGATGAAATAACTATGTACTCCACTCTGTGCATTTGCAAAGGACGCAAACATTACTCCCATATTAGAATAGCGGAAGAGATGTGACAGACAAACATGAACATGATTGGCGTGTACAATAACAGTAGACATATGGCCCGTAGTCACAGGATATTGTAATAGCATGACAGCCAATCTAACTGGAAGGACTATACCAGTAACCATGCACAAAGGACATGTAATAGCTGCACAGGTTCATAGTGGTGTACCATGCAGTCTGGCAAGTCAATGTGTAACAACAACTACAGTGTGCACACCAGTGGCACCTCTTCAGGGTAGTGTCCTGTGAACAGAAGAGCCATGCGTAACCTGCATCACTGTACAGTACAGCCACTGTAGCGATCCCTGGCATACATGTGTCCACCATCCAGCAAGCGAGATATCACATGAACACTGCTACTGACTGTCCATGCGTGATGTACATAGGAAACATGTCCCAAAGCATGGTGAGTGTCCGGTCTGAGAATGCAACCCCCAAGCACGTGCCACATACAATCGCGTGTGTGTGCACATATCCATGAGCATCATGGTCATAGTGGCTATTGTGTATGTCGTGTATGCGGAGTATATCCATAAACATATTTGCAGACATGGGCCCTGTCTGTGCAGCAGACGTCACCCCTGAGTATGTAGTCTGCACATGTGTACAGATGTGGTGTCTGTACATAAGCCACATACGTCACCAGGTGTAGCTCAATAAACATCATGGCATATTAATGTTGGGGTATGTAAAGCTGTTGTGTAAGGTACACCCTACGTGAGGTGTTGTACCCATGGATGTGTGTATACGTCTGGTGTTCAGAGGTACAATGGGTGCCCATGTACCAGCTACACACCCAGGACCGACACATGTGAACATGTAGAAGGATATCCATGCCACAGTGGCAATGTGGTAATCACAGGAGTGTGTGCGACATACATGTGTCTTACACACATGTACAATGTAACATGTATGTAGGGGAATAACACCTATGTGATAACCAGTGGGAGGATGGTGTATTGCAAAGGTGATGTACACACCGAGTGTCATGCAGGTAGAGGCCATGATGTTCATATTGGTATCTGTCACAGTGACACCAGTATGGATGGGGTCTGTATCAGCTGGTGGAGCAACAACGGTGCTGGGTATGCAGTGGTCTGTAAAGCTAGGCAGGGAAGTCCCCTCAGTGGTAGCCTGTACCTCAGGGAAGCATATACCGAGCATGAGGGCCCCATGACTGAGGACTGTGGTAAGCCAAGTGTAACTGGATTGCAGTATGTGATTTGGTATGCCACCCTCAGTGTGTATGTCCCGTCCATTAGTCACATTGCATAACATCTGGAGACATATGTTGTGATGTGCAGGTGGATGTGTATGTAGTCAATACCAGAATGGAGAACGGTGCTGAATGGCAGCGAGAGGAGAATGCAGGCTGTGTGGACACCTGTGTCATCATCAACAACTCTGGCGACTGTAGGAAAGGTGTTCAACAGGTGTAGGAGGCATGCTGTGTCCCCGACAAAACCAACCCAGCTGGCATCAAAGGACTGGGACACAACAGAGACTCGACGAATGATGTCCATGATTATGTGCCCCATAGCCATGCATAACAGACCAGTGAGGTGTGGTAGGGCAATAGTCCCAGTCATGTAGTGTGGCGCCACCTGTGAGGAGTGTTACAGTCGCTGGGTGCCAGTCAGGGGCTACAAAGTCTGGTACAAGGCTATTACTGAATATGGTGTCCCAGTGGGGAGAAATGCTGTTCAGAGTTCTGTGGACATCACAGCCTGGGATATTGCAGGGTGACAAGAGGCCTGTGTCCTAGGACATATAGAGTGCAGGTCAGTACTGTGTAGGTGTGACTGCAGGTTCACCGCAATGTACCTGCAAGGAATGTGGCCCTGCAGGGAGTGAGAGGGTGTAATGTTATCAATGAAGCCATTAGACAGGATGTTGCCAACATCACCTGTTACTGTCATGTTCCAGAGTGACAGCTGTATGTGTGAGCAGATGTGGGTATTGCATACGACTACTGACATACCACCAAAATGCCCTGTGGTACATCTTGGAATGTGTTGCAGTAATGTGTATGTAGCTAGTTATGGTGTATGTGATATGAGATCCTGTGGTCCTACTGAGGCTGATCAGTGAGTCACCCTGCCCATGGGAATGTACACCATTGTGTAACAGCCTCCACCTGTTGTTGTAAAGTATGTCCATGGGACTACACCCCCAGAGTGTCATCTGTATTCTGGTGTGTACCTGCATGGCTCTGTGTGGAATAGCATGAACCACATTGTCGTGTACATGCTATTGAAGTGCACTGTGGTATGTCTCAGCGTTTGCATGTGCATTGTCTACCTGCACGTGTGTCACGACAACTACCGCTGTCATACTACATCTGTAGTTGGTGTTGTAGTACTCATCTACTGTGTATGCCGTGAAGTGTGTGGTGCCGGTATGTGGCTAACAAGGGTGGGTAGCAGATGTTCGGATACCACCAATGAGGGGACAACCGCAGGTGTCGAACAGCAGTCACATGTTGGTAGTGTCCATGACAAGGATACTGTTGGTCTTGGAGGTGGTGTATGGGTCGAACCAGCTGAGCGGAGGTTATGACTCACGCACAGTGTACGCCTAATGTGTCAGTACATGTGCGGCTATCACAGTTAGGTGTGGGTTACTGTCAGTCTCACATTAGTAGCAGCAGTAGTTCCGGACACAGTCATATGCACGTGGAGCACCTGTGATGCATTGTGCGAAGTAACCAGCCGGGATGTGTGTACAACATAGTGGAATATGGGGACACCTCAGCTATGGGTGTGCCAGTCCAGGTACGTGCCTGAGAGGTATGGTCTGTCTATACCCAGTCAATGCAGGTGTGCTCCGCAGAGCCAAGAGGTAGGTCATAGTCACTGCAGAGATATTGCAGTGGTGCAGTATCAGGTGTGTCTTGCCTGCGTGTGTCACAGAGGATGATGTCAAGCATTGTGTGACATGACCACATGCTTCGCTAGCCTGTTCCTGTTCTGGTGGTGACTGTTATTGGGCACTGTGCAAGACAGGCAGTATAAAAGCAGCAAGAGACCAACATGTGATCTGTACTCCCAGGGCTGACAGGTGCAGGTCAACTGTGCCACAGCATCATGTTGTTTGGCCGGGTCTGTCAAAGTGTACGTATACTAGATGCCTGTGGAATGACAGCAGAAGCAGGGACAACTGTTGGGAGTGACACAGTCATTTGTAGTACAGTGGTAACAGGTCTGGATGAACGCAAATGCTTCCCAGGGCGTGGACCACACCAGCAGAGGCTAAAAGTGGTTAACAGGTCTGTGCCCTGAC
>NC_056726.1:609788573-610036073 GCF_019279795.1 Protopterus annectens
AAACGTTGATAGAATGCTAGGTTTTTCATTAGCATGACTTTTCTGCAGGTTGTGGAGTCTTATACTCGGGATATTTCTCATTATTTAGTGACGTCAATCCTCAGCTATTTACCACACTGGTGCCGATTGTCAGAGGCACACAACAGCACTATGGGGTGAACCTGTGATCATTCTTAGGGTGCCACCTTTTCAACTGCCCAAAGTGGGACATGCTCTGTAGAGATGTCAGATTTTCCAGGACAGAACATACCTACAGCCGTGCACAGTACAGAACTTTAACCTTTTTTGTACATATAATAGCTTATTCTAGTAAGATTTGAATTGCTTATGCTACTTCACATAACATATTGAGGATTCATATATAAAATAAATGTTTTATGCGACTATTAAAGTAAATTAGGAAATAACATTGTCCTAAACTCTCAGGACATTTGCTATGTCTTGATTCTTTTCACAGGACACAACTGCCTACAGAGGGACTGTTACTCGCAAAGTGGGACAGGTGGTGACCCTAGTCATTCTGCGAATATCCAGACAGTTGAGTGGTATGACATGGACCTCTGTAATATGCTGTTGTGTTCTGGCACAGCAGTAGCTCAGCATTAAAGACTGCAGTCGGAACGTGCTGACAGACAGTTGGGTTTCAGACTTTATACTCCAGACATTAATGCCAATGTGCAAACTGTTATTCTATCAAATTCTATGTTTCTAAGAGATATGTTTGCAGAGTGTCCCTGATTTTGTACCTTGTCTCACTTATATTCACGGCTCTGTCCAGATATCTTGCTCACACAGGTTGACAGGTATGGTCAGTCACGACTGCACACAGTCAGTGTCCCTCACACTTGATCAGGGTTGACCTGTTTACATAGTGTCTTCCTCTCCCTCATGCCATTTTCCACTTTGCAAATGTGTGCATTATATTCTCCCTCCTATTCATGTCTGGACACGTGCATCACGGGAAGGTATTTTATCCTGGGTGGTAGGTTATGCATGCCCACTTAGGGCTGGACAGTGTCATGGACCTCCACTGCACATTCTGACTTGTGTCCAGATATCTACTGGATTGGACATCATGTCATCATACCCATTCTACTATTTACACAAGTTGGTCATCCCATGAGGGATATCCCAAAAATTGGACAAGACCAAAACAAGTTAGATAATGAAGATTTTTGTGTCTTCATGAAAACGTGCAGGGGGTTTTACCTGCAGGGGATACATGGTTTGCAATCCTGACACTGCCTAGGGTGACAATACCTACTACATATGCATAGGGGTCACTGTGTGTAGCTGTTTCTGCAATAAACCAGTGGACCAAGTACGGCTGGATTTGGTGGACGTTCTGGTATGGTGGCAGGTTGTGTGTTGTGGAGGGTATGCTGGGTAGGCTATTATGCATCCAGGTGTGTTGCATTTGTTATGGCCAGTTCCATCAGGACCCATCTGTGGGTATGTGACGGTGCCATATCTATACATTTGTCTCGCATATTTCCATATTCATATGTTTGTGGGATTATGTTCTACACTATGGCCTGTCTGCTTGTCTTGCAGCTGTTTATACATGAGATTGTGTTTCTTTCCACTTCACCCGCTGCCCCCTCATACACTTCCGGTTCACCTTTTCTGCATATGACACAAGTATCTCCTTTGAGGAATTTACCATTAAACACACACCCCTCACACGCGAATTACTCACACCCTATAGAGCACTACTTTGGTTGTTGGCCCATGACATGGCCAGAGTTACACATTGATTATCCTACATGTGTCGGGTACCTTTATGGTTGTGTGGACTACCCTGCCATGTTTGCTTTCCACATGCTATACCTCAAGCACATAGGTACACGCCCTTACTTCACTTTCATTACTTGGTTGGTGTATCCGGGTACTACCCGTTCCACTGTGTCACATACACATTCGGATTATACAGCTGCCTTCCAGATTTTGCCAGCCTGTTCTACTCATTGGTAGGATGGCACCTTTTCATATGTCCAAGCTATTCCTTACACATGTCCGACTGTTGTGGACATTGCCTCCCCACAGTCGACGGTTATGTTTCCACCTTTTCAACTGGCCACAGTGTGACATAGGGTTACCACCTGTCCCACTTTGTGAGGGACAGTCCCTCTTTGGGCAGTTGTGTCCTGACATGTAATTGTAAACATGGCAAATGTCCTGAGAGTTTAGGACAGACATATTTCTTATATTTTATGTGATAGTTGCATTAAACAGTTAATTCTGTATCTGAAATACCTGACTGTTATGAGAAACAGAATAAGCATCTAAAATGCTACAGGAATATGCTTTTCTGTAGGCAAAACAGTTATGTTCTGTCCTTTGTACTGGCCATGGGTATATGTCGGCCTGTACAATCTGATGTCTGTACCAAACATGTCCCACTTTGGCCATTTGTAAAGGTGGCAACCCTACTGTGACAGTTGCGTTGAACACAACATATTTTACAGGCCGACACATACCCATGGTCAGTTCGGCAGATAGAACTTACAATTCTTGCCTATATCTAAGCTTATTCTTGTAGCATTTCGGTATCTTATTCAGTTTGTTCTGACATTTATGTAATATACGTCCAGTGAAATATGTTTAATGCAACTATTGCATGACGTCTATGGAGGAATTATGTCCTATATTCTCTGGACATTTGCCAGTTTTACATGTTTGTGTCAGGACACATCTTCCCACAGAGGGACTGTCACTCGCAAAGTGGGACAGGTGGTAATCTTGGTCGACGGTACGGGTCATGCTGTTCCTATCAGCCTACATGTGTCCGTGTTATTATGGCTCATTTATATGCTCCTTCTGTTTCGTTTATATGCGTATGCTATTTCCTATCACATTTGGTATGTGAAATATGGAAATACCTTTTGTATGTTACTATTACATGGCTTGTGGGATATGATTCAGACATACGGTCACTACCTTAATCTACATTTCTCCTTGTGTATTTTGTTATGGACACATCTGCACAGCTATGTTCCCTCCCTCACATTATGGGTCGGCTGGTGACCCTCTCCATTGTACTGGACGTACCTAATGGCGGCATGCTAACATCTGATACGTTTGACTTCCACATGGTATAGCTATCAACACTACGTTGGACTACAGGCACATGGTTTTAATGTAATTTTTTCATGGGTAGGGACCCGTTATTCCCTACCGTGCATTTGTGTTTGATTCTTCATTTTCTGTTCGCACGGACTTTGCTTTGCATACATTTCAGTCTCCACGGACACTGATAGGTATGATTACTATTGCTGGCGGAATATAATATTCAGCAATTTAGGTTGCTCCTCGAAAGCTGACATTGACACGCCTCCCTGCGCAACTTTGATACGCCCCTTGCACTCGTGCACATTTCCTATGCACATGGCTGTGGTGGCTGCGCGCCTTCATTAATATGCATATGGCGCGACTACTCCATATCTATGCCACATGGCCGGTGCAAGCCTTACGCCGGACTTGCGCCAAGCTTCATGAATCCAGGGGATTGTTTATCTTTCCTTTTCTGTCACATATGTATATAAGGCTATTACCCTATATGCATGCTTATTCCGTCTCAAATCAACTACATTTTTTTCTCACTAGTTCTATTATTGCTATATCTATTATCTTTATATTCTCTTTACACAATATACATATACCTGAATATGTTTTTTTATCTATATTCCAAATAACAGTACCATTCCAAAGCTTTTATGTTTGCACTCTTTCCTCTTCTGTTAGCAATCTAATGTCTTCTAATACTATTATTTGAGCATCTACAGACACACACCAATATATAATATTAATTCTCCTCTTGAAATTTTTCATACTGTTCACATTTAAAGCTACAATTTTCAACTTTATAGAACAGTTATATAAAAGATGTTTTTATCCCTTATCTTTCTTATTTTCTCTTACCATTATATTTTTAAACGTTCTTTTTTTATCTCTTACTCTCTTTCCTCTTGTATTTTTCTTGCCTTTTACTATATGCCACTCCGACTATTCTTCACTTGTCTCATTGGTTTCTTTTTCTTTAATTTTAAAAGCAAGTTTTACATTTTTCAGTTGTGGTGTATCTTCCTGTACAGCATCTTCTTGTATTTCTTTTTCTTGTATAACTTCATTTACAGTTTCTTTCTTATTTTCATTTTCTTGTGTCTGTCTCACAGTCTAACCATGAATGTCTTGCATTACCACATTTTTTACACTTCAGTTCACATTTCTTTGCATTATGACCTGTCTGCCCACATAAATAACATCTTTTTGTCACACTCATTAACTAAATGATCATTTTTTCCCACAAAATAGCAAGTTTTAGGTTGTTCTCTATATTTCAGAAAACCTCTATTACCATAAACATTAATAATGCTAGGTATATGTATGACATTGTCATTTTCCATTTTTTTAAATTACTCCACATTCCCATTCCCCTGTCCATATTCATCTTTCATCATATATTTTAGTAGTGTTCATCACTTCTTTACATATTGTCAACAAATGTCCTTTCAGTTCTGTTGCTTCCACTTCAGTTCTAAACTGAAACAAAATCCTTTTTTTTGTTTGTTTGTAAAAAGGTTGTGTAACATATTCTGACCTTGGAAAGTCTGTTTTCCTTTTTTTCATTAACCCCCCAAAATTTCCATAGCTCGACCAGTTTCAAATATCAAGTCACAAAATGTTTCTTTGTTAATTAAAATGAAAGCTCTTACCTTTTCAACTGTATCACCCAGTGGTACTATAACATTGTCCCATACCTCATATCTGTCCAAACCTTCTTCATTTTTACTGCTCACCCAAACAACAGATTTCTTCTTTGCTTCCTTTACTCTCATCTCCTCTTTGGTCTCTTCTCCCACTGTTGCAGCATAAGTCTTTTTTTCTCTGGACCCTTTTCTAGCACATTTTCTATCTCTACTTTCTCCATAATTTCATTCCAGGATACTGCAGCTCCACTTTCTGGCTCACTCTGGTTTATCATCTCCTCCATATAAACATCCTGCAACCCTACAAACTGGAGGTTTGAAATAATGCATCTTTACTCTTTTTCTGTCAATTCAAACACATTTTTTGGAAATTTTGCTCTGAATCTATTTCCACCTCTACAATCACTTCTGTTTCCTTCTCAACCTCCTCTCCACACAAAAATATTTTGTCTGCTCCCAAATCATTTGAGAACATTTTTCGTAGCGATTCTACTATTTCTCTTTCATTTTCCATATTTTTCGCCACCATTTCACTTTGGCTTACAGCCTTCATGTTTCCTCCCTGTTTCTTTGGGCTGCCTCTGTGCTGAGACTGGAAACATAAAGTCATTTGTGTCACACAAACTCTTTACCCTACTACCAAGACTAGGGGAAGTTCCCCATTGCCCTGGTAAAATTTCCCCTAGTAGTTTAAATACCACCTTGGGTCTCCCCTAAAAAGATGCTTCTGGTCTAGTGTGACTAACCCAGTCAAAAAGGGATACATAAATAAATAAATACAAATAAATAAGCAATAGAACTGGAAAACTGAAGGCTGTAAGGCTGCTATGGTAACTGATATACCACTGTAAAATCCCTATTTATATTTGTTTCAAGTACAGAAGAGGATTACACAAATACAGGGTCAAAGAAAAGAAAAATCATTGCCTCTGCTACTGGTGTGACTCACATACAAGCAACAAATGAGGTGGGAACTTCTTAGCTGCAGGAATCATAATTTCATGATGCTGAGGGGGGGGGGGGGCAATTATTTACATGCAGCACCAGTACAGATTATTTCATAAGTACCCTTAAAGCACAGCTTCTGTAAACAGAGATCTACAAAGATATTCTTCTCCTTATATTTTTAAAGTAAAGATCCTGTACTTATTGATTAATTTTTAAACAGCAACTGTATTTTTCTGGAACTTTCTGTCACTCTCGGTGGATATATAGACCATATTTGTTAAAGGTACTTCCAAAACCCACGACATATCAAAACTACTTCATATGCTGACTATCAAAAGTTTTCAAACTGGTGTATCCACATTGAGTCTCCTCCTCTTCTCTTTAATAAGGATAGATTAAAATTCTTATTCTGTCTTCACAGAACAATGTGAAAAATTAGTTCTGTTTTATAGAATGGCCATGATAAGTAAAAACAATAGCTCCCTTCTAAGCTGAACTGACTATTGGCTTGCTATATTGATATCAAGTTGAATGTCTCATTATCAAACACTGCAGGTTTATCTTTCATTTAGTTCTCATTCAAATTTGTGCATGCAGCATGTCAGGTTTATGAATGGGCGAAAATGATTACATGCTTAACATCATTTGCCAAGTTTAATCAATTGCAGGCAACACAAATGTGATAACAGTTCTGACATTCATAGTGTGGGGAGTCTCCAATATAAATGTGTGGCCATGTTGTGTATCCAGCTGGCTAGGGTATGTTAAGATGAGACTATTGTGCTTGAATATTAGAACCCAAATAAATGAAAATAATTTTAGGAAAGGCAATAAATTATAATCCTGGGATCTAAGGCTGGGTTCAACACAAGGCAACCTAGGCAGCTGCCTAGGCCGTGGTGTTAACTGAGGAGCCCGGCCTGCAACAAAAACAAAACAAAAAAAAAAACAGAAACCCAAAAGTATTAGCATTATCCAATAATAAGCTCCCACTCCTCTTCAACTGTACTTCCACAGTTAAGCGTTGATTTAGGAACCAACATTGCTCAATGCACCTGCGAAAAACTGAGAGGTTGCCAGCCCAGCCTGATAGAATTTTGTAAATAATTCTAAGTCATTGCAAATATTAATATGATCCACAGGCTTGTTTCACAAATGTAAAGAAAGCTATGCTATGTGTTGAGCTTCAAAAATGTAACCACAGTGTAAACTGCTGGAAGAAAGCTGATAAGTAAAGAATTTGAGAACTGTGTATGATCTCAAACCTGGGTGGCTTCCTGGCAGGTGCAGATCAAAAGAGAAATGTTAAATTTCAAGTTCTGTGAGCCTGGGAAACTTAAGCAGACATAACAAGAATGATGTAATCTGAAATGACTCAGTAGTAATGTGTATTATTAATGTAAGGGCTATCTTAGAAAGTAAGGATAGCATTTTGTATTTTGTTCTAAAACTGACAACAACTCACAAGCAGTTTTTCTTGTCAGTAGGATCTATATCTTAGTATTGCTCTTATAGATAGATAGAAATAGCAAGATTAGTCTAGCTGTTTTCTATATTTATGTCAGACTATCCTACAATGTTGCTTTAAAGTATTTCCTGTGATTCCTGAAGTCACTAATGTCATCGTGTTGAGTTAATAAGGATGGTCTTGTGTTTTTATTATTTATTATTAAATATATTTAAACTTTTTAACTGTGGCTGTTTTGTGTGTAGAGATATTTAAGCTTTTAAGGGTACTTGCATGTATTTGGTGACACATTATAGGCCACTCCTAAATAGTCTTCAAGTCGTAGTCATACTTACCAATTGGATAATAATAACATTGCACAGCAGAATTTGACACCCTTTGGTAAGGGCCTTTATAGTAGTTGATAAGGGTGGTTGGTGGCAGTAGGTACTACCTTATAGTCTGGACAGAAGGGGGCATAGCTGGAGAACCTGTGCCAGCCTTTCCCTGGAGTGTCTGTGTGTTTGTATATAATTCATATCTCAAAGTGTGTGTGTGTCAGCTACTAGGGCAGGGACATGAAGCATTGGTTGGACAGAGAGGGTGCTGGAGGTTTTGGCTTGACCACTTTGCTGAGATCTGTACCCTAGAGCTATGCCAATGGGGAGTCTTACTGGGGCTCTGGAGAGAAAGGGAGAAACCAGCCCAAGACTGACTGTGATCTCTGAGTGCTTTTACAGGGGAATTGTACTTTACTGTGTGTGTACTTGTTATCCTCCCAATGTGAATGCTCCTCACTGGTGCTAGTGTTGAGGATTGAGGCTCCTTGATTACCGGGGCAGTTCACGGGCATCACATATTAATTGGTGGCAGTGGTGGGATATCCACATCAAGTATTAATTGGGTGATAGTGATGAGTTAGCCACATCACATATTAATTGGCTTGTAGTGGTGTAGATAGTGAATTCCTGTAGCTTGTGTACAGTGATCACTGAAGGTGTTTTTCTACTCTAAATCAGCCATGCAGTGAACATTCAGAATTCAGATCACAGTTGTTTTATTTATTTTGTTAGCTTAGCTAGTCAGGAAGAGCAGGCAAACATGTCAGCAGAGGAATATGGCAAGCTGACAAGGAGCCAGTTGGCTGAGATGTGCCAGGCTAAAGGACTGGTGCATGGAAACCTGACTAAAGCAGACATGCTGCATCTGAGAATAGCAAGCAGGAAGATGATCAGACTGGCTGTGGAGATGTATAACACTCAGAGAATGGACAGCTCAACCTTTCTACGATGACTTAAAAATCCATCTGGAGTTAAAGAGACTTGAGTTGGAGGCCAAGTGGTTGGAAATAGAAGCAGCAGAGAGACTGAGGCATCTAGAGACTGAGGAAAATGAGAAACTGCGATCTCTGCAGGCTGAGGAGAATATGAAGCTGCTATACCTGGTAGCTGTGAAGAAGGAAAGGCAGAGGCAACATAAAAAGTGAATGCTGACTCTTTGCTAGAGTCATGGAGGTAAGTGGGAAGGGAGTAACTGGACCCCAGAAGCACAAACGTTTAGTACATTTCTTCCACAGTTTACAGAGGGGGATAATTTTTACAGTTTCATTCATATGTTTCAGAGGGTATATAAACAGTGTGATGTTGACCAAAGGCTCTGGGTACGGTTCTTGACCCCCCTTGCTCCATGGTATAGCTGTAACTATTTTCTCCAAACTGTCTGACAATGATTTCTTAAATTATAAAGCTGTAAATAATTGTTTGCTAGAATTTTTTAAGCTAACACTTGAAGCTTATAGGAAAAACATTCATGAGCATAGACTCAAGGCATATGTAAGTGTGTGTGAATATGTTGATGACCTAAGCACTTGTTTTCATAGGTGGGTGTGTGGATGTCACATAACCACTTTTGAAGGGCTGTCAGACCCTTTGGTGAGGGAACAAGCCCTTAGCACTTTGCCTGAGGACATGAGGATCTGGTTAGTTGATAGACAGTGCTCTACTGCAGATGTGTTGGGGAAGAAGGGAGACCTACACCTAGCAAGCAGGGCATCCCTACACAGGAAAGGGACACCCAGTGCTGCTCATGGGTCAAAGGAAACCCATGGTGGGCAGTCCAGACTGCCCCAACAGAATATGACAGTAGCAGGGGAAGCCACTAGTTCAGGTACACTTCTAGGACGTAGGGTTAAATGTTTTGAATGCAACCACTGAGACCATGTGGCATATAGATGTCCACAGAGCCAAGGTGGGGAACAAAAGGTGAGATAGCCAGTAAGTGGGTATGATAAAATGCCAATAGTAGGTTGTCTTGAGACAACAGAGGTACCAAACTACCATCCTGCAGATGTCCTGATAGAAGGATTTTGATGAGGCAGTACCATGTATTTATGCAGTTACACACAGTCAGGCTTGGAGGCAAGCATGTGGTCTGGTAGCCTGATGGAGACCCAGACAGACTGCTTCCTTGCAGCCAGGACTGGTGAGATGGTTACTTCATGGAAGGAGCTACCCTGTAGCACTGACACTGATGGTGAGCCACAGCTGCTTGT
Source organism: Protopterus annectens (assembly GCF_019279795.1). NCBI lineage: Eukaryota > Metazoa > Chordata > Ceratodontiformes > Protopteridae > Protopterus > Protopterus annectens. The sequence continues at coordinate 609,798,229 of NC_056726.1, forward strand.
GGGTACTGATGGTCCCTTGAACAGAGTGACTGCAAGGGTAGAAGTACCCAGGCTGACTGGCAGTGAGGCACCACTGTCAAAGGATACCAGACTTCCTGTGGAAGAGGAGCTGGGAAGGGTTACAAAGAGAGATATGAGACAGGTTCATTTCTCAGACCCTACATTACAAACCCTGAGGAAGGTTGCTAGTGAGGCACCTGATTCTCAAGGGAAGGGGGAATCTGTATACTGGGACAAATGGTTACTGTATAGAGAGTGGACCCCTAAGGGACAGCTAGAAGGTGAGAGGATACAGCAGTTGGTATGGCCTAGAGCCTACCATCTGGCACTTATAGCCATAGCCCATGATATTCCCTTTGCAGGTCATATGGGCATAAAATATACAAAGAGAGATATTATGCAGCACTTTTAGTATCCTAGAATTTCCAGAGATGTAACAGCGTACTGCAGGACCTGTGAGCAGTGCCAAAAGGTAGACAAGGCATGAGACAATGTGAAACTCCTTTGATGCCTTTGCCTGTGATTGAGGAGCCATTTCATTGTGTAGCTATGGGTACTGTGGGGCCTCTGACTACCCCAAACTCCACAGGGAAAAAGTATAACCTAGTGGTAGTAGATTATGCTACAAGATATCCTGAGGAAGTGGCTTTGTCCTCTTATGGAGGCAGAAAAGGTGGCAAATGCTCTGTTAGAGATGTTCAGCATGGTAGGCTTCCCTAAAGAAATACTGACTGACAGAGGTGCCAATTTCATGTCAGACCTGCTGGCTTGTCTGTGGAAGTACTGTGGGATGAAGTGCCTAAAGTCCACCCCCTACCATCCCCAGACTAATGGTCTTGATGGGAAGTTAAACTCTACACTCAAGTCCATGCTATGGGCATTTGCAAACCAGTTTAAGAGTGAGTGGGACAAATATTTGCCCCATCTGTTGTTTGCTTATAGAGAGGTTCTTCAGGAATCTACAGGTTTTTCACCCATTGAGTTGATGTATGGTCATAGGGTGAGGGGGCCTCTAGATTTAATTTGAGATGAGTGGGTGGGTGAGTGTGAATCTCACAAGGAATCTGTTGTGGAATATGTCCTAAACCTCAGGACATGGCTCAGGGAACTCATCGGCTTGGCCCAGGAGAACCCGGCAGAAGCCCCACAACAGAAAAAAGGTCTGATATAACAGGAATGCTTGAGCTAGAGAGTATGCTGTAGGGCATTAGGTGAGGGTTCTCATTTCTGTCAGATACAACAAGTTGTACGCAGCTTGGGAGGGACCCTACAAGGTGGTGTGGAAGGTCAGTGATGTTAACTACATGGTAGAACTGCTAGACAGAAGGCAGGGGCAAAAATTGTACATGTTAACATGATGAAACCTTACCATGATAGGGAGGCCCTTGTGATGAGTATTTGCAGTGGATTGCAGGAGGAGTTTGAGGGAGATCTGGTGACTGATCTCCTCAGTGAGGCTTCGGCTGACACTTACGTGGAAGGGGTAGCAATGTCCCAGCAGCTATCTCCTACCCAGGATCGAGAAATCTGAGCAGTGTTACAGGATTTTGGGGACATGTTCACTAGAAAACCAGGGTGCACCAACCTGGTGCAGCACCAGATGGATACAGGACCCCAAAGGCCTATTAGGCAGGCCCCTAATAGGGTACCTGAGAGAGTCAAACAGACTCTGAGGGAGGAGATACAGGAAATGTTGGAAGTAAGGGTAATTCAAGAGTCCAACAGTCCCTGGGCCTCCCCAGTGGTGCTGGTATTAAAGACGGATGGCAGCACCAGGTTCTGTGTGGACTACAGGAATTTAAATGCTCACACAGAATCAGATGCTTACCCCATGCCTAGGACAGATGAAGCCCTAGAGCAGCTGTGTGGGGCTAAGTATCTTACCACCATTGATCTTATCAAGGGTTACTGGCAGATGCCCTTGACTCCCAGTGCTACAGAGAGGTCAGCCTTTGTGACTCCTTTTGGCTTGTATGAGTTCACAAAGATGCCCTTTGAGATGAAAAATGCCCTGGCAACTTTCCAGAGGCTGGTAGATCATATCCTAGCAGGATGTTTTGCCCTTGCTTGCTTAGATGATATTGCCATCTACAGCCATTCCTGTCAAGAGCACCTTCATCATGTCAGAGAGGTGCTGGGCAGACTACAGAGGGCAGGGTTGACCATTAAGCACAGCATATGTCAGGTGGGTATGGCAGAGGTCTTCTACCTTGGATATAGAGAGGGGAGTGGTAAGATCAGGTCAAAATCTGCCAAAGTGGAAACTATTCTGGCATGGCCTGCACCTGTTACCAAAAAGCAGGTCAGGGCATTTTAAGGGACAGCAGGATATTATAGAAAGTTTGTCCCCAGTTATAGTACCATAGCTGCTCCCCTCACAGACCTGACAAGAAAAAAACAGGCCAGATGAGGTAGTGTGGACCACAGCATGTGAATGGGCATTCCAGAAGCTTAAAAGAGCTTTGGGAGGACCCCCTGTGTTAGCCAGTCCAGATTACAGCAACAACGTTTTTGTGCAGGTGGATGCTTAGAACCATGGAGTGAGGGCTGTACTTAGCCATATTTTTTCAGATGGAGGAGAGCACACAGTGGATTATCTCAGTCATAGGCTCCAACCCAGGGTGGAATGCTATGCAGCTGTAGAAAAGGAATGTCTAGCCATAGTGTGGGCACTGCAGAAACTTCAGCCTTATCTGTATGGAAGGAAATTCACTATAGTTACAGATCACAATCCCCTAACATGGTTACATTGACCAGCCAGCAAAATGCCAAGTTTCTAAGGTGGAGCCTAGGGTTGCAAGCATATGATATGTGAGTGCAGCACCACAGTGGGATTAGCAATGCCAATGCAGATAGGCTGTCAAGACAGGGAATAGGTTAAGGTATACCCAGATAGACCTAACCTTCTCAAGCAATATTTCTCAAGGGACACTTGAAAAACGAGCTTGAGTTCTCAGGGGGGAAGAAATGTAAAAAACTGAGGGGCTGCCAATCCAGCCAGATAGAATTTTGTAATTAATTCTATGTCATTGTAACTATTAATATGATCCACAGATTTGTTTCACTAATGTAGAGACAACAGTGTTATGTGTTTACCTTCAAAAATGTAACCACCATGCACCCTGCTGGAAGAAAGCTAAGTAAAGAATTTTACAACTGTGTATGATCTCAAGCTCAGAGACAGGATGTCTGGGCTAGGAAATTCTTTCTATTGTCCTAAGACATAGATAATTACTAGGTTTCACATGTAAAGTGTCTTTTATTGCTGTGGCTTCCTGACAGGTGCAGATCAAAAGAGAAATGTTACATTTTAAGTTCTGTGAGCCAGGGAAACTTAAGCAGACATAACAAGAATGATGCAATCTGAAATGACCTCAGCAGTAATGTGTGTTATCAATTTAAGGGTTATCTCAGAAAGTAAGGCTAGCATTTTGTTTTTTGTTCTGAAGCTGACAACAACTCACCAGCACTTTGCCTTGTAAGTAAGATATAGATCGTAATATTTTTCTTAGAGATAGATAGAAATAGCAAGATTATTCTAGCTGTTTTCTTTATTTATGTCAGACTATCCTACAATGTTGTTTAAAAGTATTTCCTGTAATTTCTCTAATGTCATTGTGCTGCATTAATAAGTATTGTCTTGTGTTTTTATTATTTATTATTAAATATAATTTTATCAGTGGCTGTCTTGTGTGTAGAGATATTTAAGCTCTTAAGAGTACTTGCATGTATTTGGTGACACTGTATAGGCCACTCCTAAACAGCCTTCAAGTGTTAGTCACACTTACCAATTGGATAATAATAACATTGCGCAGTACAATTGGACACCCTTTGTAAGGGCCCTTATATTTACTGATAAAGGTGTTTGGTGGCTGTCTGTACTACCTTATATTCTGGGCAGAAGGGGGCATAGCTGGAGAACCTGTGTCAGCCTTTCCTTGGAGTGTCTGTGTGTTTGTATATAATTCATATTTCAAAGTGTGTGTGTGTGTGTGTGTGTGTGTGTGTGTGTGTGTGTGTGTGTGTGTGTGTGTGTGTGTGTGTGTGTGTCAGCTACTTGGGCAGGGACACGAAGCACTGGTTGGACAGACAGGGTGCTGGAGATTTTGGCTTGACCACTCAGCTGAGATTGTACCCTATAGCTGTGCTAGTGGGGAGTCTTATTGGGGATCTGGAGAGAAACGGAGAAACCAGCCCCAGACTGACTGTGATCCCTGAGTGCTCTTAAAGAGAAATTGTACTTTATTGTGTGTGTACTTGTTATCCTCCCAATGTGGATGCCCCCCACTTGTGCTAGTGGTGAGGATTGAGGCTCCTTGATAACTGGGCCAGTGCACGGGCATCACAGCACCAATAAGCATAAACCAGATAACTATGGTAGTCATGTAGCAAGGTCACATTGCTGCAATATCAAGGGTGGGAGAGAGATTAGCCTGCCCCAGGTGCTGACATCAGTGTATTGTGGCCTTATTGCCATATTGTTCTGTTGATGCAGAGCAGAGGAGAGGTGTGGGTGTGTTGTGTGCATGGGCAGCATTATGTTGGGACACATCAAGGCACGTGTACAGTACTGTGCCCTGGAAAAAATAAAAGTCTTCTTTATTTTATAAGCATGCAAACCTTGCTGGTTTGCCTCAATGTGCTTTCTGTGCTCTGTAGTCAGTATACCATGTGACTGGTATAGCACCTAACTTATGTTTTCACCAATGGCAAAAGATCGTATCTTCTATTCCCGCCAATGAGTGGGATTCCAAAAGCTCCTGGCTTCTTCTTTCTAGCCGTGATTCCAAAAGCTCATGATTTACATGCAGAATGAATGTATTACTTTACTTTTCATTCAGGATTTTGACTAATTTTTTCTATTCCCTTGATCTTCTTATACATGATTTTGCAATATTTTGCTTTCCTTTCAAGCCTGCAATTCATTTAATTGTATTTCGCACTCTACTTATACAGTATTTATATCCATGATTCAGGTTGTACTTTTGCAGGGCAAAATGAAGAGACCAAACTTCTTCACTTCTGAAACAGATGAATGCAAGCGTGTATGTGAGTTTGTGTGTGTGTGTGTGTGTGTGTGTGTGTGTGTGTGTGTGTGTGTGTGTGTGTGTGTGTGTGTGTGTGTGTGAGTGTGTGTGTTTGTGTGTGTGTGTGTGTGCATCCAGATATATAGATATATGTATGTATATATGTATATATATATATATATATATATATATATATATATATATATATGACGAAAATACCATCAATGTTTCCCAGGGCAAGTAAACACTTGCCCAGCATGTGGCAATATGCCATTTTTTCCCACTGTAGTGCGATCCTGGAGTTGGTATATATAGTTGGGGGGTGCGGGGGGTTGTTATACAGCCCACTATGTGTACGTTAGTTATTGGACAAGGACAAGTATTTACTTGCCGTGGGAAACATCAGCCATTTGTGATCGTCAGTCTTCAGTATTTTCATCTCAAAATTCTGAATGTCGATGTTATAGGCTTCAAAATTTGAAAGATAATCCATATATATATCTATATATATATATATAGACATATATATATATATATATATATATATATATATATATATATATATATATATATATATATATATATATACATGTGTATGTGGGGATAGAATCCATACATCCATAGCCCCTTTTTCCCATTTTGCACATGGTGTTAGGGTGTCAGTTCAACAGTGAAAATCATTTATAGCCAAGATCTTCCACACCACACACTTGCACTCACACTCACACTTATTGCCAGTTTAGAGTGTCCAGTCCACTTACTGCATGTCTTTGGAATGTGGGAAGCAACTGGAACACCCAGAGGAAACCCATGCAAACACAGGGAGGACATGCAGATTCTGACAGAAGGTGAGTATAGAAGACACATTAAAAATGATTTAATGCTTGACTTTCTGATCACTATAGGACTGTATATGACACGTTGCCCAAGTTTGTTGAGAGCTATATAGGTACCAACAATTTTGTTTAAAATATGTGACTATATATATATATATATATATCTATATATATATATCTATATATATATCTATATATATATATATATATATATATATATATATATACACCTAATGCAATATGGGACAGAACTGTGATGCTTATGTGCAACTTGCTGAAGGAAGTAAACAGGTGAACTGCTGCTTCCTTCACAGTACATCAATAGTCCTTAATTATGGGTACAAGCTAGCAGGGATTTATAAAAATGATGCAGAATATATATATATATATATATATATATATATATATATATATATATATATATATATATATATATACACACACACACACATACATGTATATCATTTGGATAATAGGAGAGCCCCTCTGTAGATGATAATTGGCAGTTTCATAGGTTCATAGGTGTGTTCTAGGCTAATGGCCCTGGAGCCTTTACAAGACTAGTCCATAGAAGTGCCCTGGCATTGTGCCACAAGACATTAGTAGAGCCACTAGAGTGATTCCCAGGGTGAACTTTCTATTACCCATCTACTCATCAAGTTTTCCCTTGAAGAGGGACAGCAAAGTGCTCTGCTTGACATGTATGCAAAGTCTATTCCAAAGCGTGGACAGTCTCCGGGTGAGGAACCTGTCCCTCCAGCATGTTCTGTTGATTGTGGTAATGAGGTTGAGGTCTCTGGAGGGTGTGGTGTGGGGGGATTGGGATTTATTTAGATGTAGCATTTCTAACAGAGATGGGTCAGACATGGCTTTGTAAGTCAAGCAGAGATTGCCTCTAAGTAGGTGATATGAGACAGAGAATAGCTGGAGTCTCTTGAGTCTGTCCATGTAGGACATGTGTTTAAAGCCTAGGATCCTCTATGTGAGGTACTTCTGTGGCCTCTCCAGCTGTTGCAGGTGTCTAGTGAGGTACATGCCAATTTGGGGATTATACTCAATGATTGGTCTAATGAGGGAAGAGTAGAGAGAGAGAGAGATATGATGACCTTTTTCTTCCTGAATGTAAAACCCTTGGTAATGAGATGTGCCACATAGAAGGACTTTCTGACCACGGTAGCAGTTTGGTGGTTGAAGGGAGGTTGCTGTCAACCTGTATCCCCAGATCTCTTATAATGTCTTCAGTGTTCAATGGGCTTCCATCGATGTGGTAATCAGTGGGAACTGAGTTTTTACCAAAGGGGATGATGATGCATTTTTTGGCATTAAGCTTAAGGCCATGGTTTTGACATCAGTCATTGGTCAGAGTGAGGCCTTTCTGTAGGATGTCTGCATCACTTGGGGAGTTAATAATGGCTCCCAGCTTGCAGTCATCTGCAAACTTGGTCATCCAGGGTCCCTTTGTGTTGGCCTGGACTTCTCAGAAGTAGTTGCTGAACAGGAGAAGACTCAGGTCCAATCCCTGTGGGATTCCACTCGTGACTGATCGGTAGTTTGACTTGGAGTCCACTACTTTCACATTGTGTGTTGTATCTGTGAGCCAATTTGCAACTAACCTAGTGATATAGGGGTGGCCTATTTTGTTGAGTTTATCAATAATTCCCAAGTGAGGAATGGTATCAAAGGCTTTGGCCAGATCGAGGTAGGCTGTATGCACTGCCATACCTTCATCCACAACCCTGGTGACAAAGAAGTGAACCAGATTGAGCAGACATGATCTCCCTTTCACAAAGCCAAATTGTGAGGGGTCTGGAGTTTGGAGCTTTCCTGTATCTTTGTTAATCAGGTCCATGATGATGTGCTCCATAGTTTTACATATCAAACTCAGCAGGCTAATGGGGTGATAATTCTTAGGGTCTGTAGTCGCTCCCCCTTTATGGAGAGGGATGACTGTAGCAGTGCACTATTCAGTAGGGACAAAGCCCAAGGTGAGACTGTGACTGAACAGGGCACACAGATGTGGTGCCAGTTTGGTTTGTAGTTCATGTAGAACACAGCCAGGGATATTATCAGGTCCCATGGAAGCTGTATTCTTGGCCTTGGACAATGCAGCTTTAACCTGTGCTGCAGTAATGCTGGGTACCTGCATTCTTCCAGTTTTGCAATTGGTCCTTTGGGGAGGTATAGAGGGACAAAGTTGGCACTGAATCTGTTGACCAGTATGTTGGAAATATCTGTTGGCTCAGTATAGGAGGTACCATTGTGTAGTATCTCAGAGAAAATAGGGGTATTGCCATGGAGCTTCTTGATATAACTATAGAAGGCTTTGTGATGTATTTAGTGTCTGCTGCAATTCTGCCTTCATAGCTGGCTTTGGAGGATTTGGTGAAATATCAAAACTTATTGCTGAGGCTAATAATGAGTTGTTTCCAGTCTTGGGACTTCAACTTTTGCTGCAACAGTTTCTTTTTCTAATGTATAGTTTATTAATGGCAAGGGACCACCAGATTGGCTTCCTTTTTTTTGGAAGAAAGTGTCTTGGTTCTGTTGGGTATGGCTAGTTCCATGCATGTATGTACATGTTCGTACAGTGCATTGGTGTATGATTCGGCAGTCATGCAGCTATTTTCCATTGACATGGATGCCGTGAAGTTAGCCACTTCTGTTTTTAGGAGCTCAAAGTCAGCTTGGAGAAGTTTTTCAAGGTGGTTACCTTTGTGGGGAGTGTGGGTGAGATGTGAATTTCCATGGTAATAAGTTTATGGTCGGATCTGACCAGGGAGGGATTAACTATTGGTGTAGAGCAATGGTCACCCATGCTAGTAATAACCAGGTCAAGGATGTTGCTTCCTCTAGTGGGGGTCAGAATGAACTGGTCCAGGGCATTGAAACTGATGAATTCCAGGAAGCGCTGGGCCAGTGTATTGGTGCTTTAGAAGTTTTCTCAGTTGCTGGAGGGATAGTCGAAGTCTCCTAGTATGAGAGTGTTGGATTGGACCTTGAAAGATTCCAGGGTACTTAGGAAAGTTGAGTGAGAGTCTAGGGTCATGGCTGGGGACCTATAGCAGGCTATGACCTGGATCTCTGTCTTACTCATTGTTAGTTGCACCTGAAGTACCTCAGATGTGTTATGCTGGGCTACTAGTCTGGAGGTGTGTATATCGTTTATGAATATGGAGACACCATTGTCTTTGGAGCTTTGGTCCATGTTTCGGGACTGAAAGGTGTGGAACGAGTTTTAACCTGGCAGTGCAGGGGTGCTTTCTGCTGCTTTAAATCAGGTCTCCGTTACAGCACAAATGTCAATGTTCTCCATTTTGAGGAGTGCTTCAAGTGAGTGCATCTTGAGATTTAGACTTCTAGTGTTGAGCAGCATGACCCTCAAAGTACATTTATTTATAGCTGTTATTGTGGTAATTTGGTCTTTGGAACACCATCTAAAAAAGGCACTATAGGTGTGGCAAGAGGCTTAGCCAGTACCAGGAAACCTAGTGATGACAGATGTAGGCCATCTCAGGCAAAGCATCGAGGTCTGTCAATCATGTTGCAGTAATGCTGGGTGCCTGCATTCTTCCAGTTTTGCAATTGGTCCTTTGGGGAGGTATAGAGGGACAAAGTTGGCACTGAATCTGTTGACCAGTATGTTGGAAATATATGTTGGCTCAGTATAGGAGGTACCATTGTGTAGTAACTCAGAGAAAATCGGGGTATTGCCATGGAGCTTCTTGATATAACTATAGAAGGCTTTGTGATGTATTTAGTGTCTGCTGCAATTCTGCCTTCATAGCTGGCTTTGGAGGATTTGGTGAAAGATCAAAACTTATTGCTGAGGCTAATAATGAGGTTTTTCCAGTCTTGGGACTTCAACTTTTGCTGCAACAGTTTCTTTTTTCTAATGTATAGTTTATTAATGGCAAGGGACCACCAGATTGGCTTCCTTTTTTTGGAAGAAAGTGTCTTGGTTCTGTTGGGTATGGCTAGTTCCATGCATGTATGTACATGTTCGTACAGTGCATTGGTGTATGATTCGGCAGTCATGCAGCTATTTTCCATTGACATGGATGCCGTGAAGTTAGCCACTTCTGTTTTTAGGAGCCCAAAGTCAGCTTGGAGAAGTTTTTCAAGGTGGTTACCTTTGCGGGGAGTGTGGGTGAGATGTGAATTTCCATGGTAATAAGTTTATGGTCGGATCTGACCAGGGAGGGATTAACTATTGGTGTAGAGCAATGGTCACCCATGCTAGTAATAACCAGGTCAAGGATGTTGCTTCCTCTAGTGGGGGTCAGAATGAACTGGTCCAGGGCATTGAAACTGATGAATTCCAGGAAGCGCTGGGCCAGTGTATTGGTGCTTTAGAAGTTTTCTCAGTTGCTGGAGGGATAGTCGAAGTCTCCTAGTATGAGAGTGTTGGATTGGACCTTGAAAGATTCCAGGGTACTTAGGAAAGTTGAGTGAGAGTCTAGGGTCATGGCTGGGGACCTATAGCAGGCTATGACCTGGATCTCTGTCTTACTCATTGTTAGTTGCACCTGAAGTACCTCAGATGTGTTATGCTGGGCTACTAGTCTGGAGGTGTGTATATCATTTATGAATATGGAGACACCATTGTCTTTGGAGCTTCGGTCCATGTTTCGGGACTGAAAGGTGTGGAACGAGTTTTAACCTGGCAGTGCAGGGGTGCTTTCTGCTGCTTTAAATCAGGTCTCCGTTACAGCACAAATGTCAATGTTCTCCATTTTGAGGAGTGCTTCAAGTGAGTGCATCTTGAGATTTAGACTTCTAGTGTTGAGCAGCATGACCCTCAGAGTACATTTATTTATAGCTGTTATTGTGGTAATTTGGTCTTTGGAACACCATCTAAAAAAGGCACTATAGGTGTGGCAAGAGGCTTAGCCAGTACCAGGAAACCTAGTGATGACTGATGTAGGCCATCTCTGGCAAAGCATCGAGGTCTGTCAATCATGTCATCCCAAGCAGACAGATACTGGCTCCACTTAGAATGGCACCAGAAACTTAGTCAATTGTTGAAGTCAATAATTTTTTGTTTGTACTGCGGTATCATTCTGGGTGACAGTTAAATACTGCTCAGGGCTAAGGTCATACCTGCCTGGGTCACATAATCTGAGAGCTCCACCATGTCTCTTTTCATGTAGTCCAGGGAGGTGTGTCCTAGGTCATCCACACCCATATGGAGAATGACAGAGCCATACTTGTACTTGTTGTGGAGTGACCTGAGTGCATGTGTTATGTGTTGGATTCTGGCACCTGATAGACAGCTGACTGTTACCTTCTCTTTATTCAACCTAGTGAGTGGGACATCTGTGTGCCTCACTATTGAGTCACCTATGATTAGTGTATTGGGCCAGGTGTTTAGCCTAAGGGGCTTAGGTTGAGGGGCACACTGTGGAGGTAAGCTATGTGTCCTATGGTTTGTGCTGTGTTGTGGTGGTCAAGTGCATTTCTGTCTTGGAGGTCTCTGCTATTTGGGTAAATTTCTATTGAGAGCCTCCGTGAAGGTGTGTGTGTGTGGTTTGCGTTTCTATGTGAGAGCTGTGATGGTGGGTGTTCTGGAGGGCTATGTGTTCCATGTGGTATGGTGCAGTTATTGACCTTCTCCTCTTGACCTGCTAGTCTGGTCTTGGCTGGAGATTGCATAGCTACCAATTTGGTGCTATAAGTGCATCTCTCTCAAGTCTGTTTGCTGTCTGAAGCAGTTACCTTGACATGAAATATCTGCTATTTGCTTATGACAGCAGAAGCAGGTAGTGAAGAAATTTTAAACTATTAATGACAACGTTTTCATGCTTGCTACAACATCTTAACTCTCTTTCGTTATTATGTTTAATATTATTTCGCAGCATTAATGCCTCCTGGTATTTCTTCATTTATGTTAACTGGCAAATTGGCCTGGTCCATAGACAACTGCATCCAATGGGCTGTCCTACATTGTTAGTAAATGCACTACACATTTGTCTTTTGAATTGCTGCACCCTTTACATAGCCGCTAATTAGATCCTCACTGTATGCTATTTGACTATAGATACCAGCATGTTTATTGCAGTTTAATGGATGGTCTGATGCATTTTTAATAAATGTGAGTTTAAAGGGAAGAATTTACTTTTGCTCATGCTGAGTCTGTTTTTTTTTTATAAAACTTGAAATACAAGTTTTTAATTAAATTCAAATCTCTGTAATATTTGTGAAAGTAAAGAAAAAAGTTGTATGCACACTGACATGTTTGAATTGTGTTCTCTCAAAATTGGGTTGAGACAACCAAGTGATAGGATAGTGGTATGGCTGCAAGGGTAAGGTCCTGATCCATTACCCAGTCTAGGGCCTCATTTGACCATGGGTTCAACTCTGCTTGGATCCTTTGATAAGAGAGAAGAGAAGAGAAGGGGACAATCATATGACTGCAAGTATCCCTGTATTGTGCAAAGTGCCCTAGCAGACAATCAGATGTACTAGTTTGGATTATTTAGGTCATTCCTGTTCATTTCTGGGATGTACAAACAATGTAAAGAGAGAAAAGTAAAGTGTGTGTGTGTGTGTGTGTGTGTGTGCGTGCGCGTGTGTGTGTGTGTGTGTGTGTGTGTGTGTGTGTGTGTGTGTGTGTGTGTGTGTGTGTGTGTGTGTGTGTGTAGTTGTTCTTGAGCATAACTTCATGCGATGTTCTACAATGGATAAAAGCACTGAACATTATTATTATTGATGAAAAGAAGTGTAACGCCCTTACTCCTTAATATAATTTGTGATAGCTTTATCTCATTCAGACTTGCAGTGCTGACAGGAAGAAGTGTTGTATTCCACAGCCTTGTGAATTTTGCTTGCTTATAGCTCATCTTTACTGTTAAAACAGGCTTCTGACTCCCTCACATTATTAACAATGCAGCGGTCCACACAGCCTTCAGTCAGCTGCAATGTTTTACCAGATAAGACACTCCTGCTGTCCCTCTGAGCTATGCAACAGTGTACCAAAGATGCAAACAAGTTGGCAGATTGGTTCATAAACTCATCTGTTGTCACTACAGCCATATGGGGGGGTGAGCCAAACAGGTGTTTTACTATTTAACAGATAAGAGTTTAAAAAAGTCAAGAGTCCATTAATATTTGTAATTTTTTTATTTATAGTGAATGATTCAGGTACATAGCTAATGTCTGTAATTACGGACTGTTATTGAATAAGCTACAATATTTTTTGAAATTCAAATTTTTCAAAATAAGTACCTCTCATGGAAATTGCTTACAGTTTGAGAAGTATCTCATGTAAGGTGCTTAATGTTTAAACACACTTTTTGTGTTCATGAAATTGCAATTGATTTTTGATAACCTTGTGTGAAACCCCTTTTTAAAATTGTTCTAATTATAGAAAGGTTTATTAAAAATATGCAACAATTCAAGCATTTCCTCACTTTAGATATATTTATCTGTCTGTCTCCCTCCCTCTCTATATATATCTATGTCTATATCTATATCTATATATCTTATATCATCTCTATTACGTCTAAAGGCTCTAAATATATGCTGATACTTCAAATACTAAGACTGTTGTAGGCTTTTAAGAGTGTAACAAATGAAAAAATGTCCACTCATTTTATCAGAAACAAATGCAGGTCAAATACTGGTTCTACAAATGAGAAAAATAGTGTAAACCCTCACCTTCAGTTCAGGGAACCTTCAGTTCTCCTCACTGTCCAAAGGATTCTACTTTCCTATTTTCATGCTCAGAATAATGTACCACTTTATTAACTATTGCAGTTTACTAGACTATGTCAAAGAGTTAACACTTATTTGTTTCATTCCACAAATTGTTATTTGCATTAACCATATTAAGCACATATCAATGAAACCAAGACTCAAATAAGTCAAACAATTAACATTCCTGCATTTAAAGCACAACTCTTAACCTAAGTAATCACTGATCAGCTAATTAATTCAAGTTGTTAATATAAACATTACTGTTTTTGTGTGACAAGTACTTAGCACTTTTAATTAACGTAGTTTTATAACAATTAGTTATGTAACATTTAAATGAGTTAGTAAATGAAGATACATACTGCTTATGGCATATGAAGTCTTCAGCATTAGTTGTAGAGGAGAGATTGCATCTAACATTCACATAAGGTACTAAGTTACCAGGCATTTTGAAAGTAACACTATTTTAAAAGCAACTCCTACACAGGAAAGAAGCAAATCAAGAAAAATGTGTAGTGATCTACAACTGTATATACCATACAAAAAACATTCTGCATCAGATCTAAGAAGTATTAACATCTAATATATGGAATCCATTGGGATAAATGTTCATCCATTATCCATTATGGGGGTAATTCAATAAAGCCGACACAGAGCTATTCTCCGTATTTTTGGTATATGACTTTAAAAGTCCGATCGAGAGAAAAGTGGTGCCAAATTTTAAATAAAGAAGGTGTTTGCACAGTGTTTCAGTGTTCTGAGGAAGCCCACATTGTAGTAGGTGAAAGCGCTTAACACAACACTGTTTTACAGTTAAGTGGTGTTTTTATATTTGTATGGCAGCTTGTTTGGAATAAATCCATTTTTTTTAAGAAGAAGAGGCTGGTGCACTAATTGGTGATTCGTGGCTGTGAATTTTCCATATAGGAATAGTGTTAAAGCTCGGACACAGAACATGTCTGCCGAGCTATCCAGGAAACAAGGCTGGGGGCGTGCACGAGCCTCCCAGCACTGTGCAGACATGATGCAATCGCAGAAGCAAATCACTTCATCTGCTGGTGAAAACTATGCAAATGAGGTGTTTTGCAATCCAGAAAGCAGAAAAGCATCCGTGTCGGTGCCGTGTCAGCAGGAAAAATGTATGCAGTTACTAACCGTGTACTGGAATATAAAAATAAAACAGGGGCCATAACAACTCAAATAAAAGCATGTATTAGGTGCAGTAGGCATGCCAATGGCCAAATGTATGGCCAATGACATTTGAAAATGATGCAATTAATGAAAAATTGAAACCTTTTTTTATCACATATGTCACGTTTAAGCAGTGCACAGTGATGAGCAAACATAGTAGTTTGCAAAAAAAAATAAATGAAATAGTAAAATATGATATTTAAGGCTATATTGAAGTTTCCCATTACACTGGCCAGCATGCAGAGTCATACAATGGCAGGTTATAGTGGTTGCTAAGGATATAGGCTCTGGTGTAGTACAGTATCTAGGGTATACACAATTAGGTTTATGTAAATGAGCTAAGTTTATTGAGTAGCAAAATGGGCTACCGTATCCACAGGTACTATGTGAGGGCTAGAACCATGGTAGTGTAGGCACAAGAGACAGCTGGCATGAAAGCAGCTCCTGTTGTCACTCAGCTAAGCACAGCTAAGCAGGGGGGTGTATCTGAGGCTGCTAAGCTGTGCTTAGCTGGTTCAAGAAAAGCTAAGCATGCTGATGTACAGGGGAGGGCCCTTTCTGCTCATCAATGTTTACACTAGCTCAGCAGGTTTGTGCTGAGCACCGCGGGACAGAGCATTGGAGGAAATTGAAAAAAAAAAGAAAAGAAAATGGCTTAGAAAAGCCAATCAACTATAAATGACTAACAAGCCCTCTGCCGCTCACACTAGCCCATTCAAACTCCTCACTAATGTAGCTGGCAGGTGGAATGTATCATAGTCAGCCAATCACATGGGCTGCATCTGCAGCACACCAGTATAAAGTATGCAGACACCCTTCAATCTGATTTTTCCCACATACTCTGCACCATTGGAGTACACACTTGGGACTTTTAACTGACAAAATGATAGGGGCTGCTGTTGCTTTGATACATGTCTACATGCTACAGGCTGAGGTCAGCAATGATGATGATGCTGACAACTGGCCCATACTCTGGAGAAGAAGAATGTTTAGACCCTGGGTAACCTTTCAAGGGCTACATATGCTGGAGATAGTAGAGCCGTACAGGGTGGACAGGGACATACTACAGCAACTCACCAAGCTCTGCTGCCCTCACTTCAAACCCAGAGCCAACAGAGGGGAACCCATCCCAGTGGAAATAAAGGTATGTGTAGCCTTAAAAATACTAGGTACAGGTACTTTCCAAAGACCTACTGGGGACATCATGGGGATCTCACAGGCATCCGCATCCAGGGTACTCCACAAGTTCCTGGATGTCATGCTAACACATGCCAGTGAGCACATTAATTTCCCCAACACCCCTGAGGAGAGGACCAGCAATATGCATCTCTTCCACCATGTAGCACAATACTCATACTGAGTGCCATAGACTGCACTCATGTGCACATCAAAGCACCACCTGGTGAGGAGGATAGAATCTACATCAACCCAAAGGAGTATCACTCCATCAACTGCCGGGTCATGTGCAATGCTCAGGGCATTATCATCAATGTGTGTGCTGGCAGCCCTGGCAGTTATTACGACTCCCACATCTGGCACACATCATAGCTGTACCAGGCATTTGCCAAGGGGGCATCCCATACAGACATCTAGTGGGGGATTCTGGCTATGCACTGGAACCATGGATGATGGCACCCATCAGAAATGCACACACACACCCACTGAAGAATACCATAATGAGGTGCACACACAAACTAGGAACATTGTAGAGTGTGTGTTTGGGCTGCTCATGTCACGGTTCTGCTGCCTTGACATATCTGATGGAGCCCTGCATTACTCTCCAGCCACATGTGCACACATGTTCATAGTATCTGCTATGCTACACAATATGATCCTGTGGAAAGAGCTACAGCAGGAACCTCACAGGGAAGGAACACACAGCCCCCCACCATTGCCAAGGTCCCCACAGGCACAGGGGGACATGGAGGGTGAACCCCCTGAGCCTGTCCCAGTAGGCAGATGTAGGCATGCCCAGTATGCCCTGGCTTTGGCAAAGAGGCAACGCATAGCACATACACTGATACCCTAGGGACCCAGGGACTGACACCTCACTCCAACTCGCACACACAGAAAAAAGAATGGCATACACATCACACTACCTGTACCTTACCATGTATAGGCTGTGTACTACAAACATCTGACAGAGTCAGCCCTGAAGCTCTGTCCTCACAACTGCTGCAGGCATAAGGTAAGTCACTCTTTTTAACAACAAGGTAATGGAGTAGTGGACTATAGTAGCATATTCATGGTATTGCTGCATGTATGCAAGGGAATGGGGTGGGCTACCAGGATAGCAGCAGACAACTAACAGCTATGTGGGACAACAGGAAATGTCCACCAAATACTGGCTGCCCCAGAATATGTAGTAGTCCCAAAGGTGCCAAAACTCACTGCAGCGTATGTGGGGGACTAAAAGACTGTGCGGTCATAGGTCACTTGCATGGATGTCAATGTTGGAGTCCCATACAAACCTCTCAGCTTCTCACAGCAAGTCATCTGTACAAAACCATAAAGAAATGTGTGGCAAAGGCCCACAAATAGGGACAGTTATGAAATATTACTCTTACAAACTTAGACAGTGATATTAGAACAGGTCTTGCAGTTGCATTAAGTCTCTGAAGGGTAAAAAGTCTGAAAATCAAAGGTCTTTCATTACTTTCTAACTTTGGTCTGTAATGATATGCCAGTATTTTCCAAGACAACCACAATACTATGCTAAATGGACCCAAACTATGAAGCAAATATCTGAACAGTCTGTGGAAATTTGGACAATTGAGAGGTATTCCCCCTCCCCCCAACACACCCGTGTTCCCATAGAAATGCAGTAACATTTATGTTTGTTGAGTAATAGCAGAAGAAGACACATTCCCATGGCTGTCCCAATCAACTTGCTAACTTGCTCCATGTTCACAATATGCAGGGGTCAATGTGCTATGTCTGTGCATGGTTAATACTGTCAAGAAGTAGAAAGCAATTACTGTTGGCTGTTGTGGCTTAGTGGTTTAAGTACAGTACTGTGGTTGACAGGGTCTGTGATGTGAGACTGGCTGTGCCAACTATTCTGCATGTCAGCTACACCTAGGGTAGGAGTTGCACACACCATCCAGAAGTCAATATTTGCTACTGCAAGAAATTTGGACAATGGAGGTACAGGGAGCCACACATATGGACAGTACACAGCTTGGAGTAACCTACACAGTGCCTGTAGAACAGCAGGTTGTGACAAGTCAGTGTAGTGCCAAGTTATAAATGGCTGCCACATTACTGTGTCAGTACTGACAAGTCAGTGGGCACCATCCATACCCCTGGAATTACAGGGTGTCACAGAATGTCTACACATATGCCTCATATATCTGTTCTGCTTCTCATAACATTTAATTTGCCTGCCAAACTATGTGCAAAACAATAATGGCTGATGTGAAACATCAATGACAGACAGTTGAGAAGCAGATGTCATACCCATAAGAAAATGCAAGCTTATACAAAAACATTCTACCAACTGTCTATGTCTGGAAGATCAGTAGTAACACCCTGTCCCCATGACTGGGCGTATGTCTGACTATTATATGTGGGCCTGTCCAGATGTGAGTATGTAAGAGTTTGGCAGCTATGGCCAACATGTAGCCTTATAATAACACTGCAACACAAACCATGTGAGGAACACAGCAGATGTAGGGGTACAATGATGGGCAACCTGCTAAACAAGTACAGTCAGAGGTGTGAAGTCCATAACCTTGTGTGTGATATTATGACTTCTACCCCACTCATACCATAACTACAAATACATAACAGCAGCAACTGTGGACAAAGCATGTGACTGGACTAGAAAAGGACAACGAGACACATATAAGGGGAAGGGGAACCACTGACTAGACAAAGAATGTGCATACCACAACAATTTGTGCAGTAACATACGTACCCTACAGTGTATGGAGTCAGTAAACAAATGTCTGTCAGCGGTTCATCACATTACTCTATAATGCTTTGACACTGACATACCAGGAAATCACAGTGGTATGTAGAATATACTAAATATAGTATGGAAAACTCTGTTCAGTCCAATTCACTCTGTACCCACACCAGGATATGACCCAGTTAATAAGGATAGCACACAGCCAGAAGATCCCCAGCCAGAAGATCACTGAGGTACTGGACTGTTTACACAGGTTCAGTCACCAATTGGCTGTAGCACACAAAATCCTGGACCAGGGTACAGCTAGCCCTGGAATGGAGTCCAACTCTTACTATTGAAGGTCATACTGGGTATGCTCTTACACTAAGAGAATTACAGGCCATATGTAAACCCACATTTGACTATACAACTGTCTTGTCCATATATGTCTTTGCATACAGACAGCTATATATAACATAACTGTCTCCCCCCATTCCTAACAGACAGGATTATCCTTGGCTATCTGAAGGTGGCACATATGTGATATATCTGCATCTGATGAGTGTGATAGACATACATAAATATATAGGTAACATATACAAATCTATCAATTATAGACAGGCAGAGAGAGGGGGAGGGAGAGACAGACAGAGACAGACAGAGAGAGAGACACACACACATAGAGAGAGAGAGAGAGAGAGAGAGAGAGAGACCCTGAAAGGCATAGAGTGATGTCCTGATACAGACATTTGCACACCAATTGAAACAAGTGGCCTGTTTCACTATGAAGGTGAGCTCCATTGTGTAATAGTAGTGAGGTAGGGGTTGTAATCTCGCATCACCTGCCGTGTGTGTGTGTGTGTGTGTGTGTGTGTGTGTGTGTGTGTGTGTTTCAAGGTTAAAGGATTGTGACCTTTTCCACCCAGTAAACTCCCCATAGCCCTAATTTACAAGGCTTACTGATGTCATTCACCTTAGAAGTGCCTTGGGCAGACTTCAGCTATTTAAACTCTGTGGCACATGCAATAAATGCATAGCAATATAGTACATGCAGATAGATAGATAGGGGTTCTGATCTCCGTACTGGAAACTGTATGTGTGTTTTTAGATTAAAGCATTTTGAGGCCTTTTCCACCCAGTAAACCTCCCATTGCCCTACTTTACAAGGCCTGCTGATGTCATTCACCTTAGAAGTGCCTGTGGACACCCTTTAGCCATGTACATTCCGTGGTGCATGCAATAAATACATAGCACTATAGTACATGCAACTAGATAGGTAGGGGTTCTAATCCCAGCACTGGCAACTGTGTGTGTGCGTGTGTGTGTGTGTGTGTGTGTGTGTGTGTGTGTGTGTGTGTGTGTGTGTGTGTGTGTGTGTGTGTGTGTGTGCATTTCTAGCTTAAAGCATTTTGAGGCCTTTTCCACCCAGCAAACTTCCCATTGCCCTACTTTACAAGGCCTGCTGATGTCATTCAGCTTAGAAGCACTGTTGGACAGTCTGTAAGTATATAATCTCCCTGGTTCAAGCGATAATGATGTAGCACTTGTAGTACAGAAAACTAGATGGGTAGGGGTTCTAATCTCAGTACTGACAACTGTGATACTGTATGTGTGTGTGAGAAACATATCCCCCTGTGTGTTGGTTATGCCATTTTGAGGCCCGTGACACCCCCCATTGACTTACTTTACATGGCCTATTCATGACATCCACCTTAGATCCACTGTTGGACACTTTCTAGGTACATAAGCTCTGGGGTGCATATAATAAGTAGGTAGCACTGTAACACATGCCACTAGGTAGGTAGGGATTTGAATCTCAATTCAGCCAACCTTTATACTGTATATGTGGGTGTTCACGTGTGAATCATATCCTTTGTGGCTTTTGTGTGTGTTGGTTATACCATTTTAAGGCCTGTTGACCCCCCTCCCTATGGCATTACTTTAAAGGGCCTGTTGATGTCATCCACCTTAGATGCACCATTTTAAAGTCTACAGGCCATACCACTCATCTGTACAGATGTATGCAGAATGTGCAGATGTTTGCAACATATATGTTATCCGTGTCTCTTAACAGTGTAGTTTTATGTCACATCAGTGGCAAATCCATGAGAGTTGATGTCACAAATAATGACAGACATGTCAGCTTCAGATGTCATACCCTTCTGAAATGTCATTCTGATGCAAAACCTGTCACCCTATCACTTGTCTATGTTTCTAAGAACAATATTTGAGAAGTGTCCCTATTTTGGGGGGGTTACTCTTACCATTCATGAAGGTATTCCCAAGATTAATTGCTCTAAGAGGTTATGAGTTATGTCCCTGGCATATGATGTCCATGGCGCATGTGATATGTGTGTAGCACTATAGTACATACAAGTAGACAGGTAGGGGTTCTAATCTGATTATTGCCAACTGTGTGAGTGTATGCTTTTCTTTATGCATTGTGGCCCTTGTGGCTGTCTTGCCTGTGTGTAGGTGATGGTTATACCATTTTGTTTGCCTGTTCCACCCTCTTAACTCCTCCATTGTCAACCAACTCCAGGCCTCTACAGATGTCATCCACCTTAGAAGCACAGGTACACATTTTATAACACAAAGGTACCGTGGTGCATGTGATACTCGGGTTGCTATCAAAATATCAAAGTTCAGAAAACTGAACGTTCGATACTATGAAAATGACGTCAGACTTCTAGCATACTAATTAGGTTATAATGTCGAATCTGTTGCTCGAATTCAAAAGATTTGACATTTATGTCAAAAACCGGACATGATGGCATTGTAAGTGCAAATGTAAGTGAAACACCCTCACTTTCATTCATGCTTTAGCAGGGAGTGTATTCTAACTCAAATATTGCACTACAATGAGGAAAGGGATACATTTTCCTTTCCACACTCTACCATGACTCTAATCATAACATTGAGTTACTATCACCGAATGCGCTGTTGCATTCACTGATATGTAATCCTGATCTCCTAACATTCAGCAACATGGAAAGTCAACTAACTAACATTCGACTTTCCGCATTCGGTGAACCAACATTCAACATTTTGATGGTAAGCCGTAATAATCATGTAGGTCTGTATTGTACATAACAAGACAGGTATGTGTTCTAACCTGAAAAGTGTCAACTCTGTGTGAATGTGAGTTTCAATTAATGTCCCCATCCAGCAGTGTGTGTGTTTGAGATGGCTGTACCATGTTAAGGACCTGTTAACCCCCCCATTGGCAATCCTAACAGCCCCTTCAATTATCACCCACCTGAATAGTAGTGGCAGACACTGTAAAACTATAGAAGCTTGGTGGTGCTTGTGTTACGCGTATAGCACTATTATGTGTAAAACCAGGCAGGTAGAGGTTCTACTGTCAACAAGGTCATGAGTGGGTGTGTTTGTGTGTATGCATGCATATCCCCATGCAGCAGTCTAACTGTATTATGGCCATGATCATACCTCTCAACCCCTCACAGAAAGACATCTAGTTAAAGCCATACAGGAAAGTGGGGCAAAGGCCAAACATTGAGCACAACCTTCACATATTGCTGTGACATGTATCGCAAGTAGATACCAGAACATGTTGTACATTTGAATGCATTTTCCAAAGGGTATGACTTGTGACATGACAATATCTGTCATTAATATCTAATGTGAGTTTTTCATGATTTTCCAGCAATTTGCTAGAAAACCACAATGTTATGACAAACGGAAATAAAATATGTGGCAAACATGAGTACATTCTACAAAAATATGTAGAGGTGAGTGGTACAGCCACCATCTGTACCACCCTGCAGGTTGCAGTCCATGTTTGCCGAGGTGTGACCTTTGACAACAGCTCAAACAATACAGAGTTCCTCAGAGTGTAGGACAACAAACATTTCATAAAGTTGTCTATTAATTGTATAGAGCAGTTATTGCACATCAGAAGCAACTTAATGTCATGACAAATAGTGTAAGCTAAAGTAATGTCACACAAAGAAACTGTCATATGAGCAAATCAAAGGACATCCTGTATGTTGCACTTGCCGTGTGTATGGTATGTCCTGTCAACTGTCACATTACTACAAGATGTGCCCCACAGTCCACATTTGCAAAATGTAGACATGTGAAGGCCCTGTGACTACCTCCTACCCCCAAAGAGCCACATGTAACTAGGCATGAATGCTAACTGCCACCACACACATATGTAGGCACTGCCTAAGGTTGTGTCAACTGTAAGTAGTGTGCAGTCTGTCATTGAGTCACAGACTGCTTTTAACACACTGCAATGGGCCGTACAGTGGGTATAGAATGGTGCCAAGGTCCTGGCCTTGAACTGAATGCAGACAACAGTGTCAGCATACCATACGGCAAGAACATGGCCCCACTATTTCCCACATCAGCAGCAACCCCATAAACACGCACACTGTGATGACAGATCTGGGTACTTAGCATGCTAATAATGTTGCATTCAGGCAACAGGTAGTGGCAGTGGTTAGAAAAGACTTGCATGTGGTTCACAACATAGGTAAAGGGACTGCATCCAGACAAAAGGTGGACATTACATCTGAATATTCCTCAGTCAGTACAACAATACATTATCAGCATGGCTGGTCTGCTATGCACCTGTGCAGATATCTGCAGAAACTGTAAAGGCTATGTTAACACTGACAAAGGTCATCCATGGCCCTCAACTCCTGTGACATGCAGACAGCCTCTAATCAGTATTTCCCCAGTGGTTATCAGTCAGTTTGTCCACTGATGTCTGTGGCATGCCTAGATTGCAACATCTTGATCAGCCCTTCAACAGCTGCCCCATATATGACAGTATAACTTTGTGTGCATTACCGGAACAACAAGCCTGAATCACATATGACACAGCACAAAAAGCTGATGGAGAGACAGGTTTGTCAACCAGAGGCTGCCCTGTCTCACTATTACACACCCCAAACATACCAAACACAATACTATGCAAACCCTCTTCAACTGCTCCAAGGTTGAGTGGATGGGAAATAAAAACAAACATCTATACCAGGCCTCCAACATGTGTCCATCAATGCCATGGCCACCATGTGCCGAATGATGATTGTGTTGGGCTGAAATAAGGGACCCTGGTGGAGTACTCTAGTAATCTCCTCTGTAACTGTGAACCTGTGATCCTAAGGAACACCTAGGTGACATGTATCAGGACTAGCTTGCTGTGTCAAAGGAAATGCATGCAAGGTTACACTGTCTGTCACCATTGTCCCTCACACACTGTTCCACACATACCTTGGCGATGAAAAGGTGTCTGTGTTGCCACCCTGCCATCTTCAGCTTCTGTATTGGCAGCAGCTCACCACAACTTACACATGCAGCCACCTGAAACAAAAATAGAATAAGGTCTGTGAAACAACAGTCAGTCAGCAGTCCTAACAGCAATAAAGCATCATGGCACAAAGATACATACACTTTGATGTGTACACATGACAAGTGGCAGCAGACAGCACCTTACAGGGCATAACAGTACTAAACTATAAAATTCCATTACCTGTATTAGATTCACTCTGTGCATCAAACACATATTAGTATGTCTCTGCATAGATGGTATGGATAACAGGGATGTGGCAAAAGTATCATCACATGCACAGGGTGTGGTGTTGGATTGCCAAAGGCCTAGACTGTGCCATACAGTTGACATCATGTGTGTGTGTCTGGATGTGCACTGGTCAGCTGGGCCATGGAGAGGAGCTGTGTGCATCTGTCTATGAGCTGGATGTGACAGTGATGTGTGAGTGTGTGCATGCACACAGTCAAGCCATGTGCTAGCCCTACACAAGGGTATGTTGGACAACCATGGACTGTACATGGCAGAATGTACAGTTCACTGTCTCTGGCCACAAACATGGGAATCGGTTCTGCCAGAAGTGGCACTGGCATCACCATGCCCAAGGCCCAGTTTGGTACTACTTCCTAATGGTGACTGGTATCTGTTGGCTTTGTGTCTCTCATGGGACCACACAGGACCATGTGCCCATGGCCTGCCATGTTGTGGTGTGGATAGCACCCTCCCTTTGTTAGTGCTAGTGTTACTGCCACTAAGAGAGTGTGAGTGTGCACAGCCATGTGAGGTCTCAGCTGATGTTGTTGCTGACCTACGTCCATGTGTCTGATGCCCTACTCCCGCCACATGTTGAAGCACAGACATTGCACGGTTAAGGACTGACAATGTCTCACCCCACCGTTTATCCACTACATCACAACATGGTGTAAGGCATCACCAATGCCATTGAGAGTGTCATGCATGCCAGGCAGTGTTGCATCCATGACCCTGAGCATCTGTTTGGTTTACTGTTCACTATGTGCCTGTGCCTCCATGACAGAATGAAACATGCATCAGGTGGCACGTGCTGTGACACCTCTGACAGGGGCTGGATGGGCAGCAATCCCCTTTGTGGAACCCTGTCAATCTGCCTGTGTTGGACCTTGTCAGTGCTCTGGCTATGGCTAGTGTCTACGTTTAGATGCCATACTTGTCAGACTACCCTGTTCAATGCCACCACTCTCTGACTGCCCAATATCTGTGGCTGCTAGGGACTGGATATGTATGGGCATATTGACCGTGTGCGGGGACATTGGAGGTGAAAGTGGGATGTCAACCAATGGGACAGTTTCAGCCCCCAACAACCCCACCTGTGCCTCACAATGGCCACCATCATCAGTGTCTGATGAGACATTGACATCAGGCTGTGAGGGGTACACACTCCGACCCCCATGGTCACCTGTGAGGGGAAGACAACATGACTACATTAATTCCTGCACTATAATGTTTGATGATACAGACACACACACACACACACACACACACACACACACACACACACACACACACACACACACACACACACACTCACATGAGGTGCCACAAAGGCATTATACAGACCACACCTTTTGACTGATGCCATGCATAACACACAATCAGACCACAACAGACACACTCTGGACAGGTCCTCAACAACATGCAGTGCAGCTATGTCCAGTTAGTGTTGCTAGTACTATACACATGTGAGATACATGAGAAGTCAGAGTATGTGATGGACCTTCACCTAACACACAGTGCACCCATGTACACAATAGTAATGCACCCCTGTATAGCACATATAATACACATATACCAAATCACATGGAAATATGTTACAGCTCCTGCAAATATGCTACTGTGATTACCAATGTGATGCACTGCACTGAATCCCACCACAAGTGAGCATGGAACATTGCAATATGGTTACAGTTGCATGCATGGCAAACTGGCAGCCCTTAACATGCCTAGGGTATATGTGACCCATAACATGATAGTTCACACTCACCAGCTATAGGTTGATGTTCCTCAGCCACATCAGAAGTACATATGGAGTTGTGGGGGAGAGGTATTGTCAGCACACACACATATGGCAATGCTGCAGGATAATATGTGCATTTATCAACATGTACAGTATAAGTTGTGATACTACCCAAATTGCTGACATTCACAATATATATGCACATATGTGCATTACAAAACCCCAACCACAGATGCAGATTGACCTGACATATGTGTAGAGGTATACAGAGGCTGCCACTATGGATTTTACAATATTAACATAATGACCACTGGAGGCTTACCTGGAAGCTTCTCGGCTGTGGACTCTGTGCCACCCACCTCCATGATATATGTACTGATGCTTTCCTGTGAGCTGGTGGCTGATGCTAGGTCTGCCAGGAACTCCTCTGTGGCTGAGAGCAGTGATTGTGTAGCAGGCCCTCCACTTGTGCCAGCAAGGTCCCTGGCCACAGCTGCAGCTCTTTGCCATGCATGGTGTATGAGATCGGTGGCATGGTGTCAAACCTGTTTGTAGCTCCTGTGTCAGTGTCCCACATTATTGAATGATGCTACCAGTTCTACCCACAGGGCAGCACATTATTGCAGATCTTGGCAGTTTCTTCCCAACAGTACCTGGTGCTGGAGTCTCAGGGTATAGATGATTGCGGCAGTCCCAGCCTCTGAGATGGGAGGTTCTGTCTTCTGTACATCCCACCTGAAAGACATGAGCAGGTATCACAGTACTGCATACACTGCTCACCATTATGGACAGACCCTGCATATACACTATTGCCAGAACTATCCACCGCTAATGCCCACATCATACCCCGCCATCTACCAGCACAGTATGTCTGTGGGTATCGGCCACATACTGCCATTACAGCATGCATTGCCCCGCTGAGCCTGATGTTTCATGCTACTTGCTGCATCTGCTATGAGGTGTTGCACTGCATGTAGCTGTTGCACCTATTACTGTTTGTCATAAG
The DNA here is from genome assembly GCF_019279795.1 of Protopterus annectens. NCBI lineage: Eukaryota > Metazoa > Chordata > Ceratodontiformes > Protopteridae > Protopterus > Protopterus annectens. The sequence continues at coordinate 609,825,165 of NC_056726.1, forward strand.
CTGTATACATGGCCTGCTGTGGTGTCAGCTTCCCACTGTATTACTAATCACCTGGTCTGTAGGCCCACCCCTTAAGTCTCCCTGGCTTTCCTCAGTCAGATTCTGGAGAATATGGCTGGACAATGCCATACAGTTTCCCCAGCCAATGTGCTTGATATTGGTGTCCTGGCACTGTGTAGCAACTGGCTCATGTACTGGATGGACAGCCATCTACAAACACCACCAATGAACACAACATGTGAGAGGTGGAATGACTGTAGAAACCTGCAGTCCATGATCTCTGCCTGTCAGTGCTGCATATCTGTCCCCAAACAGGTTGTCAACACAATCAGTACACCTCACACACCTACATAACACACACAAACATCTGCAGTGGTTCTCAACAAACACATCTACAACCTCAGGGGCTCTCTGAGGCAAAGACATGCATGAACTCCACAGCCATAAACAGCACATAACACACATGGCCATACACCTGTATCCCACAGCAACACAGGCATCAGCCCATGTCAAACATATTACACATAGGGGACTCCAGTGGAAACACAGTGGTGTGCCTCTGACCTGGCTGTGTATGCTACTTTTGTGTCAGGTAACAGACTCCACCATACTGCATACACACTGCTGTCTCTCACCAACAGGTACTGTCATGGGTCTGTCACAGTACATGTCGGTGCACCTGACCTGACCTGATATGTACGTCCCTGGACTATATGCAGTGAGACATGTGTGTGTGCACAGGTTATGTGTCCCAGGCAGGTATGTCCGTAGCCTTATGCAGCATTATGCTGTCACCCAGACAGCTGCTGCAATACAATCAGGGAATGATTGCCCTTAACATGTCCACATTTCTCCTGTGCTATTCCAGGGGTTCCAGTAACTGTGAGTCAGGGGTGACGTGTTAAGCAGACCATGATGCTCTGAAAGTGGTGGCCTCCATCTGTCTTGACAAGTCTTCATGCATTTGGCAATGGTTCCCACCAGCCCCATAGTGACTGCATGAGTAACCTTGGTGAAGTTATCACTGCCAACATACAATTGTCAGCTCAGCACACATTGAAGCCAATGCTACTAAACACTAGAGGTGTAGACATGACTTTTCCCTTATTGCAAGCATTCCTAACCCTGGGAACTGGAGAGGTCTGTGCAGTCACACAGACCATGGTTCAAAGGTGCAGAGATCATCCCAGCCTTACATGGTCAACCATCCTATCATACATGCAGAAGCCAAAGTGTAGCCGATAATGCCATGGGACACGGGGTTTCCATATATATGAGATACACACACCCCCCCACTAAGATGCACAGGGGACACTGCAGGGGCAGTTCACCATTTCCAGCACAAACCTATTCAATTCACAGCTAGCTACTGGCCACCACATGTTATCAGGAAGCCCAGACAGTCCATAAACACAAAAAAACACACATAAATCCCAATAACCTAAATAACCGACACAACGACAACAATGGAAACCACTGCACACACCACAATAACAATTTATTAATTAAAACACATCCCCATTCCCCATTCCACACACCACACACACAACACAAAAACACCTAAAACTGGGTGAAGCCCACCTCAACCTCCACTTCCCGACTCCTATCGTCCACACTATCTACCCGCCTCCCTAACCCCTAACCCTAACTCACGCCCCTGGGGCCCTAAATTCCTTAAACCCTAACTCACTTAACCCACCTCTATCAAGCCCTAAAACACACCACTCTACTTAACTCCACCCCTCCCGCTTCCCTAACTCACTTAACCTTAACCTACTTCCGCCTTCTCCCTACTTCCTAACTCAACCCCCCATCCCCACAGACACGCTGGACAACACACACATCACTTCTACCTCTAACGTCTCCCACTACCGTCCTACACACACAGCCTTTTCCACACGGCTCCGGTCCTCATTGCGGCATCCTCAATCAGGTCTCGGTTGCTCCGCTTGTCGGTCTTCTGCATTGTCGATGTTCTTCCGATCCTTCTGGCTATATGAACCTCGTCAACTGTATTTGGAGTTTGGTTTGTACTCTGATCCTAGGTCAGTTGAACAACCCTAACATACATTGTAAGACTTACCCATGCCAGCACACAAATGGCCAGTAAGCCATCATCAGTGGATGTAGGAACACTCTTGATGTGGCCAGAGGCTACCCCCACATGAGGTGAAGGTGTATTGCAGTTCACATTACACAACATGGGTTAACACTGCCGCACCCTACGGTGTCATCCTCCATGGCAAAGTAACCATCATGCAGTCATGTTTGCAGTCACCAGGCCCCAAACCATCATTAAGGACTGGCACCAATTTACACACATACACACATGTGCTATATGTGTATTTGTACAGATGCATGTAGTTAGATATACCCACCAGGCCTACATTTTCCTCTGCTAGAATATGTGCACCTGTCTGGTGGACATGTGCAATACATACTGTCCATTACAGGGAAGACATGCCACTGTCCAAGATGATGTAGGGGCAGGTGTCCATTTTGGAGCGCTGTCTCCTCAGCATGTACATGAGAATGGGATCTGTCGTGCAAATCTGCACAACAAACACAGAGCCTACATTGTCTACATCCACTGCACACAGTCATCTCCCCTACTGCACATATGTCTGCAACAGCACAGGAAGCAGCTGCAGCTGCTCACTTGTGGTGCTCAGGGACACCAGCTATACCACTGCTGTTGGTATTGCATACCAGATGCCTGACAGAGTCAGTGTAGGCTGCATCCCCTGTGTTCCCCCACGAGTACATCAGGATATCCACAGTACATATCCTATCTCCTATATGCAGGGAACAGGTCACCACTGCCATGTGATAGACATGGTATATATCTGCCATGGGAGCCTATCACATCACAGGATGCATCCTACATGACCCCAAGCATAACCTTGAAACACCATAAAGAACCATATTCAAAGGAGGTGAGTACTGCCTTTGTCCCATCCATTTTATGGACGACCACTGTCACCCCTTTAGACTAAGGTGCGCCATCCACCAGTCAGTCACATGATAGACACAGCAGCCTAACAAGCATATTCTGCAAGGCCATAGTACAGTTTCAAGTGAACCCCATTAACAAGGACATGTCTGATCTGGACACACTCCATTACGCACACTTAGGCTTTGTCAAGGAAGAGTTCATGTCTGCTACACTCAGGTGACCTCGATGATACAGTCACCAAAGCTGTGGATGGGGGATGACACTACAAAATGCCTACCTTGAGCTGGACAAACTATGTGACAGTATAGCCCATGTGGCCATCATAGATATAACACTGCCAAGTATACATCACACCATATGTTACCATAGGGGTAGCACACTAGTCCACTGACATGACCCAACAATGCCACATAGGAAAAAATGCACCTCATGTGGTTCACCCATAAGTAGGTGTGTAACTTGTTCCATTTTTGGGTCTCTGTTATGTATGATGTACACATCTGAGGTGCATGTAACAACCATTAGCCTGTGTCTGACCATGTCTGCGGACAACTGCATGCTGTGTGCCATCACAGACTCCACATTGCTGGGACTGCTACACAAGTGTAAGTCATGCTCCACTCTGTTAACACACACAGACACATGGCCTGAGGCCACACACACACACACACACACACACAATGGGAGACACAAACACACATATATTATGACACACACACACACATCCTACATGCAATCACACATGAGTATGCACACAAGTCTTTGGTATGTGACATAAAGTGGCAACACATTGTTGCTGCCATTGTAAGATAAACCTTCTACATGGACCATGTCATAAGGGAATGCATGCATCACACACACACATATAAACATCCCACACACCCAATGAGGACTCTTAATGTCTATAATTCACTGTTCATCACACACACACACACACATGCAGCTGGGCATCACACAAGTTCACACACACACACACATGCACTCACACACGCGCACACACACACACACACACACACACACACACACACACACACACACACACACACACACACACACACACACACACACACACACACACACACACACACACACACACACACATACACACACACACACACACATACACACACACACGCACACACACACACACACACACACACACACACACACACACACACACACACACACACACACACACACATGCACACACACACACACACAGAAACACACACACACACACACACACACACACACACACACACACACACACACACACACACACAACCTGGTGTGTGACATGAAGTGACCTTGCTGGCAGCAAGATGTGTGTCCCACACAATCAGCCTGTGGTGGAATGGCCACCCTGCCCACATCAGGCAGTGTAGCTATTTACATCTTTGCAGGCAGTTAACTGCACATACAGCCTTGGGATACAGCCTGTGTACCCATTGTATGGGGGCATTGGGTGCTACCTTGCATACACATGGGCTAACATCTGGCCTAGGCATATGGCTGCTCAGGGCCCATAGCCTAGTAACATGATATGGCACCAGGAATAGCAGATAGGGCCTGAGTGGTGTGATAGACTATGTTGCTATGTGCTCACACCCATCACTGTCAACTGCTGGGTGTCCCCTATGGGCAGCATGTTAGTACCATGTCATCCAGCCTACATCCGAAAAATAGGTGAGTGGTACTACAAGTGCAAGTCGATATTCCACCAACATCTGTGCTACACAATAACTGAGAGCAGTGCATATGTGGTGTAGTGTGTCCTCTTCTTAGCTGTCTGACATCTGCCGTACCTGGATGTTTGCAGAATGTGTACATGTGCCTCATAGAACAGATCCCCTGCCACACAAATGTGTATTTCCAGACACCAGTTGGACAATACGTGATTGTTGTTCCCAGAGTTTGGGGAATGTGTCTGTGACATGGCAGACCCTTGGGAACGCAGTAATGGTACATGAATATCTGGTACTGTATGCATTCCCTTACACTGTATGCTCAATATGTAGGCACTGCATCTGAGCCAGAGCCAGTGTGACCCCACTATTAGTAACTATAACCTGCTGTCCTGCTGCAGAGGGTCACCAAGTATGCTAGCCATGTACAATCTTTGAACTAGGCCTGTATGACATTCACAGACTGAGAGGGGCTCACTGACAGTACATGATGTCATAAGCCACCTGTATCCACCAGTTCTTGTTGTAATTATTGAACAACAGACAGTAACTACTACCCAGTCATATGTGAGCTGACCATTGCTGGGGTGATTCAGAAGCTAGAGCTGTGATCTATGTCACTGCAGACAGAGCTGTAAAGGATGGCCTTAGGTGCTGGACAGCAGACTAACAGCAACATGTCAGTCCAGACAATGTTGTTGAGACCTACAGTTTAAATTCTTATTTCCCATGACTGCATCCCCCCATCTGCATTTCATTACATGCTTCACTCAATGACATACCTGGTATAGTGCTGTATTCCTTTGAGTGAAGAAATACAGTTGTAGTGTCCACATGAATTGCAGTCTCTCATCATGAATAAAAGTTCAGACCTGTTTACCATAGGCAGCAGCTTGCCTTTTGTAGGTAATGCTCATGAACAGGTGATTGCCTGTGCACCAGTCTGTGACACCCACTTGCTAACTGCATCCAGAACAGCTGGGTTGCCTTTCCATTAGCCAATGGCATGGCTATATAGTGCTATAATTAAGGCCTTCATGTAGGCCTCGCCCCTTTTCCTGGCCTGTGAGGAGGACATTATCGAGGTGTTTGAGCTACAACTTTACAAAGGGTAGGTAGAAATACTGTCCATTGTTTGGACTGATGTGTTATGTTGACAGTTTTGCATGCTATGTCTGGCCATTATTAACAGACTTTCAGATTCTGTAGCACTGTACTTTTGAACAACGTGTGTTGGGGTCAGTAAGGAGACAGGCAGATGTGAGTATCATTTTTATCTGAATGTGCATGCTGCTACAGTTGATGCAGGTCTATCAGCTGTGCATGTATGTAGGGGGAGACTGTGACACATGTCCCTTTCACATGAGTACCCCAACCCTTGATGTATGTGTGCCATGTGGATGCTCCTTTCTAGGTGTTTGGGAGGTATGTTAGATCTGTAGCAAGTAGCTGGACATACTACTGCATGTGTAGCATGCCACATTTGCTGCATTCTGGCCAAGAGTCAGATTAGGGATTGTGAAGACATAGAAGGACAGCAAGCTGTTACTGTCAGTGAGGGAGCAGTGTCAGCTGTTGTGTCACAGCATGGCCTGGCTGAGGGTACCCCTAACATTCCAGGTGAAGCATGTGCCTCTGGTACATATGTTACATGATAGTGCCATCCATAAAATGTTAGGCAACATTCAGAACACATATCCCTAATTGTGAAATGTGTCCCACCCTGCAGGCCTTTAATGTGTTACTGTGGGTGGCAGTGATTGTGGTGGCAGCAACCAGTTGTGCTGGACATTGAATGGCTCAGTTCTTCCTATGTTTTATTGACATGCATGAAGTTGTGCCACAGACTGGGCTGTGGGCCAGGGCTGTGGGTGTCCAGATGTGACACATGCTAGAAATGTAACAGACAGATGATATAGAATATATTAATAATATATATTATATATTCATAATAATGGCTTATATATATAATGATAATATATTATCATATTATATTATGATAATATATATTATATGCTATATTATTAATAAGGTATTATAGTATGTCAGGAGTATTTGTAAGACATATGTACATGCATACAGTGTGTTACACATGATTGGCATGGACATGTATGTTCAGATGGGTATGGTGTGTGAGACTAAGCTGTCTATCATGGTTTGTAACCTCAAACTGTACTGCATTGCCAGTATGTCAGGACACAGAATAGGTTTTATGGCAACACTGCCATAAGTAGGGGGCACAACCGTATTCATTCAGCAATAGTCTGTGCATTTGTCAGCTCTACCTGATATTGTAGGCCTCTTATACATCCAGCAGCATGTAGTTTTCTGTGCTCTGTTTTGTTGTCTGTGTCAGAGGCCCAACTTAGGGTTGCCACCTTTTCAAATGGTCAAAGTGGGACATTTTTGGTAAAAATGTCAGATTTTGCAGGGCCAAATGTACCCATGGTCAGTACAAATGACAGAACTTCATATTTTTGCCTAAATAAAAGCTTATTCTTGTAGCATTTTAGTAGCTTATTCTGTTTCTTATAACATTCACGCGTTTCAGATGCAGAATAACTGTTTTATGCAACTATTACATAAAATATAGGAAATATGTTTATCCTAACATCTCAGAACATTTCCATTGGTTCTATTTCTTTGCAGGACGCAACTGCCCAAACAGAGTCTGTCCTTCACAAAGTGAGACAGGTAGTCACCCTAACCCAAGTACACTATGATTTGTCCCAGTATATATAGTAATAGTGTATCACTGGCAATCAGGATATGTTTGTAAAAACACTACTTGATCTCCAGAGTTCTGTTGACCTACTGGTGTAATGTACTCTATTGTAGTTGACAAGGTCCTGTATGTAATACTTAGCAGTGGTGACTTTTTTTCCCTAATGTTACATGACTACTGCATGATATATTTCCAAAAGCAACCCTAACTCCTCAGATCTGCTTTGGCCTAGTGGTGTGTTGCTTTTACTGTAATGGAGAGTGTCTTGGGTTTAATACTTGGCAGTGGTGTCTTTTTTCCTTAATGTTACATGACTGTACTGCATGATAAATTTACAAAAGCAGTACTGCTCCATCAGAGCTGTGTTGACCTAGTAGTGTGTTGCTCTGACTTTAGTGCACAGGGTCCTGGGCTCAAGATTTGCCAGGGCTGGTTATTTCTAGCTGTGCAGAACAGTGGCTAAATCAGCAGTTTTGCGCAATGTGACACAATGCCAAGTGGCACTTAGCTTCATTTAGTGTTGCTTATTTCTTCTTAAACCCATGCCATTAACAAAAAAAGTGAAGAAAAAAGGGGTGATAGGAAAGTGGTGAAATGGGGGCAAACAGGGGAAACATTATGAAAGGCAGCTAAGGATGAGCAGGACAGGTGTAGGAAAGGACCATATCTCTCCACTTCTTGTGCAGCAATAGCTGTGCATGATGTGGACAATTTGGAATTTAGAGCCTCACACCCCACACGTAGGGGTGTGAACAGCATATATTTGTTGAGCAATTCATGGGGAAACTGATTAATGTCAGTGTACGTGGGGGCAAAATGGAAAGCTATGTATGGGACAAGAATTTTTAGGGACAGATGCCCCCTTTTTTAAGGTGAGAGTTGGATGTTGGGAAAGGGTTATAGGTACATTTGGGGAGGTAAGTTGGGTAGGAGAAGTTGCATTTGCAGGCAGACAAGACAGCAGACAGGGGTGGTGTATGACACATGAGGGGGTAAACATCTCGGATGGGGAAGGGGGTTGGGAATCAGAGGACCATGTAATCCCATATGGAAACAGTGGGACTGAGGTCCCCACCCATTGGCTGTTACCACTGCCCCTTCATGGACCTGAAGGTGGCTGTGCTGGGGGCTGGACGATGGGGCCAGCCTGCCCTTTGAGGTGCACCAGTCTGCCCTTGATCTGGTGCAGGCAGTCATCCAAATCCTGCTGGATGAGGCTGGGCACCATACCTTGGAACTGGTGTCAGGTGACAGGGTACTCTCCACACCCGCATCCAGAGGGGGGCAGGGCCTGTCCCCTGAGATAGTTCCATCTGAGGCTGGTGCAGGACCAGAGGAGGAGGCAGCTTGAGATTGGGTCCCAGACATTCTGGTACCAAGTGCTGAGACCAAATGAGGTGGGGAAGGTGGATCCACTGTGATCTGCCTGCCCAAATGTGCTATGGCGTTGAGGTTTGTCAAAGTGTATTGGTTAGTCATGAACAAAACATTTCAACATTAGTTATAACAGCATGCATGGGTGTTCCAATCAACCCAGAAAAATAGAATTGAAACAATTGCATAGCAAATGGAACACATGCATGTCATTATTGTAACAGCATGCCAGCAACAATTACAACAGCAGGCCACCAACAATGGAATTTGAACAAGGCATGTTAGTATGCAACCATTGAAATATATGAACAATAATACAAGACAAGTCTCAACATTAGGTTTTAAGAACAACATACCCATAGTATATGAATAATTATTGATGCAGATAAGGGGTTGGGGGAGAGATAAACAGTCCATTACCAACTGTATAGGCTATATTTTTCACAATAGTACTGCTCAATACTCTACAGGTCTGCCCTCACTTTACATCTACCTGAGCCCTGTAGCTACTGTAGCACATACATATCTGTTAAGCTGTCAATTTGGAATGGTATTGGCAAAGCTGTGACAACTCTAGGTACATGACTAGAGGGGACTTGTACATGTCTGAGTTACATATATGACTAACAAGGTGTACCCTGCACTGATGTCATGTGAGTGTGCTACTGACATACTTCAACTAGATTTATATCTGTGTCAAAGGTTACTGGCAACAGTGTTCACTAGCCATGACAGCATGACACTTAAGAGACACGTATCGGGAAGAGTGCATGGTGTATATACCTATCCTGTTGTCATTTGTAGGCATGGGGTTGGACACTGGAACATTGTACACAGTTTATTAGTATACCCTTCATACAGCTAATACAAACATTTCTTTACCTGTAAGCCCTGTGGAGAAAATATGTGTTAACACTACCTGACATTTTTACAAATAGTCAGGATTACTAGTGTGTAACTATAAACACATCTTAGTACCAGTCCCTGGATTCAAACCATGGTTTGTGTGCAAAAATGAACAACATATCAATTTCTTATCACATTGAGCTACTGAGGCACTACTTAGGTTCATAGGTTCATAGGTTGGTACTAGGCTATCGGCCCTAAGGCCTATGCAAGCTTAGCCATAACAATTCCCTGGAAATTTTTTCCCGCAATATTTACTTCTCTGGGCCCCTGTCTAGCAGGGCGACTGACGTGATCCCCGGGGTGAATTTCTTATCTCCCATCCAATCATCAAGGTTCCTTTTGAAGAGGGCCAATGAGGTGCTCTGCTTGACATGTATGGGCAGTTTATTCCAGAGTATGGGGAGTCTCTGGGTCAGGAACCTATCCCTCCAGCATGTTTTGTTCATTGTAATGATAAGGTTTAAATGCCTGGAGCGTGTGGCTCTGAGGGATTGGGATTTCTTTAAGTGGAGCATGTCCAACAGCTCAGGGTTTGACATGGCCTTGTATGTTAAGCAGAGATCGCCTCTGAGTAAACAATATGCCACAGAGTATAGCTGGAGTTTTTTTAGACGGTCAGCATATGGCATCTGCTTTAGGCCTGTGATTCTTTTAGTGAGGTATTTCTGTGGCCTTTCCAGCTGTTGCAGATGTCTTGTGAGGTACATACCAAATGGGGCATTATACTCTATAATGGGTCTAATGAGGGATGAGTACATTGGGACAATGACCTCCTTTTTTCTGGATGCAAAGCCCTTAGTGATGAGGTGTGCCATGTAGAAGGATTTCCTGACTGTTGTGGCGATGTGGTTATCAAAAGTGAGACCACTGTCCACTTGTGTCCCTAAGTCTCTCATCACACTTTCGATGTTTAGTGTCCTGCCACCTATGTGGTAGTTCATGGGTACATGTTTTTTTTCCAAAGGGGATGACTATATATTTCTTGGCATTAAGCTTGAGCCCATGGCTCTGGCACCAGACATCTGTTTCTGTAAGGCCCTTTTGTAGACTATCCACATCATTTGGGGATTCAATAATGGCTCCCAGTTTGCAGTCATCTGCAAACTTTGTTAGCCAGAGTCCCTTAGTGTTGACCTGTACTTCAGAGATGTAGATGCCAAACAAGAGTGGTCCGAGGACTGAACCCCGAGGTACTCCTCTTGTCACTTGTCTGGAGCTGGATTTGGAGTCAGCTACTTTTACAGTCTGGGTTCTGTCAGTAAGCCAGTTGGCAACCCATCAAGTGACGTAAGGATTTATGCCCAGCTTAGTAAGTTTATCTATGATTCCAGAGTGGGGGATGGTGTCGAAGGCCTTGGCGACATCCAGATAGGCTGTGTGGACCTCCTTACCCTCATCCACAGCTCTGGAGACTGATTCAAAGAAGTCAATCAGATTCAGGAGACAAGATTGGCCCGTCACACACCAAAACTGGATGGGGTCCAGTGTCTGGAGGTTGCCAATGTCTTCTGCTGCTTGACTGCTTTGTGTCTAAAACTCACTTGGTTAAAAGTTTGAAGACAAAATCTGACCTTGTAATATAAGTGGAGTGTCACAGAAGACTGTAGTGACAGTTGAACATACATGCCTGAGATTCATGCATGACAGATAGTGAACTGTGTATTGATACTTTGACTGCAGGTGTACACATTTAATCCCTACTAGATGTGAATTTGTGTGATCTGTACAGACCATAGCAGGGTGCTAGTATGCATACCCGACCCATATACATTTCAACATCATATGTTTGCAGTCTCCACCTATTACAGTCTCATACTTGCCTGCATCACCATACTACATTATAGACTACATATAGCTGAAATGCAAATGGTAACATATGACAATGCTGCAGGGAACACACTGTAATACATTACACATTACTATTCAAGGTTCAGATAGTGCAGAACATATATTAAATTTCATTGTGTTTTGTTTTACAGCTCCACATCTACAGTTTAGCATAACAGCTGGTTATCAGTCAAACGTCACTCAATTCAAGCTCTCATAGCCATATTTGCTGTGTAGCACCTGTACAATTGTATTTCTTCAACAACAGACCAGGTTAAACACAATAGTTTGTGGGAATACGTTTTATTGAGGGTGACATGACACAGTGGTTTATTACATTCAAAATTCTAAATTCAGTTGTACTGCATATGCTGTAGATGATGAATGAATGTCATTTATTACCTTCAGAGTAGCAATCACAGTGTACTTTATTACCAGATTCATTCCTACACAGTATTACTACAGTATTGGCTTTCTTCCATCAATAGTAGCTTGTTTGCTGCCTTCATCTGTATTACACAGTACCTGGCATTAGTCACTTATATCAATGTTGGTCTAACAACACACTTATTCAGTACATTCAGAACACACTATACCTAATGTCAGTAGACAATTGCACTTTCCTATTTATTGTACTATATCTTGCAAGTTAGATCTGTTCTCACCACACTGCTGGTGCAGCTTGCCAGACATTCAGCATGGGCCTCAATGTTATGAGCCCTCTTCTCTGCAGCTGTGGGGGGAAAGCACACCATTATGCATACTTGTCTATCAGATGTTCATAGGTTCATAGGTTCATACTAGGCTATCTGCCCTATGGCATTTATAAGCCTAGCCAGAGTGTGTTTGGCTTTCGCCACCCATTTTAAATGAATTTTGCTATGCCCTTTTTCGAGGTTAGTATACTGTGCCTCTGTCTAACAGTGACACAGAAGTGATACCCGGGGTAAACCTACTATCTCCCATCCACTCAACAAGATTCCTCTCGAAGAGAGTCAATGAGGGCCCCTGCCTAACCTGGACTGGGATTTTATTCCAGAGTGAAGGGAGCCTCTGGGTTATAAATCTGTCCCTCCAGCATGTCCTATTTATTTCAGTGCTGAGGTTCAAGTCTCTCGAGCGTGTAGCTTGATGGGATTTGGATTTTCTGAGGTGCAGCATGTCCATTAATTCCAGGTTGGACATGGCTTTATATGTCAGGCATAAATCGCCTCTGAGCAGGCGGTATGCCACTGAGTAGAGCTGGAGTTTCTTTAACCGGGCAGCATATGGCATCTGTTTGAGCCCTTTGAACCTCTTGGTGAGGTACTTTTGGGGTCTTTCCAGTTGCTACAGGTGTCTGGTAAGGTACATCCCAAAAGGGGCATTGTACTCAATTATGGGCCTGATGAGGGATGAGTAAAGAGGCACGATGACTTCCCTTGATCTAGATGTGAATCCCTTCATGATTAGATGGGCTATATAAAGTGTTTTTCTAACCACTTTGGCCACGTGGTTGTGAAATGAGAGATTACTATCAACTTGGGTCCCCAGGTCCCTAATTACTTCTTCCATACTTAATGGATTACCACCTATGTGGTAATTTGTGGGCACTTTGTTTTTGCCAAAGGGGATGACTATACACTTTTTGGCATTTAGCTTGAGGCCATGGCTCTGGCACCAGTTGTCTGTTTTCATGAGGCCCTTTTGTAGGATGCTTGTGTCAGCTGGAGAGTCAATTATGGTGCCCAGTTTGCAGTCATCTGCAAACTTGGTCAGCCACAGTCCTTCCATGTTAGCCTGTACCTCTGAGAAATATATACCGAACAAGAGAGGTCCCAGGACTGAGCCTTGCGGTACTCCACTTGTAACTGGTTTGGAGTCTGACATGGCTCCAGCAATTCTAGCTGTGTGGGTTCTGTCCTTGATCCAGTTTGCAACCCATCTAGCGACATAGGGGGTTATATTTAAGCTGGTGAGCTTATCTATAATGCCCGAGTGGGGTATTGTATCAAAGGCATTTGCAAGGTCCAGGTAGGCTATGTGGACCACCTTCCCCTCGTTAATGGCCTTGGTGACTGTTTCAAAGAAATCAACCAGGTTTAAGAGGCAGGATCTGCCCTTAACAAAGCCGAACTGGGTAGGATCCAGTGTCTGTTGGTCCCCAATATCTTTATTTATGAGGTCCATGATGATCCTTTTCATAGCTTTGCAGACCAAGCTAGTCAGGCTTATGGGGCAATAGTTTCCAGGATCTGTTGAGGCATCACCTTTGTGGAGAGGGACCACTGTTGCTGTACACCACACTTTGGGTACATATCCTGTAGTAAGGCTGAGATTGAACAGTAGTTTTATGTTTGGGTTTAGTTCTTCTTGGAGTTTATGTAGGACACAGCCCGGGACACCGTCTGGTCCCATTGATGCTGTGTTTTTTGCTTTGGAGAGGGCGGCTCTTACCTGAGCATCTGAGATGTCAGGGAGGCAGCACTCTGCTGGGATAGATATTTGCCCTTTTGGTGGGGAAGGGGGGGAGAAGTTTGCGCTGAACCTGTCAGCTAGGATGTTGGCAATGTCTGTGGGTTCGGTGTATTTTTTGTCATTTTGGACTAATTCTGAGCATATCTGGGAATTCCCACCCAGGTTCCTAACATAACTAAAGCAAGCCTTGTGATTATCCTTAGTGTCCTATGCAATTTTTCTCTCAAAGCTGGCCTTAGACGATTTTATGAGTGCCCATAGTTTTTTGCTAATACTGATCAGAGATGCCTTCCCTTTTTGGGATTTTGCTCTATCATGTAGTAGCTTCCTCCTTCTATTGTATAATTTGTTTATGGCTGGGGTCCACCAGACAGGACGCCTAACTTTGGAGGATTGGGTCTTGGTTTTATTTGGGATTGCATGATCCATGCATTCCTGAAGGTGTTCATAGAATGAGTTTATAAAGGATTCTGCAGTCTGGGCCGTATTTCCCACAGGCCCGGGGGCTTTGAAGGATTCCACCTTGGTTTTGAGGAGTGTGAAATTTGCTTTAGAGAAGTTTTTCACTGTGGTTTTCTAGGCAGGGGCTGGGATCGAGATGTGAATATCTAGTGAGATTAGTTTATGGTCTGATCTTATCAGTGAGGGATACACTTCTGGTCTGGAGCATAAAGTCCCCATGTTGGTGATGATCAGGTCCAGTATGTTTTCCCCTCTTGTGGGAGTGGTAACAAGTTATTCCATAGCATTTGAGTTTATAAATTCTAGGAACCTTCGGGCTAGGGTGTTGGAGCTAGAGTAATGCTCCCAGTCTATGTTAGGGTAGTTGAAGTCACCCAATATAATGGTGTTTGGAGAGACCTTCATATTTTCCAGTGTTCTCAGGAAGGCTGAGTGGGGTTCCTGGTTTTGGGAGGGTGGTCTGTAGCAGGTTATAAACTGGAAGGCAGTTTTACCCACTGTTAGTTGCACATGGATAGTCTCTGATGCTTCGTGCTGTGCCACCAACCTGGAGGTGTGGGTATCTTTGACGAATATTGATACTCCCCCTCCTTTTGTGGTTCGGTCCAAGTTTTGGGGCCAAAAAACATGGTATGAGGTATAACCTGGTAGTGCTGGAGTGCTCTTGGGAGCCTTGAACCAGGTGTCTGTTACTGCACAGATATCGATGTTCTTCATGCTAAGGAGAGTTTTGAGTGCATGCATCTTGAGGTTTAGACTTCTGGCATTGAGTAGCATTACTCTTAGTTTCTTATCCCTTGTGATACCTATGGAGGTGGGTTTGTCTTTTGAGCCTTGCCTAAAAAAGGCACTATGGGGGGTGGCAAGAGCCTTTGCCAATATCCGAAAGCCCAGGGGTGACAGGTGCAAGCCGTCCCTAGTGAAGCATCGTGGCTTGTCAAGCATGTCATCCCAGGCAGACAGGCATTGGATCCCCTTTGAATGACACCAATACTTAAGCCAATTGTTGAAATTGATCATCTTGTCTTCATATTGTGGCATCATTCTTGGTCAGGGTAAGATGCTAGTCAAGGTCAGGGTCATACCGGCCTGGGCTACATGCTCAAAGAGCTCCTCTATGTCTCTTTTCATGTTTCTCTGTTCATACTACAATTTGATAAATCACCAGTTCATATACCTACAAACATCAGGGGCATTCCAGGCCTGAGCATCATGGATCCATTGGGCCAAGAGTACCCGCTTCCTCCATTTCAGGTCATCATAATGATGACAGACCTTCTCAACAGTCGGGGGGATGCCAGTGGCATTGGTGAGCTCACATGCCAGATGGTCCCAGGCCTCAGACTTGTATTCTGAGTCCTGATGCTGTCCCTGCAGCAGTTTATTATCATGGTTCTTAACAAGGAGCCCAGTCATGACCCTAAACTCAACATGCCCCAGCACTGCACCCAAAAGCATGCTTCCTCTCCAGCACCTGCCATAGTTCCTGCATGAATCATACTTTAACAGGTTCTGCCTGTATTGCCACCTGTGCAGTTTAAATAAGGCCATTTCCCCTCCCTTTGCCACCATTGGACCATTTTTAAAAATTTTAAGAATAGCTCAGCAGTGTACAAACTCTCTAAGCTTAGTTGAGCAGTGCTTAAAGTGGTAAATGCTTAGCAGTGCTTAGCAGGGCACAAATCCACTTAGCTGAACTGAGGACTGCTTAGAAAGGGAATGCTTAGCAATGCTCAAACCGGCTAAGAAGAGCTAAGCATTGCTAAGTATTGCTCAGGCAGGTCCTGTTTAACCAGTGCTTGGCTTGGCTTAGCAATGCTTAGCAAAGCTTAGATAAGGGCAAACAAAATTTTTTTGTTTAAAAAAATAAACATTGGCTATTAATTACTCATTATTGATACATTATTATTAAGTGTATGTATTTTACTTTATATGACCTCCCCCTATATGCTTTCATTATGTTATCTTGGGGTGTGACTGAACTGTATCAGGCACTTGTGCTTAAATGGTGGTGTTTCACCTCATATCTCCACTAACACTGGGATTCTGGACCAGCTACACTACCCAGCTTAACAAATATCAATAACTATATAAATATAAAAATAAAAATGATTATAAAGAGGCTTTCCTATGTAAAAGTTAAATGGTCTGTTTGGATATTTGAACCGTGCACCTACTGCACACAAAGCCATGACTCTAACCACTCAGCTAACTTGGCTGTGAAGACTTCACCTATACATTTCTATATACAGTAGCTTCTCGATATGTTTAAGCACTGCTGAGCAAAGTGCCACACCACTCAAACCCACTCAGCTACGCTTAAACTTTAAAGAAAAAGGAATAACACAAAAACATTAATTAAAAATTAAACATTCCACTTCAAATTATTAAATAAGTGTCTGAGGATACTTTCTTTATTGTTTTAGTGCTGCATGGCACTTTCACAATGCAGGGGATGTGTTACAGATACTGTAACACAGCTCCTACATGACATTGCACTTCACATTACTAAATAAGTTTTCGAGAGCACTTTCAGCACTTTTACAATGCAGGGCATGTGTTACGGATACCGTAACACACTTGTTATGTGACACTACAATTCACATTCTTAAATCAGTGTCCAAGGACACTTTTTTTATTGTTTTAGTGCCATACGGCACTTTGACAGTGCAAGGGGCGTGTTACAGATATGTGAGCACTGTAACGCATCCTTTAGCACTCATTCAGTATCCATGGACACGGCTCTCCCTCAGTAGCACACCTTCATTAATATGCAAGGTGCGCTGCTGACAGGGAGATGCAGATATTCACTCGATGTAGGAATAATGCTATTCCTACACAGAGTTTATTAAATCTGGGGGGTTGTTTTTTTTTATGTTAGAATTCCATGCTGACTGAAGAAAGTTAAGCTAGTGAATATCTAGAAAAGGAGAGTTGCTAGATCACCTTAATGTAGTTATTTAAAAAGTACAATCAATGTTTTATCTTTCTTTTATAAACAGTACAACACATTTCTTAATTGTATGTATGATACTACCAATGTAGAAGAAAGGTTATAGATTAATTGTTTGACAGTCATTTGACCAATGTCATATTTCATTGGTACTAAAATAATTGACATTATTTTTCATTGCTCACCTATTTCCATACCCAATAATCATCAACTAAACTTATTAATACACAGAACATACTGCAAGGAAAAATGTGCAATTAATCATTAAAAAGCCAGTAAAATGCTATGTTAGACATTTAAAATGATATTATATAAGGAACAAGCACAACCAATCATATATATTTCAAAAGCAGACCTGCAGTGAATGAAGTTCATAATCCTGCCATGCTTTGTGAACTTTTCTGCTTTTCTGCTTTGTCACTGCAGACTAGTTACTGTTTTAATTCTTCCTTACTTGCATGCTCTTTTATGCAGATCTTAAAAAATTAATTTGCCCACCTGTTGGCTGTGAATCTGGACTGTGATGGGTTGTGTGACATGTGTTCCATAGGAACACAGGAATATAGGAGCAATATGAGGCAAGGGATCATGGAGAACATGTGATGCTTAGCTATATACACGTTTTGAGCAGACACACTTAAAACTTCTTGCCACACTATTTAAGCACTTAATAGTGGTTACCTCCTAATCTGAGCAAGTAAAAAGATACAACTACATTCCACAGGAGAATTGCACCCTGATGTCCCATGTGATAGACAGGGATACTCACCACAATGTTTATGAGGAAGATTCACTACTATACTAACATGGAAATTCTCACCACTATGCTAATGAGGAAAACAGTTTGCCAAAACACAATTTGCTGAAATAATAATTAACAAAAATGTTTTTTCAGGAAGTTTAAACACTAGACAACCTCCTGACTAGGTGGTCAACCCTTTATCTCCCACGTGGGCAGAGGCCGCTATCACTCAATGAGGTATAACTTACTTTAAGTGTTTTTCTAACAGATGTCCAAGGCCTATAAATGCAAGTACTGCAAGTATGAAAAAAAAGAGTTTGATTGTACAAAAATACAGTAGTTGTCAAGCCTCGCTGTAATGCCATTAAAGCATTTTTGCAAGGATGCTCCATTTTTCTCCACCTCCTGAGTTGTGTGGCTACATGTTAACATCTCTTCTATTTGCACATACAAACTTTGAGATTGCTATATCATGAAGCAGAATAATCTGAGATGATACAACAATTTATTTACTAAGTATTCTTCATATTCACATTTACAATGCTCTGCTCTGAGGACTGCAGTCACAGCCTTCAGAAGTTCAACACAAACTTGTTTCTAGCAATATAGGCTAGGTTATACTCTTTAGGTTATTTCACTGGTGTCAGAATAGTTAACTGAAATGTTTTAGTTGACTTGTCATTTTACAAGACTGCTTAAGAAACATTTGTTGTGCTCCCAAATATAACAGATTCCTTTTTCCTAAAAAAAATCTTTTCTGCTTAACATCACATGGAGCTTGTGCTCTATATCTGTCAGGAATGTGTTATTTTAGCTTGTATAATGACACTTTCCATTTATCTATTATCTTGCATTTGCATGTTTCTGTTTGAGGGCTCTATCTGCACATTTACAACAGTTCTGTCCTGTATATCTCTTATGTACTTGTTTCTAGCAGGGTTTGCAGACTGCTAAATTTGTTGCTCTTTGTAAGTGCTAACATAAATGTATACACTTCTACAAGTCTGTATTCAGTGCATCAATGTGACTGCAAACATAGTAGCCATGATTAATATGAGTTACAGTCATCTTTTCTTTCATATCTGCTTTGCCATAGCTGTTGTTTTTGTAACATTTCCGATTTTCTTCCTTCTGGCTGACTTGATCACATGACTGTGTCTGTTCTTTGGCCATGTGTTACTCTGTAAAATATTTTTGACACTGTACATGTTATCACCTTTTACTGTTTCTAGCAGTTTAAAGGTCAGACTATAAAAATATATGCAAAAATTAGTATGTTAGAAGTTAATGCTAGAACAAAGTTTTCTGTGACAAAATGTTCAGTTCTGCTTAACCAGGAGGCACAAAGACAGGAAGAGTGAGATTTCATGCATAAAACTAATGACCAAAAATGGAACATGACCTCTGGCTGGAGATGGAAAATAAACTGTTCCCTAGAGAAAGGCCTCAAAAACTTTAAGATATGGAAAGTTTTAGAATACTTCCCTGCATGAATATCTAAAATAGCTACCAAATTAGCTCTCATTAAAGAAAAAAATCAGCCGTGACTAAATAATTCTGAGAGGTATTGTTGAACCACTGACCCAAAAGTGGAAAAGAAGCCCCTATCCGTGGCAGATATCCAGACAGAAAAAAAAACACTTGGCAATAGTTTTGACAACTCATCATTGTATAAGGCATTTGGAAAGGCATTAATTATGAAAATTATCTTTGGTAAAATTTCTGCAGATTTAGCAACTAGTGGAATGGGAACAACCAAACCATCATTCTGGGTAAGGTTTCCCAGCAGACTGAGCTAAGATACATAAGCAGTAAGAAGGCCGAGATAAATGAGCTTGGAGAAACCACTAAAATACTGAAACCACTAAAACTACTGACAATTGCAACTACATAGACCAGAATCATGGATAACTTGTGTTCCCTCACTTTGCAAAGGGATTCATTATGAGTGGTAATGGAAGGAAGACATAAAGAAGACCCTCAATGAGGCTGCTGGGAGGAGAAAGTCAATGAGAAAAACTTCAGATTCCTCAGGGGTGTAAAGATATTGTTGACTGGATGATCCCACGTCATGGACAAGTCAAGGTACCTGTGGCTGTACTAACTCTGAAGATACACAAGCTGCTCGAGTAATGACCATAATCCAAACCAATCACAATTTATTGTCTCAGTCCCATGGGCCACAATTTTGCATTAAAAACAATGAAAAATGGAATGATTTCACATTAAAGAGCGGTTTCATTTTTCATTGTTTGCAATGCAGATTTGTAACTGTTACATTTTTCATTGTTTTTAATGTAAATTTGTGGTTCATGGGACTGAGACAATAAATTGTGATTGGTTCGGATTCTGGTCATCCTTTGAGTAGCTTGTGTTTTATTTAGTTGGATTTTGCTGCTTTTACCTTTTATCGTTTTCAACTCTGAAGATGCACCTTTGAATGCAGTAAACCCAAAGTGATGACTTTTCTGAGTATCACTACGCCAGGAAAATAAAGTGAAAAACATATATTGCACTTACTTTTGTTTTCTTATTTCAGTTTCTGGAAATATTCTGAAGCATTTTAACTGTAACTGCATTCTTTTGGTCTTTAATGAAAGTAGTTTATTTAACCAGGGTCAGGGTTTGCTTGGAAACTGTAATAAATGGTCTTACGGGGGGTATTGTTACCCTTTTCTAAATGTCCTCTGACTTTGGCAGAGCAGTTTGCTGGTTTATTTCTTGTTCCAAATGTTTTATTGTGTTGATATTTATAGCATGGCCCAGTGTGTCTTTGTGTCCTTTGACGCTGTCCAACTGTGAAGCAGTATCTCAGTGCACTAGTTTAGATGAATGTTAAACTTAAAGTAATGTTTTCTTCTGAGTATCGATATGCCACAAAAATAAAAACTATATTGCAGTTGGTTTTGTTATGCTATTTTTGTCACTGGAACTGTTTTTGAAACATAGTGACTGTAACTGTCTTATTTGTTCTTTAACCATGGCTGAGAATTTTCCAACCCTCCTACTGTTATTATTGTTCTGTTCTTAAAGCTAGTTTCTTTTTTGTTGCCTCCCCTTATGCTAATTTGATCACAAAATTCTTTCCCTCTCCTCTTTCATTGCTGACGCCAGCAAGCACAAAAGTTATTATTTGTGAGGTCACTCCATTTAAACTATTTAAACTAAACTCTGGTTGAAAAAGAACAAACAATAATGAAACTCATCCCCAAACTATAATATTCGAAGAGCAGACAGACAAAAATAAAAGGGCTGGGGAGGCACAATACTATGGAAAAATTATCTGCAGCTTACCCCTTCACCACTAAATCCTCCACAACTTGATAAGGCAGAAGTTATCATCTCTACCTTAAATGCAACAAAAACAAAATGCTATCCATCATAATTACCTATTTTCTACCTGGTAGTAACCTATCTCCTGCACAAGACATTATGCTTACAGATAATAATCCTATTGTCAACACTAACAACCCATCTGTAAGAAGCCGAAATGTGTACTTAATCTGGAGGCTTCCCTCTCACCTAGAAACATGTCCTGTGAGCCTCATAAACCTTCAACATAATCCTTCTCCAGTCGTGCCAAATATCTTATGCTGAGGCTATAAAAATCACTCCCAAAACCTCATAAAAATAAGTATCAGCAAAAATCAGGCCACTCATCTACCTCATGCATACCTACCTTAAATAGAGTCATCCTGACCAAAAACACTCCAAATCTACCACTCTGGACCACTACAGCAGCAACAGAAATGCTTTATTGTTAGGCGGTGCCATTGTTGGGCTGGACAATGAGAAGGTTACAGTCAATTGTCTTCTATTTGTAAGGATTTCTAGCATTATAAGGGCCCTAAGGACCCTTCCTCCTGACAAATATAACTACATGATAGTGGTTCATGTGTGAATGAATGAATGAATGAATACCTTGAGATGTGTATATCAGTATGTCCGTATACCTGTAAGAAGTTTTCTAGAGGCCTGCACAAGTGTATAAATACTGAGCATGTGTGAGCCTGACTGCCATTTTGTTGTAAGCTGTTGAGATGTAAGCATGTATGTCTGTGTAGTCTGTCAGTTAATCAGTTTGTTAATATTTTGTACTGTAGCTATCCATCCTGATGTGATTCTATGTAATAAAGCATATAAACAAACTGCCCCACCTGTTTATCTTTAATGAGAAACCATACAAGTGACATGGTGTCAGAATGGGATCCAGAAATCCAGATTGCAGACAAAATAGGCACTCAGTTAAAGGTGGAGGAATATAGAGGATCATCTGCATGTTTAATTAGCAAAAACAGGTCAGAAATGAATTTCAGGTATCAAAGCTTACTTAAATGACTTTGAAGTCAGCCCAGTTGTCAGGCCAGCCCGAAAAATTCCAGTAACTATGTAGAACAGAGTTAAGGCTGAGCTAGATAAAATGGTGCAGCAAGATGTTATTTGTCCAGCAGAACCAACTGAATGGGTATCATCTATGGTCATTGCTCATAAGAAAAGCTCAGATTATATCAGAATTTGTATTTATTCAAGAGATTTGAACAAAGCACTGAAAAGACCTCATCATCCAATGTGTACAGTTGAAGAATTTGCTGCTGTTATGCCAAATTCCACTTTTTTTCTGTCTTAGATGCTAAGAGTTCATTTTGGCAAATTTTGCCTGGTTGAAAATTTTCATTGCTTAACATTTTCAGTACTCCTTTGGCAGGCACAGATTTTTGGGAATGCCATTTGGGATAAATTCTGCCATTGAAGTCTTCCAGAGTGGAATGGAGCAAGTTTTTTTTCGGTATCAGTGGGCTATTATAGTAGATGATATTCTAGTAGGAGGCAATGGTGAAGCTGAGCATGACAGAATCCTCACGAAAGTTCTGAAAAGATCACGTGAAGTGAATCTTAAGCTAAATCCTCAGAAGTTGAAGTTCAGGCTACAAGAAGTTACTTATGTCAGTCATTTATTTACAAGTTCAGGCTTATGACCAGATCCTTCCAAGCAAATGGCTATTCTTGAGATGCCAGCTTCAGAATATGATTTAGCCTTACAGTCTTTTCTTGGCATGGTTAACTATCTAGCCAAGTTCATTCCAGACTTAGCACCACTTAGAGAGCTGATATGCAAAGATGTATCTTGGTCATGGTTAGAACAGAGAGCATTTGATGTCCCCAAACAGAGAATTGCCATTCCACCAACTCTCAGATACTATGATGGTCACAAACCAGTTACTCTTTATTTTGATGCTTCAAAGTTTGTTCTTGGTACAGTATTTCTTCAAGAGGGTAGACCAGTAGCCTATGCATCCAGAACTCTAACCCAAAATGAAATGCAGTATGAGCAGATAGAGAAAGAATTATTGGCAATTGTGTTTGCATGTTCGAAGTTCCATGATTATGTTTATGGTAAACCTATCCAGATTGAAACAGATCACCAACCTCTAGTCACTATTTTGAGAAAGCCTATGTATGCAGCTCCAGCCAGATTGCAACGCATGATGCTCATATTGCAAATTTATAATTTCAATCTTGTCTACATGGAAAGCAATCCTCTTTATCTTGCTGATACTTTATCCAGATCGCCCAGAAATACCACTGAACAGCATGAAAATGAGAAACTTGACTTTGAAGTCATGGAAGTGAGAAATTTTTCTTCCACATGTCTTCATGAGCTTAAAAGTCATACGGCCTCAGATCCAGTTCTTCAGAAACTCAACCACTTTATCAGTTGAGGATGGCCTTCAAAGCAATCTTGTTTACCAGTAGAAGTGCAACCATATTTTCCATACAGAGATGAAATTTTGTTTGACAATGGTATCATCATGAAAGGTCCAGATGTGATTGTTCCAAAATCCTTGCAACAAGAGTATATTACCATCTTGCATCATGGTCACCCAGGAACTGATTCTACCAATAGAAGGGTGAGACGATTTGTATTTTGGCCTTCTATGTCACAGGATATTGAGAGAGTACTTTAATCTTGTTCTGTATATAATACTACTAAGCCACATCAACAAAAAGAACCACTTCAGATAAACCAGATTCCTGAACTACCTTGATCGGCAGTAGCTACAGACATTTTTGAATGGAATGGTCAAAATTGCTTGGTATTAGTAGACTCTTATTCCAAATGATTTGGTATTGACCTATGTCCTAATCTAGTGTGGAACACTGTCATTACTAAGTTAAAGCTTCATTTTACAGTATATGATAGCCTACACAAAGTTATTTCTGACAATGGTATACAGTTTACAAACCAGCAGTTCAAACAATTTGCTGAAGAGTGGGATTTTACTCATGTCACAAGTAGCCCTGAGTACCTGCATTCAAATGGTTTGGCAGAACGTGCAATTCAAAGTGCAAAACAATTAGTAGAGCAGTCATAACAAGACAATAGTGATGTTTTCTTGAATCTCTTGAATCTCAGAAAGGTTCCTCATGATAAACATCTTGGTTCACCTGCACAGAGACAAACTAGAACCACACTACCAATTATTAGTACATTATTGGTTCCATGTGTTTAGAACAACAGATGAGTGAAAGCCAAGCTGTTAAAGAAGAGCTTATCCTAGAAGTCCTTTTATGATAAGACCAGCAAACTGCTCAGTCCATTAAGGGAAGGGGAAATAGTGAGGATGCAGACTTCCAAAGGTTTTGATTGGATTGGTGTCATGAAAAGTGTATGTCCAGAACTGAGATTGTACATTGTGAAATCACAAGGAGCAGAATTTAGCTGGAATCAGAAACATTTAATCCCTGTGTCTGAGCCTGTATTGCAGTATCCTACCTGTGAGAGAGACTCTATATCTCAGAGTAAGTTTTCCAGTGTTCCAGTTCCAGAGGACATTCCAGTAAATATCCTCTGTTCCTGAAAAAAATCCTAAAACTCCTGAAGCAAGTTGTTCACCAGTGACTGTCCCTGTTGATAAACCCAGTTCAGATTGCTTTATTACTAGATCAGGTCGCATTTCCAGACCATGTTCCAAATACATGGCAACTTGGACACGAATGTCGTGTTTCTTATTGCCTATATAATTTCATATTTCTTTTCAAATGTCATTATATTGTGGGCAATTCATTAAAGTAGTCAGGAAATCATTCTGTTTAGCACACTTAATCAGAAAGGGAATAACATTCAGATATAAGGAAGTTATCTTTCCCTTATATTCATTATTGATTAGGCCAGTCATTGAGTACAAGACACACTTTGGGATGTCCCTCACTAGACAAATCAAACAACTTGAAAGGTCACAGAGTTTCCTAACCAAGAAGATCACAGTCCTAAAGACCCTGAGCTACCAGGAGAGGTTGTAAGCATTGTCCCATTATTCATTATCTTACAGATGTTTGAGGGGAGACCTATACATAGCCAACTGTGCCACTGAATACCTGTTTCTTCTTGCTCTACTGTATCTCCACAATTCGATATTTCCACAGAAACAGGAATCTAAGTCTTCATCAACAGATAAACAAAACACAGTGGAGAGACAGGTTTATCATACGGCACCTTCCTGACCTGTGGAACAGATTTCTCTTGTAGGTTAAACAATGTAATTCACTAGCACCAGTCAACAGAACCTGAATGACTGTATGGGTCCCCACAAATTTGCAGCAAGATTGATTAGCCTCACCCTCAGTGAGAAAGGGGCTATGGTCCAAGGGTGGGTAGTGCAAGGTGTATATGGTGCTAAGACTGAATTGCTTTGAAATATCTATGAATCTGACTCTAAGTCCTGATAGACATACGGAGAGTCATTTAAGATCTTTCCATACATGTTATAAGTGCAGGTAAGACAGTGGTCTTGAGTGGAAGCCTTCATTCTACTTGAATGATGCCTAGATACAAAGAAATGATATTTGGTTTAAATAGCTTGTGTCATTCCAGGGGATCCAGTAGATGGCAACATGGGATAAGATGCTTGGCCAGTTTGCTTCTTTGAAGACAGCCTACACTATAGCTCTCATCCTTGTTTATCCAAAATGTGGAACAGATGCTAACACCATAGCTACCAACTTTTGCTAGGAAGCTCATATCAGGGTTTAAATGTCTTACTTTAAACTAAAAAAATGTTCTTTCTATGAAATCATATGAGTTAGTATTATTTACCATGTTTAATGGTTAAAAAATATCTTAACAATGAATGTGTGTCAGGTCATTTCAATGTAGCACAATGTAGAATATGGATTTTTTAAGAGTCAGACTAAGGAACATTCCTCATAATGAGGTACATTTCAGACATATGACCTACACCTCAACTTCTGCATACCGGCTAAAGCCTTTTCTACCCCCAGTGCCTTTTTTGAGTGTGGCCCAGTTGATGGGCATTCTAAAGTTACAAATGAAACAGTCCCAGAATCAGATCACATTAAGGTGGCTGTCCTCAATGGCAGAAGTCTAAACAATAAATTACCTGAGCCTGAAGCACTCTTGCATTTGGAAAGCATCTATGTCTGTGTATTTACTGAGACTTGTTTTAAATGTAAAGGGAGAAATCCCTCTACACCTGAGTTTTGCACTTTTGATGTGTTCAGACCCGATGGCAACTTGGGTGGATTCTGTTAAAGGGCACATCACTTCCATGCAGATCCCTAGGAGCCATTAAACTACAGAATGACTTAGACAGGAGTACTTGTCAACTAACAGCTTGATATAGAAAACTTTCTTTGTCTCCTGATGACCATGTAAGATTCATCAGTGTTCTAAGTGATCTCCTTTTTAGTGGAAACCCTGTTGTTTTGTCTAACTTTAACCATACTTCAATAAACTGGGACATCTATACCTCCAATGTAGGAACTATTAAAAAATTCCTAGACATAATAATTAAAAGCTCCATTGAGCAGTTATCAAACAAACCTACTAGAGGATACAGTATTCCTGACCTGATTCTTACAAATACGAATGCCTTTTGCACTACTCCTCTGATACCTCCTTCCTTATTAAGGTATAGTCACAGATTTATGACTTTCCCCTACATCCAACCCTATTGATTTTTTAGGTGTTTGTTAACTAGTTAAGCCCTGTGGACACAAGTGACCCTTGCCAGGGGAGACACTGGTGCAAACTGGTGCACAGAGTGGTTACAACACTTGCTCAGAGTTACACAATAGGAACATGAAGATGGAAAGAATCAAACCCTGAACCTTGAGTATAAGAAGTAGCTCATTAATTTCTCAGAACCATATTCATCTGATCTAACTGCCAGACAAATGTAAAGCTTATAAGCTTGACAGTCACAACCTACACTATGATGAAATATCAAAATTCACTTTTTATTGCATTGCCTCTAACCTTATGAGAATAGCAAGCTTCACTAAGGAATTCTACACCCATCTGGAAAAATGCATAGAGACAGCAGTCCTTATTACAACCAAGTATCATGGGAAATTCTTCATCACTCAAAAGATTTTAAAGCAAATGTCCATACCGACATAATGGAGGTCTTGGAAACGTATGGCATTTACTTTCACTATATTGGTATGATTCTCTGGGCTAGCTGACCAAGAAAACACAAGCTTTAAAATGGAGTAATGCTATTTTCAGCTCCTTAGCAGTTCATCTCTTTTTATTTTTATTTTATTTTATTTGCAGTTTGTTAACCGGGAAAGTCCATTGGGCCAAAATGATCCCATTTTCAATGGAGGCCTGGGTCTTGGAAACGTATGGCATTTACTTTCACTATATTGGTATGATTCTCTGGGCTAGCTGACCAAGAAAACACAAGCTGTAAAATGGAGTAATGCTATTTTCAGCTCCTTAGCAGTTCATCTCTTTTTATTTTTATTTTATTTTATTTGCAGTTTGTTAACCGGGAAAGTCCATTGGGCCAAAATGATCCCATTTTCAATGGAGGCCTGGGGCGAAAAGCTCCATATACAATTATTACAACGCTAATATCAACAAAGTTAAACACAATACAATTTTCAAAACTACAAAAGCACAATAATATAGAAGACAGAATAATAACATTTGAGCAAGTTGTTGTAACAAAGCATTGAATGAAATTAAATCATAATTATTTTGGAGTACATAAGTATAATTTGGAGTGCAGGCACTTATGCACTCAAAGTTTCACGAGGTGAGAGGTAGGAAGAATTAGATCAAGAGAATAGAACAGTGAAAGGTGAATAGGCTGAGTTATGAGAAAGGAAAAAAGGGAGAAGGAGTGGAAATAAAATGAAGGGAGTCACTAGGGTGAGTTATGAGAAAGGAAAAAGGGAGAGGGAGTGGAAATGAAATGAAGGGAGTCACTAGGGTGAGTTATGAGAAAGGAAAAAGGAGAGGGAGTGGAAATGAAATGAAGGGAGTCACTAGGGTGAGTTATGAGAAAGGAAAAAGGGAGAGGGAGTGGAAATGAAATGAAGGGAGTCACTAGGGTGAGTTATGAAAAAGCAAAAAAGGGAGAGGGAGTGGAAATGAAATGAAGGGAGTCACTAGGGTGAGCTATGAGAAAGGAAAAAGGGAGAGGAAGTGGAAATGAAATGAAAGGAGTCACTAGGCTGAGTTATCTTCTTCTTCTTCTTCTTCTTCTTTCGGCTGCTCCCATTAGGGGTCGCCACAGCAGATCAACTGTTTCCATTTATTCCTGTCCTCTGCATCTTGCTCTGTCACACCAACCACCTGCATGTCCTCTCTCACCACATCCATAAACCTTATCTTAGGCCTTCCTCTTTTCCTATTACCTGGCAGCTTCATCCTTAGCATCTTTTTCCCAATATACTCTGCATCCCTCCTCAGCACATGTCCAAACCAATGTAATCTTGCCTCTCTGGCTTTGTCTCCAAACCTTCCAACCTGGGCTGACCCTCTAATATACTTATTCCTAACCCTGCCCATCCTCCTCACACCCAGTGCAAATCTTAACATCTTCAACTCTGCCATGTCAAGCTCTTACTCCTGCCTTTTTGTCAATGCCACTGTCTCCAACCCATATAACATAGCTGGTCTCACTACCCTATTGTAGACATTCCCTTTCACTCTTACTGGTACTCGTCTGTCACAAATCACTCCTGACACTCTTCTCCACTCACTCCATCCTGCCTGTACTCTCTTCTTCACCTCTCTTCCACACTCACCATTACTCTGAACTGTTGATCCAAAGTATTGAAACTCATCCACCTTCGCCACCTCTACTCCCTGCATCCTCATAATTCCTCTATCCTCCCTCTCATTCACACACATATATTCTGTCTTAGTCCTGCTGACCTTCATTCCTCTTCACTCTAGAGCATATCTCCATCTCTACAGGGTCTCCTCCACCTGTTCTCTACTCTCACTACAGATCACAATGTCATCTGCAAACATCATAGTCCATGGGGACTCCTGTCTGATCTCGTCTGTCAACCTATCCATCACCATTTCAAATAAGAAAGGGCTCAGAGCTGATCCTTGATGTAATCCCACCTCCACTTTAAACACATCCGTCACTCCCACTGCAGACCTCACTGCTGTCACACTACCCTCGTACATATCCTGTACCACTCTTACATACTTCTCTGACACTCCCGACTTCCTCATACAATACCATAACTCCTCTCTAGGCACCCTGTCATATGCTTTCTCTAAATCCACAAAGACACAATGCAACTCCTTCTGACCTTCTCTGTACTTCTCTATCAACACTCTCAGAGCAAACATCGCATCTGTAGTGCTCTTTCCTGGCATGAAACCATACTGCTGATCACTAATCATCATCTCCCTTCTTAACCTAGCTTCCACTACTCTTTCCCATAACTTCATGCTGTGACTGATCAATTTAATCTCTCTGTGGTTACTACAGCCCTGCACATCACCCTTATTCTTAAAAATCAGTACCAAAACACTTTTTCTTCATTCCTCAGGCATCTTCTCACTTTCCAAGATTTCGTTAAACAATCTAGTTAAAAACTCCACTGCCATTTCACCTAAATACCTCCATGCTTCCACAGGTATGTCATCTGGACCAACAGCCTTTCTATTCTTCATCCTGTTCATAGCTATCCTTACTTCCTCCTTGCCAATCCACTGCACTTCATGATTCACTATCCGTACATCATCCAACCTTCTCTCCCTCTCATTCTCTTCATTCATCAGCCCCTCAAAGTACTCTTTCCATCTGCTCAACACACTCTCCTCGCTTGTGAGTACGTTTCCCTCATTATCCTTTATCACCCTTACCTGCTGCACATCTTTACTAGCTCAGTCCCACTGTCTAGCCAATCGGTACAGGTCCTTTTCTCCCTCCTTAGTGTCCAACCTTTTATACACCTCTTCATACGCCTTATCCTTAGCCTTCGCCACCTCTCTTTGCCATGCACCTCATCTCCTTATACTCTTGTCTACTTTCTTCATCTCTCTGACAATCCCGCTTCTTCTTCGCCAACCTCTTTCTCTGTATACTCTCCTGTACTTCTTCATTCCACAACCAGGTCTCCTTGTCCTCCTTCCTCTTTCCAGATGTAACACCAAGCACCTTTCTAGCCATCTCTCTTACTAGCTCTGCTGTAGTTACCCAGCTATTCGGTAACTCTTCATTGCCACCCAGTGCCTGTCTTAACTCTTCCCTGAACATCACCTCACAATTACCCTTTTTCAGTTTCCACCATTTGATCCTTGGTGCTGCTCTCACACTCATCCTCCTCTTCTTGATCACCAATGTCATCCTACAAACCACCATCCTATGCTGCCTAACTACATTTTCCCCTGCCACCACTTTACAGTCTCCAATCTCCTTCAGAGTTGCCCTTCTACATAAGATATAATCCACCTGTGTGCATCTTCCTCCACTCTTGTATGT
This sequence comes from Protopterus annectens, assembly GCF_019279795.1. NCBI lineage: Eukaryota > Metazoa > Chordata > Ceratodontiformes > Protopteridae > Protopterus > Protopterus annectens. The sequence goes on from NC_056726.1 coordinate 609,856,016, forward strand.
CACCCTATACTTCTCCCTCTTGTTAAAATACGTATTCATTACAACCATGTCTATCATTTTCACAAAATCCACTACCATCTGACCTTCAGCATTCCTTTGCTTAACACCATACCTACCCATCACTTCCTCATCCCCTCTGTTCCCTTCACCAACATGCCCATTGAAATCTGCTCCAATCACCAGTCTCTCACCCTTCTCACTTCATCCAACTCATTCCAAAATTTTTCTTTCTCATCCATTGCACACCCAACTTGTGGAGCATATGCACTAACAACATTCATCATTGCACCATCAATTTCCAGCTTCATAAACATCACTCTATCCAACACTCTTTTCACCTCCAAAACACTCTTAGCATACTGTACCTTCATGATAATGCCTATGCCATTACTCCTCCCATCCACACCATGATAAAACAATTTGAAACTGCCTCCGATACACCTAGCCTTGCTCCCCTTCCATCTGGTCTCTTGCACACCCAATATACCAACCTTCCTTCGGTCCATCATATCAGCTAGCTCTCTCTCTCTACCAGTCATACTGCCAACATTCAAAGTTCCGACTCTCACTATCACAGTCCTAGCTTTTACCTGCCTTCGGGCATGCCTTCCCTCTCTTCTGCTCCTTCGGCCAACAGTAGCCCAATTTCCACCAGCACCCTGTTTGCCAACAGTACTAGTGGTGGTCATTGTTAAACCAGGCCTCGACCATTCCAGTATGTATATCTGTACTGTTGTCTGCATGTATGATTTGGTAACATTTTACGCCGGATGCCTTTCCTGATGCAACCCTCCCCATTTATCCAGGCTTGGGACCAGCACAAAAAAATGCATTGGCTTGTGCATCCCCTGGCTGGGTTATGAGTTATGAGAAAGGAAAAAAGGTAGAAGGAGTGGAAATGAAATGAAGGGAGTCACTAGGGTGAGTTATGAGAAAGGAAAAAGGGAGAGGGAGTGTGAATGAAATGAAGGGAGTCACTAGGGTGAGTTATGAGAAAGGAGGAACGAGAGAGGGAGTGGAAATGAAATGAAGGGAGTCACTAGGGTGAGTTATGAGAATGGAAAAAAGGGAGAGGGAGTGGAAATGAAATGAAGGGAGTCACTAGGGTGAGTTATGAGAAAGGAGGAAAGAGAGAGGGAATGGAAATGAAATGAAGGGAGTCACTAGGGTGAGTTATGAGAATGGAAAAAGGGAGAGGGAGTGGAAATGAAATGAAGGGAGTCACTAGGGTGAGTTATGAGAAAGGAAAACAGGGAGAGGGAGTGGAAATGAAATGAAGGGAGTCACTAGGTTGAGTTATGAGAAAGGAGGAAAGGGAGAGGAAGTGGAAATGAAATGAAGGGAGTCACTAGGGCGAGTTATGAGAAAGGAAAAGGGGAGAGGGAGTGGAACTGAAATGAGGGGAGTCACTAGGGTGAGTTATGAGAAAGGAAAAGGGAGAGGGAGTGGAAGTGAATTGAAGGGAGTCACTAGGGTGAGTTATGAGAAAGGAAAAAGTGAGAAGGAGTGGAAATTAAATGAAGGGAGACACTAGGGTGAGTTATGAGAAAGGAAAAAAATGGAGATGGAGAAATAAAATGAAGGGAGTCACTAGGGTGAGTTATGAGAAAGGAGAAAAGGGAGAGGGAGTGGAAATGAAATAAAGGGAGTCACTAGGGTGAGTTATGGGAAAGGCGGAAAGGGAGAGGGAGTGGAAATGAAATGAAGGGCGTCACTAGGTTGGGTTTTGAGAAAGGTGAAAAATGATGGGGGAGCAGAAATGATACAAAGATAAGTTAATCTTTCTCCATTAACTCTACTATGCTCACTCTGTCCTACCTCCCTCCATTTACTTCATAATGTAAATCATCCATAATAAGTTAAACCTATCTCTCTCTTCTGTCTATCCTGTTCCCTTCTCCACACTTACCACATCTCACTCCCAACCACTTCCACACCATCACCACACCCACTTCCTTGTATTGTATCTCACTTATTCTACTGTCCTCAAGCATCCACCTTCTTATCATGTCGCTACAGCCCAGATTAATCTACAGTAACTCTGCACATAGATCTGTGTATACTTTGACTTTACATAGATTCCTAGTTTTATAATACAGACTTCTAATATGCTATGTTTCTGCATTTTGAATATTGTATTAGATAGACTTTCTCTATGTTAGACTATCTGCCATGTTTTATAATGTATTTGCATACTTAATAATGTATTTGTACTTTTAATCTGTACTGTAATTTACTTCTTTGTTTACTATTGCCTTGTGTTCACTTTTCCTGTGTGTAGCCTGAAAATGGTCCACCTTGATCAGTGTTCTACCACAATCAACAAATGGTAAAAAAAAATAAATAAAATAAAAAATAATCAGTAATACGTATGAATAAAAGCAGGTACTTGGTTCAATATTGAATCCAAAATAGGCCAACTAATAAAAATAAATCCACAACGCTGTCAAGGATTGATAAAATCTCTTATAAAAGTTAACATCAAAGCACAAATTCTTTTTCCCTCCAGGATAAAAATATTTTTACCAGAAGGTGGGAAGTTCTTTAGCTCTTTGTCAGAGGCTTTGGAGTTTATTCACAAGAAAGAAAATACTAACTGATATAGAGGACATGGAATGTTCTACACAGAGTCTGAAAAGACATGCAACCAAGAACACTTGGACTGTCAAAGAAAGTGCAAATAAAAAAATTAAAAGACAAATAGGATTGTTATCAAATAATACTAAATACATTCTTGCAGAACTCTTTACTTAATGTTTTATTGGAATATATACACAAAGCAAAGGTAAAGGGCCAGATTCATGAAGGATTGCATGGAGTCTAAGAGTAGAGTAAGACTGCATGCAGCCAACATGTCTGCCGAGCGATCCAGGAACAGCCGGCAGGGGCGTGCAAGAGAGCTCCTAAAACTCCTCTTACACGGACAGGGCTAGGATATGCAAATTATCTAATTTGCTGCTGAAAGTTATGCAAATGAGGTATATTTGCGATCCAGGAAACCCTAACCTGCCTGAGTAAGAGTAGTGTTATTTGCAGAAATGTACTCAGTTGTCAACTGAGTACCGTTCTGCAAATAGCAAAACGGAGCCGTGACAGCTCCAAATAAAGGATGCATCCAGTTGAGGAAGCATGCCAATGGCCAAATATATGGCCATTGGCAATTCTACCCATTGCAAAAAAAAAAGTTAATATTTTTTTTTTACCTCGATCTCCAAAATTTAAGCATAGCGCAGCGTCGTGCAAAAGTGCTGCACTATAAACCCCCCCCAAAAAAATAAAAGCCAAAAATAGGCATTTTATTATAAATATACATCTGCCATGCAAGTGAATGGCAGGCTGAAGACAACATGGCTACTGAGTAGAGGTTACTAAGGGGGGAAGCTCAGTCTAAGAGATGTAACCAAGCATTAGTAGGCAATCCTATGCAAATGAGGGTAAGGCTAGTGAATCCCAATTTCACATGGCATATGAGCAAAGTCCGTGGAGTGTAAGAGTAGGATAAGGAGAGTATCAGAGTAAAAGATAGGTGACATCATGAGGGGGGTATGTATGAAATAATGTAAGCTCATTGGAGCAGAGTGTCATGTGTTTGCTGTCAGTTACCCATCACTGAAAGAGGCGTGTCAACAGGTATCCTAGCTAAAGGCAAGAAATTGAAGGTGTATGCCATGAATAACACTAAAGTTTCTTGTAGAAGTGCCTGCAACGTGTATGCGTGTGTGTGCGTGCCTGTAAAACTGAGTAAGACTGTGTGCGCCTGTGTGCGCATGTGTAAGCCGGAGTAAGCAAGTGTAAAGTTGTTGAAACCTGTGTAAGCACGTTTGCACCTGTGTGCACACATTTAAGCCGGAGTCAGCAAGTGTTAGGCCATGTAAGTATGTGTGTGCATGTGAGCTGGTGTGCACGTGTTTGCACTTGTTTACGCGGCACTGCCCCCTGTGGAAACAGAAAGGGAAAAGAAAGCACAACAAATAGTAGGAAGTTAACCAATGAGAAGTAGCAGAGCTAGCAGGTGAAACAAATCAGAATCAGCCAATTACACAGGCAGTACACTAGCCCAGCCCAGCCCAGCACTTAAAACTCTGCAAACAACTTTCCACTCTGTTTTTCTCAGAGACACTGCAACACTGCAGTAAGCTAACAGAAGTGAAAACTGAGAAAGCTTTACTGAGACAAAGAAATGTTAGGGGCTGCCATTGCTGTTATAAGGTGACATAAGCAACATGCTGAGAGTGGTGACAATGTGAATGCTGCTGAACAACCCACAGTGAGGAGACGGAGAAGAATGTACAGGCCCAGGGTAACCTACCTGGGGCTACATGAGCTGGAGATAGTGGAGCACTATAGAGTGGACAGAGACCTCATGCAGCAAATTGTTGAGCTGTGCAGGCCATGCCTCACACACAGAACCAACAGAGGGGAACCCATTCCAGTGGAAATCAAGGTATGTGTTGGCCTAAGAATACTAGCAACAGGTACCTTCCAGAGACCAACTGGTGATATGATGGGGATTTCACAGGCATCAGCATCCAGGGTACTGCACTAGTTCCTGAATGCCATGTCAGCACATGTCGGTGATCATGTATATTTCCCCAATTCCCATGAGGTATTGGCCAGCAATATGCATCTTTTCCAGCAAATAGCAGAATATCCTGAGGTAGTGGGTGCAACAGACTGCACGCACATATGCATCAAAGCACCAGCTGGTGAGTGGGGTAGGGTCTACTTTAACCACAAGGGTTTCCCCTCCAACTGCCAGGTCATGTGTGATGCCCAGGGCATAATAATGAATGTGTGTGCTGGCTGCCCTGGAAGCTAACATGATTCCCATATCTGGCATCTGACACAGCTGTACCAGACATTTGCCAATGGGGAAATCCCTCATGGTCACCTAGTGGGGGATGCTGGATATGTACTGGAGCCATGGCTGATGACACCCATCAGAAAAACACACACACCTGAACAGGAATGCCATAATGAGGCACACGCACAAACACGAAATGTGATCGAGCGTGTGTTTGGGCTGCTCAAGTCATGGATACGGTGCCTGGGCACATCTGGTGGAGCCTTGCAGTACTCACCAACTACATGTACCCAGATAGTCATGGTATGTGCTATGCTGCATAATATGATCCTGCAAAAACAGATGCAGCAGGAGCAGCATAGGGCTGGGTCAAACAGCCCCCCACCATTGCCAAGGCCATCACAGGCAGAGCATGACTCAGAGGAGGAACAACCTGAGCCTGCCCCAGTAGGCAGAAGGAGGCATGCTCAGCATGCTTTGGCCTTGGCAAAGAGGCAACGCATAGCATATACACTGGTTCAGTAGGAACCCTGGAAATGATACCTCTCTCTGACTCGCACATATAGTCAAAGGGATGCCCAACTTGATACTACCTGTTTTCAAACATGTATAGGGAGTGTAATATGTGCATCCGACATAGGCAGCCCTGCAGCACCACCTGAGGCATTATTGCCATGTTTTAAGCAATATAAAGCAGTGCTAAATGGCTTTAACCACTGTTTAGTATATGTAAACAAAATTGCACACACTAAGTAGCACAACTTTGGGCAATGTTGAATAATATTGGGCAGTGTTCATCAATGATGGTTAACGTTGAGCAATGTTGTGCAGGTTTGATCAAAGTTGGGCATAGTTGAGCAAAAGCAGGTAAACACGGTCATATTTGCTTTACTGTTCCTTAAGCAGTCTGGTCTGCCCAGTATGAAAATATGAAGCAGTAATAGTCTTCGAACCCAGGATACTGTGTACTATAGTCAAAGTACTGAACCACTAAACCATGACAGTATTTCACTTGTTAGACTGTATGGAGAAATGTTGATAAGTCTATGCAAAGAGTCTCCTGGAAACCCCGCAGGCACAGCATAATCCCTGTAGAGTTATGACACAAAGGTGAGCCCTACAGTAAAAATACAACTCGATTTACAACACACATATAGTTTAAATGTTAATATTGGGCGTGTTCACACACGTCAACAAATATAGTGGACTTCACACAGCAACATACAAAAAGTTCACACTGGGCATGCTCACACACTTGAATAAATGAAGCAAATGTCAGCCAGCATACTGAAAGTCCAAACTGGGCATGCTCACACACTTAGCCCATGTCTGAGTAGAGCAGTGGGCCACACATATCAGGCAGTTGCATGTGTTAACCCAGGCACCTCTCACAATTCACCAATCCTGACTTGTGCACACAGTGATATGACAACCGACACATATATAATATATTGGAACCCTGTCATAATCAAATATGTACTACAGATACATAGGTTGGTCATAGAAAGTTGAAAAGCAAAGAAAAAAAAAACACAAAATCAGTATCATCAATAAACAATCTGCACTCCAAACACTGTCCAGTCCAGGTAATGGAAAGATTATCTGCGAAGGAGTCCATACAGAACCATGACACTTCATTCATCTATGTCATAAATAGCAATGTACACTCATATATGTCCTGAGTCAGGACCAACTGTAAATGACTGACAATGCCAACATCTTGTCAGACAGGCCCATACATACATACCCACCTCCCACTGACAAAAGGCCCACTCATCATACCAGGAGATATCACATGTAGAATGGGTAAACTGCTTCTTCCAAAGCTGAAAACATGACATCAATTGAATTACATTGTGCCCCTATATGTGTCATAAGTGAACTGCAGAACAAACAGACCCTTCACCTGAACAGTCTGTTGAGCCTCACACTCTCTACAGGATATGAAACTGTTGAATGGGTTACAGCAACATATGGCACACTACACAAGTGTTGGTGCACAACAGAACATGGGAACTATAGTCTTATAAGCTGATGAAGACTGATCTGCAAGGCCGTGGAGTCCATCATGATTTAAGTCAGAAACAGAGCTATTGGAAGCCTATAAACACACAACCCTACCAACTTTGGACTGTTCATGGGCAGATCATGTTTCCCAAACCTGCTAGACTGTTTGCAAGGCAGCCACCCAGGACATACATCAATGAAATGAGCTATACACTTCTCACATACACTTTGAATAGGCCTTTTCCAACATCCCAGACACATGTCGTATCCACAAAATAAACAACCTGTGCAGAAATATGTATTGTCATCGGATGGATTGGCAACTGTGCCACAGATAGATCACACAAGGTAAGAATTGTGGAGTCCTGTTCAAGCTGGTAACACCTGCTGTCCCCCATGTCTCAGTCTTGGGATTGCATAAAACTAAGTGCACACACAGTACCATGTCTAGTCTGATGATGTCAGCATTCCACAAATATAGCAGTGGAAATGCACATGCCCAGTAAAGCATATAGCGTGTTGTGTTAATGTGAATCTCTCCAGTATCATAACATAGTTAGGTAGGGGCTTGAATCCTGCAATTGCTGTGTGTGTGTGTGTGTGTGTGTGTGTGTGTGTGTGTGTGTGATTTATTTTGAGAGTATTGCCATTTTTGGAGAGTGTGTATGTTTCTGTGTGGTTTTCTTTGCGAGTATTGCCCTTTTTTGGAGACTAAGCGAACACCTTAAAAGTGTTACATTCCCATTTGGCAAGTCTGATGATGTCAGCATCCTACAAATATAGCAGTGGAAATGAAAACTCCCAGTAAAGCATATAGCGTGTCATGTTAATGCATATTGCTCCAGTATCATAACATAGTTAGGTAGGGGTTTGAATCCTGCAGTTGCTGTGTGTGTGATTTCATTCAAGAGTATTGCCCTTTTTGGAGACTAGGCAAACACCTTAAAAGTGTTACATTCCCCTTTGGCAAGTCTGATGAAGTCAGCATCCTACAAATATAGCAGTGGAAATAAAAACTCCCAGTAAAGCATATAGTATGTGGTGTTAATGTGTATCTGTCTGCTGTCAAAACATAATTAGGTAGGGGTTTGAATCCTGCAATTGCTGCGTGTGTGTATGATTTCTTTTGAGAGTATTGCCCTTTTTGGAGACTAGGAAAACACCTTAAAAGTGTCATATTCCTGTTTGGCAAGTCTGATGATGTCAGCATCCTACAAATATAGCAGTGGAAATCAAAACATCCAGTAAAGCATATAGTGCGTCATGTTAATGTGTATTATTTAGTATCACAACATCATTAGATAGGGGTTTGAATCCTGCAGTTACTGTGTGTGTGTTTGTGGGGGGGGGTGATTTTCTTTGAGAGTATTGCCCTTTTTGAAGACTAGGAAAACACCTTAAAAGTGTTATATTCCTGTTTGGCAAGTCTGATGATGTCAGCATCCTACAAATATAGCAGTGGAAATAAAGGCTCTCAGTAAAGCATGTAGTATGTCGTGTTAATTTGTATCCTTCCAGTATCATAGCATAGTTAGGTAGGGGTTTGAATCCTGCAATTTCTGAGTCTGTGTATGATACTGTTGGTTAATGTGTTGTGTGTTTCGCTTTTACTACTGTATGACATATTAGTATAACAACAGTATGTGCATTGCACACTTCAGGTATCTGTGTGGCAAATATATATATGTACATGTGACCTCAATTAGTTCATAGGTGTGAAGCCTGCTTTATACATGAATACATCTGCTACCTATGACAGATTGTGCTGCTACTTCTCAGACCTTCATTCACATATGTATGTTTGTGACAAGGCCAGCCACTGTAGTGATCTGTGACCTAGGTCATCTGTGTCACACACACCCGTGACAGTTTCTATAGAATAGTGTGAGTGAGGGTTCATACCTTGGGTATATTTCAGACATGTTCAAACACAACAAAGTCTGTCAATAATGGACATTCATTATAGGTGTACAACAACTTTGTGGATATGCATACAGACCCCTTATTGGTTATGTGATACACCGGGGGACTTCAGAATACCTATGGAAATGTGAATACTAAAGGACAGATGATGTAACACTTGGTCGTATGTACACATCTGTACCCGTTCTACATGTTTGGTGCTACTACCTATGTGGTACTGTTTGGATACAATGTTTAATAAATGTGGATGACTATGCTATATTTGGCTTACAGCTTTACAGCATGGGTTGGACAACAGGTATCTGTCTGTATGATACCCTTGTGGAGGATAAGTGTCTCATCCGGAGAATGCATTGTAGGTCACTGTATGTATTTCCAGATGTGGACGGACATATCCCTAGTGTGTTTGCTTGTACCTAAGAGGGTTATATGCCAAACAGGAGTGGTCCCAGGAATGGGTGGCGGTCAATACCACTGGTTACTGGTATAGTATAGTACTGGACGGATCCAAATGCTACTGAGTTTCCTACATCTGTGTGTCAGTTGTCAAGACATCATCTAACGATTGGTTATAGTCAGGCTGTTGAGGTTGTGTACACTACCAGAATGCAAACCAATGACAGATAGTAACAGTATCACCCACAGCATAGTGCCAAACCATGTCATACAAACATGTGTACCCAAGTTAAAACATATGTGTATTAAAATGCATACTGGCCACCAATAGAATCAATGAAGTCTTGACACTGTGTAATACAGGGGATGTCACCCTTCCCATGTGTCCACTATGCACGTACATGCAGACAGTGCACCTCCACCATGTTCACAAATGTACACCTGCAAATCTGTACTGCACACATCACACACGTACTGTCCACTCACCAACACATGCTGCCAAAACTACAGACATCAGCCAAGTGGCACATGGGCGGACAATACATTGTTGGAATTAACACTGTTGTAAACAATACTACATTGATAATCATAGCTTTAATGCATCATGCCTGCTCAGACATACCTACAGGGATATCATTACACTGTACTGTTGACAACAAGCTAACATTGCTACACTGTTATAAAGTCACCCTGTGCATCAGCACCATGTTAGCCTGTTCATGCATCAATGTTACAGATGACAGGAGGTGGCACAGTTTCATCATATGCACAGGGTGTGTTGTTGGTTTGCCATAGCCTGACATTGACCCATCCAATCGACATGTATGTGTGTGTGTGTGTGTGTGTGTGTGTGTGTGTGTGTGTGTGTGTGTGTGTTTGTGTGTGTGTGTGAGGGACAACAGTACAGCATGGGTCAATGTTGATGTAATGTGTGTGTGTATATGTTAGCCCTAGGTGATTGGATTATGTGTGTGTGTCTGCATGCACACAGTTCCACCATGTGGCTGCCATATACAGGAGGTTGTGGGACAGCCACAGACTGTACCTGCCAGGCTGTACAGATCACCGTCTCTTGCCATGGACACAGTACCTGTGCCTGGCAGGGGTGCAACGGACAGCATCAGGTACTAAGCCAGACTGGGTACTATTATCAGAGGCAGAGGGATGTCGACTGGTCCCATGTCCCTGTGTGGACTGGCCAGAGCCATGTGCACATGGTCTTCTATGATGGTCTATTGACAGCCCTGCTCCAACATTGCTGGGGCTGGTACTGCCACTACGGGAGTGGCTGTCACTTGTGTGTCGTCCGCAACAACTGCCAGCCGATGATGTTGCTGGCATACGTCCACGTCTATGTCTCGGCCGTCCTGCACTGTCCTGGCACATGGACATTACATTGCAGAGGACATCTAATATCTCCCCCCAACGTCTATCAATGACCTCGGTGTAGTGATGCACTGCACCCGCAAGGTCATGGATACTGTCATTGATACCGGTGTTATGGGCCCACTGCGCCCTCAGTCCCTGTCTGGTGTACCGTTCCATACGTGCCTGTGCCTGCATTACAGCCCGGAACATACCTGAGGTTGTAACACCTGTGGGGGTCACGTCTGCCAGGGGCATTACGACCAGCAGTGCTCCCAAGAGAACCCCTGGACATCCGCCTATGTGGTACCGTTCCAGGAATCTGGGTATGGCTGCTGTGAGGGGTTGCATGTGCCATAGATACCACACTGTCCTGGTCAATGCCTACTGTATGCTGTCCCTCAGCTAAGGCCATTGGTGATGAGGGATGTATTGGCAGTATGAATGTGCGCATAGATGGTGTGGAAAGCTGTGTACTGTCGACTGGTGGAACAACGACAGACCCTCTCAAACCTGCCTGTGCCACAACACATGTATCATCATCTCCACTATTTGTGGCAGTGTCTTCAGGTTCTCTGCTACACTCAACCAACACAACCTCAGCACCTGTGAGAGGGAGACAGGAAACACACTTTACAATCTGTACATGATGTTAGCACACATGCACACATGCACACATGAACACATGCACACATGCACACATACACACATGCACACATGCACACATGAACACATGCACACATGCACACATGCACACATGAACACATGCACACATGCACACATGCACACAAATAAACTACTCACTAAAGTAGACACACACACACGCACACACACACACACACACACACACACACACACACACACACACACACACACACACACACACCAACAGCAATCCAGAACATACCCATTAGTGGTTGATGGTGGAGTACAGTATCACAAGCCAAAGAGCCCTATCACATGTGTCAGCATGCAAGATGTGTGTTGCTCAACAGTATGCAGTGCGAGTGTAGAGAGTCCTTGTTAATAACAGTATACATGTGTTTGATGCATGTGTGTTGTTCAATGATTGACCTCACCCTGAAACACAATGTGTTCATGGAGACAACATTGCTGTGCAAGCATTAAATGCTTTTCAATGTCCTGTGCACCATCACTCACAGGTATATATACCATGGCTGGATGCACACAACTGTCAGGTGTATAGCAATGAATGCTATGTGTTGTACGATACTTACTGTAACCGGATGTAGTGTAGTACCATGAGCCATCATCAGGCAGCATCATGTGGTCACTCAAGGCCACTAATGTGTGCCACACTGGCAACTATCTTGCTGTACCTGAACTGCAGCACTGTGGCTACATTAACCATTTCACAGGCAGTTGTTACATGGGTATGTAAGGTGTTCAATAGGGAGCATTGCCTGACATGAATGTCTTGTTTGTTTTAGAGTTTTGCAATGCCCCATGATAGGCCTCTACCCCTCATGTATAGTATGTGTGCTGTGTGGATGACATTTGGGATACAGGAGTCTGACCTTACAGCAGGTGTCTACATACGCCATATGTATCATATTGACACGTACTGCATATGACAAGGTGGTGTATGTTGAGTGCATGAGTGCATGAGTATTGACTCTGCCTATACAATGTCCACTACAGTGTACCACAATTGTCTGGGATGCTCTGTGTAAAGCATGTACTTGAGGCAGCCACTCATGCTACTGAGATGTGCATAATCCCACAGAAAACTTGCAGAGCATGCATTATGTGTAGGTGTTGTACATGTGTATATGGCCTAAAACCCACCTATGACATGCACATGTTATTTGCCATATGAAATGTAGAACACTCACCAGCATGGGTCTGCTGTCTTGCTGTCACACCAGAGGGACCTACAAGGTTAAGAGACAGTTTTTCAGTGTCAAAAACTGTGGCATTGCTGCTGTGACTTTGCAATTTTACCGTACTACAATGGTTGACAGTCACAGGCATACAGATTATGTTCAAAATTATCAGTATTGCACAACACCAGGCTCCACATCTTCCAGATATACAGTACACATCTGACATATGCATGCTCTAACAATCGACCTAACAGTAGTCTACAGATATGGCATGTTACCTGCACGCTCCGAGTCAACTTGCTGGGTGACTCCGGCCTCCATGATGACACATATTTGCTGTAGTGGTTGGCCAGGAGCCACCATGCTGAGGAGCAGCTCTTCCACTCTGATGAGGGTCGGATGTGATACTGCACCACCACCTGTGGCAAGCTGTTGTCTGTGGACATCAGAGGCATGCTGCCAGACATGTCTGATTAAATCAAAACAACAGCGGATGCTGGTGTAAAACGGCCCAATTCCGAATCTGAAAACGGTATGCACCAACGGTTTTCACAGGCTCTAAGATGTATTGTGAAAGGAAACCCTTCACTGAATCCACTCTTCAAACACCAAAACTTTCAAAAAGGAAATCACCACGCTAACATTAGCAATGTGGAGCAACAAATCCTTTAATCACAGTGAGCGCTTTCGCCATGTGGCTTCTTCAGACTGTATAACAATGATAAAAATTCAAACAGCTGTCTTTATAACATAACCCACCCTCCCATTGTTTAAAAAAGTCATTACACAGAGGCAATTAACTAGAAGTAAAAACAGTCCATCTCGTGCAGAATGCATTCTAAACAATGCGAACTGCTTCGTTGCACGCAAGAAGTGTTTACTAAAAAACTAAAGTGCACATTGCTCCATGTATTATAGTAGACATAAATGAAAGTAAAAGTACACAAATACAAAAATTAAACATTCATAGAAAACATTTCATGGTCCTTGTAATACAAATGATAGAACCACAGGCACACATTGTTGTAGGACAACTCCATATAAAAGACATATACACATTTTGCTGTTCTATGCTAAAACGCTTAGCAAGTGAATAAAAAATCGAGCCTACACTTACTGCTATGAAAGTATCGATCAGCACTTTTTAAATAATTCATCAAACAGCGCTCCTTCTTACACTACATCACCAGACTGCTACACTATCTAGCGACAGGACCACAGTGCTCATGAATATGTCGTCATCAATAACTTAAAGGGTACGACAGTCAGGAGGCAAATGGTTGATTCTCAAAATAAAGTGGATGATTCCACATCTAACAGAGAATATACAACGTGTATTAAAATTCACTACTCCTACTAAAAAACACCAAATGGGGCAAACCAAGCCAAAAACTAAAAATAAAAGTAAAACAAAATTCACATACTCTAAGTACACGTGTAATTAAAACATTGCAGGCATTAACATCGCCTACACCTACTACAACCTTGCACATAGAACCTAAGCATGTCCTAAACAAAACGGGCATGTCAAAATAATATCGATCGCCGTGAAACCAAAAACCTGAACTATCAAGGCGATTAGTCCGTAGAAGTGCTGTTACCCAATAGGCTATACGCTTAAGCGCTAATGAAACTGAGCTTGACCACGGATCTACTTATGAACAAAATGTTTAAATGTCATTCCAAGTGAAAACACAAACTGAACCTCAAATGACCCTAGATAAAGAATAAACCATGAGAAAACAAAATTAAAAGGGGAAAAAAGGAGAGAGAGAGAGAGAAAAAGAGAGAGAAAGAGAGAGAGAGAGAGATGAAGAGGGAGGGAGACAAAGGAAAATATATGTATGTATAAAATAAAATAAAATAAAATATAAAATGTGTACAAGTGGATAGAATGGAAAATGGACATAATAGACAGATAAAAATGAAACCAAAAGGGAAGAGAAATGCATATACCCAAATAATTACAAAAAATGATGAGGTAGTGGTCAGAAGGAAGGTTGTACAGAATAACAATAATACCCCTTTCCCTATAGCACAGAAGCAGCACCCAGGGAGAACAAGATCTATGAGCAGAGGCAGACAAAAGAGGAAAGGGTCAGGAGGGGAACAACAAGGACCTACCCTGAAAAGAATGTGGGAGAAGACGATTCGCTAATTGTGAATCTCTCCACCAAAGTTCTGAACACGTATGAGAAAGATGTTCTGAACAAGGGTCTTAGTTTTATACCCACAAGAAGGGGTAATGTTGCGGATTCTATTATTGATATTAAAATGTTTGTAAGGAATATCCAGTTGAAACTTGATTTTGGTAATATTGCTGAGAGACAGGATATTAATAGATTTAGATGCAATAGTGTATACATCCCCCAACTACATCCACTGTTGGATGTGTATTCTAGGATAACAGAGAATGATATCTATGGTCATTTTGAGAAGACAAGGAATGTTTCGTATAAACAGAATCTAAGTTTTAATCATAGACAAGCACTTATGGACCTGAAAAATGATAATACCCTTGTTGTAAGACCGGCAGATAAAGGGGGACCAATTGTCCTTATGGATTCATTGGATTATAATAGAAGGATGGGAACCCTGTTGGGAGAGACCTCCTCATATCTAAAGATAGATATGGACGTGGTTAAAGAAAAGGTCCTACAGGTTTATTATATGCTCGATGAGCTATTAGCATCTAATAGTATTATGAAGGAATTATATGACTATTTTAAAGTGAACAACCCCCTTATCCCTATTATACAAGGCCTTCCCAAAGTCCACAAATCGGCCATTGACCCCCCGATGAGGCCGATTGTAGCCGGACAAGGCTGGGTGACTGAACCTTTTTCCATTTTTATTGAATATCACCTTAGGCCACTGGTCAATAATAATAAGTTTATACTTAGAGATAGCAAGCAGTTTCTATTGGACTTATACGACTATATGAAACAATTAGAGGATGATGCCCATTACATTTTGGTAACGCTTGACGTTGTGAGTCTTTTTACTGTAATCCCCAATGATTTAGGTGTACAATATATACAAGAGTACCTTAAAAATCATTCTGATTTCACCCTGGTAAAAATAGAACTTATTGCTTTACTTCTAGAAACAGTCTTATTTAATAACGTCTTTATGTTTGGAGATGATATTTTCTTACAGAAGGATGGCGTAGCTATGGGCACGTCATGTGCCAATAGCTACGCCAACCTTGTTATGGCATGTTGGGAAGAGACATTCTTTTTTAACACACGACAGTTTCAGGAATATGTTGGTTTTTACCGTAGGTTTGTTGATGACCTCTTTTTCATTTGGAGGAGTGACAGAGAGACATTGTTGAATTTTGTTGAATGTATGAATAGTTCCACTGGCTTTCTTAGATTTACCTTAAATTACTCAGTGGACCATATTTCATTTTTGGATGTGAGTATTAATAGACTCAGTAATGGGTTGCTTAACACGAATGTACATAGGAAGTTATGTTTTAGGAACACTATTCTACATAGAGATAGTATGCATCCTAAGTATGTGTTCGATAATGTTATGAAAGGCCAGATAATGAGGGCCTCTAGGTTGAACCCTACTAATGAAGGTTATGTAGATGAACTAAAAGGTTTGAAGGCAAGATTCATGAAAAGGGGTTACAATGAGAGCACTTTTGAATGTACTGCTGTGAATGTTGAAAGCCTTAGAAACACCAGGGCAAAACCCTACTACTCGGAACCCTTACCAGCTTTAGTAATAAACAGTTTTCCAGATCCAAATAAGAGTAGAGCCTCTATGTTTTTCACTAAAGATTCAATGGATCTGAAACGAATTATGGGGAAACATTGGGATTTATTGTTGCTAGACCCTGATATAAAGGATATAGTGGGGTCATGTCCAAGCATTACATATAAAAATCAACCTAATTTAAAGAGGATACTGTGTAAACCCAGGAACAACTTAGGCACAGAGAGACATAACACACAGTTGACGAACACAACACCCTGTGGCAAATGTAATCAGTGTATATTTATCAATGAGACAGTAAGTTTTATTCATCCCACCACTCAGCGAAGTTTTAGTTTTTACACTAAGGCTTCATGTGAAAGTTCAAATATTGTGTATATGGCAACTTGTGAAGCATGTCAAGCGTTCTATGTTGGCAAAACCAACAGGTCACTCAGAGAACGCATTAGGGAACACATCTACCACATTAGGACAGCCTCAGTGGTGAATGCTTTGGCAAAACATCATAAAGAGAGAGGGATTAGTCATTCCTTTAAATTTTTTGTCATTCAGAAGATTGAACCGAATAAGAGAGGTGGAGATATCGTCAATTTCACCCTTGAGAATGAGATGAAATGGATCATAAGGCTGAGGGCAGAGCATTACCCAGGCCTGAATGATAAAGTACAGGTTAGGCCTTTCCTTAGGAAAAGGAAACTGCATGTACCAAAACAGTAGAGTTCATATGTTACCCCTCTTAATAAGATGCCAGTAGGTCGAATTGGTTTATACATAATTGTATGTAAGAAATATTCACAATACACGTATAGACTCATCATTTTTGTAATTATATGGGTATATGTATTTCTCTTCCCTTTTGGTTTCATTTTTATCTGTCTATTATGTCCATTTTCCATTCTATCCACTTGTAGACATTCTATATTTCATTTATTTATTTTATTTCATATATTTTCCTTTGTCTCCCTCCCTCTCCATCTCTCTCTTCCTTTCTCTCCCTTTTTTCTCTCCCTCTCTCTCTCCCCTTTTTTTCCCATTTTATTTTCTCATGGTTTATTCTTTATCTTGGGTCATTTGAGGTTTAGTTTGTGTTTTCACTTGGAGTGACATTTAAACATTTTGTACATAAGTAGATCCGTGGTCAAGCTCTATTTCATTAGCGCTTAAGCGTATAGCCTATTGGGTAACAGCACTTTTACGGACTTATCGCCTTGATAGTTCAGGTTTTTGGTTTCACGGCGATCGATATCATTTTGACATGCCCGTTTTGTTTAGGACATGCTTAGGTTCTATGTGCGAGGTCGTAGTAGGTGTAGGCGATGTTAATGCCTGCAATGTTTTAATTACACTTGTATTTAGAGTTTGTGAGTTTTGTTTTATTATTTTTATTTTTAGTTTTTGGCTTGGTTTGTCCAATTTGGTGTTTTTTAGCAGGAGTAGTGAATTTTAATACACGCTGTATTTTCCCTATCAGATGTGGAATCATCCACTTTATTTTGAGAATCAACCATTTGCCTCCTGACTGTCGTCCCCTTTAAGTTAATGATGACGACACATTCATGAGCACTGTGGTTTTGTCGCTAGATAGTGTAGCAGTCTGGTGATGTAGTGCAAGAAGGAGCGTTGTTTGATGTATTATTTAAAAAGTGCTGATCGATATTTTCATAGCAGTAAGTGTAGGCTCAATTTTTTATTCACTTGCTAAGCGTTTTAGCATAGAACAGCAAAATGTGTATATGTCTTTTATATGGAGTTGTCCTACAACAATGTGTGCCTGTGGTTCTATCATTTGTATTACAAGGACCATGAAATGTTTTCTATGAATGTTTTATTTTTGTATTTTTGTACTTTTACTTTCATTTATGTCTACTATAATATATGGAGCAATGTGCACTTTAGTTTTTTAGTAAACACTTCTTGCGTGTAACGAAGCAGTTCGCATTGTTTAGAATGCATTCTGCACGAGATGGACTGTTTTTACTTCTATTTAATTGCCTCTGTGTAATGACTTTTTTAACCAATGGGAGGGTGGGTAATGTTATAAAGACAGCTGTTTGAATTTTTATCATTGTTATACAGTCTGAAGAAGCCACATGGCGAAAGCGCTCACTGTGATTAAAGGATTTGTTGCTCCACATTGCTAATGTTAGCGTGGTGATTTCCTTTTTGAAAGTTTTGGTGTTTGAAGAGTGGATTCAGTGAAGGGTTTCCTTTCACAATACAAAAAACTGTTGGTGCATACCGTTTTCAGATTCGGAATTGGGCCGTTTTACACCAGCATCCGCTGTTGTTTGGATTACTTTTTATTGTCTCTGCTGGTGTGATATCCTACGTTCGGGGGTAACCTTTGGCTTTACTTATGTCTGATTAAATCACTGCAGTGATGGCATACCTGCTCATAAGTCCGGTTATGCATGCCTATGTCATTAACCCAACGGACAACATCCTGCCACAGTGCAGTGCGCTCATGCTGGTCCTGGCTGGTTCTGGAGAACAGCAGGGTGTGATGTTGTAATACTGTGGATATGAGTAATTCCTCCTCTTCAGGGGAATAGGTAGGGTTGCGATGATGAGACATGTCCTTGGAAGAAAATAAAACAATTATTGTGAGCAAGTCTTGTGGCACAGATATCAATGAAATGCCATATTTAGCAACCTATTGGCTGTCAGTAGATACACACTTTTAATACCACACATCAGTGCTCAGCCCACAACTGCCTGACAGTGCCTGACATGTTCTATATATTAAACCATGTTCTGCACAGCAACAAAGTGAAACCTGTATGTAAGACTATACAACAGCACATGGCACACTGTATGTGACACAATGCACCACCTAGCCACAGGAGGAATATATGAAGCTAATGCATACAGAAATTTGTCATCCATTGAAATGATTGTAAAGTACAGTTACAGTACTACCAGTACACCACACTACTTGTTGATAGCAAACCCCTAAGTAACATATCTGCACATTATTCAATATAGGTGACATACTGCTGTACTACACTATACATGTTGCTAGATATGCACTTATATCCTATAACACACATACAACCCAGGCCATTTTACAGGCATACCCACACACACATCAGACATACCTACAAGACACAAAGGTATGGCAACCCAGATGAGCTTTACCTGTGTACCATACAGTACTGTGTGTCAGCACTTAAAAAAACACTTATGCCTGAGGTATGTAATGTGTGGGGACTACAGGTAACAAACAAAACAGTGTTTCAAAGCAATATGGATATACACCCTACTGTGCTGTTTAGGCCTACAGCTTTAGGTAGTACTACAGTTCATGTGGGATTTGTATTCACTAGTGTTAACAATCAATGAGCATACATGTACTGCTTTAGCCTGCAATGGCACACTCCAGTCAACACCATGGGACTATGTCACACTGTATATCATACTGCTTTTGCTGCCTAGCAATAGCATATATATCTTTTGCGAGGATCAGAGCTAGAACACTACATACCATGATATAAAGATTTACCCACTAGGCTATCACACATATACGCAACGTTGATACATTCACCTACACATTCACCATCACGCTCAGTCAACCTCACATAGCAATTAATGTAACATGTACATGCGTGTGTATATCAGGTCATAAGTAGCTCATAGGCTATTAGGCGTAGGGCCTATAGAAGCCTAGCCATATGGTACCCTGCCCTTCAACATGCATGTAATTTAAGTTCATGTGCCCCTGTCATGCAGAGCCACAGAGGTGATTCCCGGGTTGTATTTCCTATGTCACATCCATTCATCATGATTATTCATGATGACTGCTAATGAGGACCTTTCTTTGCTATTGATAGGTAGTTAGTTCCAGGGTATGGTATGTGTCTGAGATGAGAATGTACCACTCCAGCATGTTCTGCTTCTTGAAGTTACAAGGTTTAGATCAGTACAGTGTGTAGCTTGTATGGATTTTGACCTGTTGACATGGAGCATGTCCAACACCTATGGGTTTGGCATAACTTTGTATGTTAGGCAGAGGTTGGCTCTGGGTGTGCGGTATGCGACACAGTGTAGCTGTGGTTTTGGAAGACAGTCTGCATAGGGCATCTGTTTGAGTCTGGTAATACTCTTTGTGGTGCTTGTGCCTGGCGTCTACAGTTGCTGTAGATGCCTTCTGAGGTACATACCAAAAGGCCCATTGTACTCTATGATGGGTTTTATGACTGATGAGTAGAGTGGAACACTGACCTCTCATTCCATGTATGACACACCTTTTGTGATGACATGTGGACCGTACACAGTTTACATGACTAGTGTGGCACGGTGATTATCAAAAGGGACACTACTGGCTACCTGTATCCCGTGGTCTCTTATCACACTTTTGGTGTTGAGTGTTTGTTAAAAACCCTGTACCTGTGAACTACCACATAGGTGGTAGACTACCAGCTATGTGGTAGTTCACGGGTACAGGGTTTTTAACAAAAGGGATGGCAATACATTTACAACATTGAGCTTGAGCGTACATATAAACATCCATTGGTGTACATATAGATTTACATGTAGGCACATATACAGTCCACCTTTCATGGTGGGAATATCAATTATGCAAGGATTGAGAGAGATAGAGTTATGTAATAATTTTGCACAGTCTTGTGCAGAATGCATTGAGGGTATTCTCAGGCCATGTATCTTTAGCAGGACTCCCTGTCTGGAAGACTATAAACTTAGCAAATCATACCCACAGTGTGTAAACACCACATGTCATATACCAGCACTGTATGCTGTCTTGTTTGCCACACACTACAACCTACATGAAAATATGCACATAACACCCTTCACCAACATATATATGTCCACCCTTCGCAAACAGTTGCAGTATGTACCTTGCTCTATGCACATGTTAAGATGCTAATATATCTGACACATAAATATCTCTACATATGTGCGTGCCATACACACACAAGGTACACACTGTTGTACATCTGTAGACCTCATGGATGACCTGTTGGGCCTTGCTACAACATCAACAGTTGTCACATGCGTGCATGACAGTAATATTACAGGGAGTATTTATAGCTGCTTATGCTACATTACTATACTAGCCTGGTACAGCAGTTGCCAATGCTAAGCTACACATTATATGACTATTATACATGTGTTACTCTGTCACATCCATGTTTATATAGCTGTTTGCACTACTCCCCCAGACAGCCATTATACACAGTACTGTACAGAACATAGATGACATGATCGGATGTTTGACATTAAATGCTGAGCTACATATGTCACAGTTATGTCCCACTGCACACAGCTACACACTAATTTGTCCATGGCAGTAGTCATGCATGGCATCAGTGCATACATACCTACTGCTGCCACATATGCATGTTTCAAAGTATTTACAGTATTCTTCATAAACATCTATTACTTGCCAGTAATCACATGTCTGTCACATACCTGTTTGTCACTTTCAGGTCTGTCTGTTTTTTTTTTTTTTTTTGACAAATTTTTTTTTTTTGTTGGTGTTACCTAAGTAGAGTTTGCTTCTACTTAATTCCTTTTGCTTATTAATTAAGTTTTTTTTTTACTTAATTAATATATTTGGTTGCTGATTCTCTCGAGTATTTTTAATTAATTATACTTTTGTGTTATTAAGTAATAAGTAGTATTTCCTCATCCACAAGTTCTGTAAAGCTTTATCATGTGCAATGTAATGATTGCATGTGGGGATAGCAAGTACAGTCTGCTTTTATAGGTATCTGCACATGTGCATGTGATGACCTCTGCACCAATTGGTGCCCAGTATTTGGTAAATGCATACAGCCTGCTGTGTGGTAAATTGCAGTACTCACTCTCATAGCAACCCAATGCTATAAATTGCTAAGGTTTCTAGACGTAGCCCTTTCAGATTTCCAGAGTCGGGCCCATGCTTGTTTGCTGTGTACACTGTTGTTTAAGTCAGAAGGTTGGTATACTTCTTATATCTGAAACTAGAGGTGTAGACAGTGATGTACATGTTGTACTCAGACCTGACTGTTGCCACTTCCAGTACAGAGCTATCAGTGTAGAGTTTAACTCACCCCTACAAATGCTTACACAAGATATATGTGAGCTTGTACTTTCTTTTCTACTTATGTAATTGACTGTCATACAAAAGTAGTTATTGAGAAGAATTCTTTTGACACATGAACTGTTTGTGGACTGTTATACTGTGCATATTGATGTACTCACTTCTGCAAGGTTTGTGTATTTTTATTGTTGACATTAGCACAGGAGTCTCAGGTAAACTGGACAATTCCACTACTGAGTATATCTACCTACATCCTTGGATGACCCTAAACACACGTATATTTAAAAAATGGGGAGGGGGGGATGTAGACATACAGAGAGCATTACATCTTATTGTGTGAGTGTTATCTTACTGGACTTAATGGATTGGTGTGTACCTGTTGGTTTATCAAGGCAGGTGGTCTGTGTGCATAGTTCCCAACTGTGAACCTATCCGGATGGTAGCCAGATGTTAGCCTGTTATTCTTTGTCTGTGCAACCCACAAGTGTTTTCAGCACTGGTACAATGGCATTGTTACAGTCAGTTGCTACCAGTACATGGCTAGATCCTTTGGTATTTCTATGTTGTACTCCTACATAAGGGTATGCTTGTGGAAGTCCTCACAAAGCTATTTGCAGAGAGTATAACAGCAGATGAGCTGATATGCCTGTGTGTTTGTGCCTCTGCCAGGCCTATGAAACACTCAGATACATATTTGCTTGTAGTCAGGGAAAAGTAGTTAAAAGTGAGGTATAGACTCCAACTAATAGAGACATTAAGTGTAGACTTGAGTGAAGCAGTTCATATGGATTAGTACTCATTTTATGATGTACAAGTGGTGTCTACTGTTATTATTGTGGTTATTCATTGTGTAATACAACACCTCTCTGACTACTGTCAGTACTTTTCAGAGGGATTCAGAGGGACACAGCTAAAATATGTTTCACAATCAGGAAGTATGGCCTCTGCCCTTATCAGATATGCCAGTGTTTGTCCTGCTATGATACTGTGTGGGGGTTGTAAAGTGCCTCAATAACATTATTTGCTGCTAGAATGGCTGCTTCTCTTATCACAGTCATGTAATGCAATTCCACAACAATTGCTGTTAAAGATCCACAGAACAAGCTTTGTGTTATGGCCTTCCTATTTTTCCTTTACATTCACTCATTGTTTTGCATGATATATTTATTTCAGCACCAAGTTATTGCATATCTGCTGTGGCTTAGTGGTACTTCATGCAGTCAAGTGCGTCCAGGGTCTGGGGTTCGAAACTGACAGAGTTGTTTTATTTTGCTGCTGAACAGAACAAGGGCCCTGACATACAGATGATTAAGGCACTTTTAAGCAGTTGTAAGTGGGTTTGCGCGAGTTTGTGTGATGCTTAGCAATGCTAAGCTTAGCTCACACATGCGCACACTTGCTCAAACCCGCTAACTACTGCTTACAAGTGCTTATTCCCACTAACCCCCGTGCTAATTTCTTTGAAAGAAAAGAAAATGGAGAGATAGGAAAGTGTTGAAAAAGGGGGCACAAAGAGGGAAAGACAGTGGGGAAACCAGCTCGGGATGTGCAGGATGGATGTAGGGAAGGTCCATAGCTGCCCATTTCTTTACCAGCAACAGCTGTGCATATGTTACAAATTCGGAGTGAAATTTGAAACCTTCCACCCCTGAGAGAGGGGTGAGGACAACAAAGTATGCTGTACTGCCAATTCTAATTATCAGTTTACATGTCCAGCGGACATGTGTGCGAAATGGGCAGCTATGTATGGGGCGTAATTTTTTTGTGGTAACAGATTGCCCTTTTTTTTTTTTTCAGGTGAGAGTGGAATGTGAGGTAGAGGAAGTAGGTATATTTGGGGAGGTAGGTTGGGGAGGTAAACAGACAAGACAAACAAGACGCATACAGGGGCGGAGTATGACACATTGGGTGGGGGAACACAATTGACGGAGACGGATGTTTGGAAATCGCAAGCTCATGAGCCCACAGATGGTAACAGTGGGACTGAGATCCCCACCCATGGGCAGTCACCACTGCACCTTCACAGCCCCGAGGGTGGCTGTGCTGGGGGCTGTGTAGGAGGGGCAGGCTCAGCCGTGAGTCATGCCACTCTCGCCTCGAGCTGGCGTAGGGGATCAGTGACTAAACGCTGGATCTCCCTACACACCACAACCTGGACCCTTCGAAGGGTGACAGGTGGCCCTTCTCCGCCCATGCTTGCAGGAGGGGATGAGCCCCATCCCCTGCAGTGCTTCCACCTGAAGGTGGCACAGGTCTAACGGAGGTGGGAAGCCTGGGATGGGCACCGGACCTGCTGGTGCCAGGTGCAATCGCCAGCTGAGGAGGGACAGGTGGGTCCGCTGGGACCGGCCTTCCCATACATTCTGTGATTAGGTGTGTTTAATTACAACATAGACAACAGCATTCCAAATTAGTTGTAACAGCATGCAGTTATATTCCCATTAACCCAACACACCAGGGTTCCAACAGTTGAACAGTAAGCATAACACATGCATATATTGAACAACAGTGGACATTACAACAGCATGCAGGGATGATTGGTGGCAACAGGCCACCAAGATTGTGGTGTTTGAACAGGGCACATGCATCAAAGAAAATGCAAATTTTTATAAAACAATAGGACACATGTCCCAACAAATGTTTTGAGATTAGACATACCCATTGAGGTGTGGTATTGCATTGTTTATGCACATACAGTAGGGTGTAAAAAGAAACCTCCATTAACATCTTATAAGTACTTTTAGTCTACACTACATTCCTGTTGACTGCAGGTGTATATCCCTTACATGTATTATTACACTAGGCAACAAGCATTACATTGTGTAATGGGTTTGGCTAGTTCATTAAATACCTGACCTATATCTGACATACTAACTGTCCAAGATGCAGATGTTACTGCTACATAGTTATATTTTATTTTTATATTTATGTATCTACATATCTGGATGTGTTCACGTGACATTTTCAGTTAAATTTCTACAGAACCCTACATTTCATGTAGCACACTCACATTTCTGGGGCACACCTTGACAAGTTACTCGTGTGCCAGACTTACCTATGCATGACAGCCATTTACCGACTATTGAGGACTGTATATATGCTTCACAGCTACTGTCACTTCCTTCATCCACTTTATATGGGACTTCACAACTGTGGGTTGACAGCACTCAATACAACAGTACTATTTATTTAATGCAAGGGTCCAACAACATTTCAAAGTAAGTGACACAGACACACTCCATGTATTATACCTTTATTAATTACATTAAACACTCTTTTCTACAGGCTCTCTCCTTTATTTGATATTACAGTGCATACGGAAGACCTATTCAAGACATATTATACCTTTATTGATAGGTTACAACACTCTTTTTCAGGCTCGCTCACTTATTTTATATGACAGTACATGCAGAGATAGTATTCCAGACTTATTTTACCTTTATTAATGGGTTACTACACTCTATTTCTGGCTGTATGACTTATGTTATATAACAGTACATGCAGATAAATTATTCAGGGCATTTTATAGCTGTATTATTGGGCGACAACACTTTTTTCATGCTCTCTCACATATATTATATAACAATACATGCAGAATAATTACTAACCTGCCTGGTGGTGCAGCCTTAGCAGCCTATCTGCATAGGCTTGCTGATTCGCAGCACGGACACCTGCAGCTGTGAAGTAAATGAAGGGATATTGAGACATACTTATCCATTATTTAGACTATATTAGCATGTCTTACATACTGCATTCCATGGCTACCTACTCAGTAGTGGGGCATCTTGCATATGATGGGCCTCCTGGAGCCATTGGTTCAGTAGGTCCTGCTTCCGTCTCTTCAGGTCTGCATGGTGGTGACGGACCTGCTCACCAGTCTGAAGGACGCCTGTAGCACTGGTGAGATCATGAGCCGACCGGTTCCAAGCCTCTGCCTTATACTCCATCCCTTGGAATGGGCCCTGCAGGAGTCGACACCCATGTATTTTGACTCCTCGATGTCCCAGCGTTGCGCTCGAAAGTGAGTACCCTCTCCAGCACCAGACATTCTAACTGCAGATGGGAGCTACAATCAGTTATGGCGAGTATTCCCACCTATGGAGCTTAAATATGCCACATTTCCTGCACTTTTTTGTGATTGGCCATTTTTGAAAATTCTCGGCTGACTGCAGACCTGCTTAGCAATGGTTAATCTGTCATTTATAAGTATATGTATGTTAACAGTGGATGCTTATCCTAAGCTGTCATGGCTTAGTGGTTCAGTACTTTGATTATGGTGCACAGTGTCCCAGGTTCGAACCTTGTCATTGCATTTTATTTTACTACTGTCCAGACAGGCTAGGGGGTGTGGCTATGTTTAGGCAACTTTGCTCTACGTTGCTCCACGTTGCTCCACATTGCCGTACGGTGCACTGGTTAGCGCGGTGCACAGCTCCGCGCAAACTTATTGTGCTGGGTAAAGCACTGCTTAGCTGTGGGCAACTATATTGCTCTGGGTAAAGCACTGCTTACCTGTGGGCAACTATATTGCACTGGGTAAAGCGCTGCTTACCTGTGGGCAACTATATTGCACTGTGTAAACCACTGCTTAGCTGTGGGCAACTAGATTGTGCTGGGTAAAGCGCTGCTTAGCTACGGGCATTTATATGTCAAGATCTTTCTTACATTTCTATATATACATTTTGTTCACTGATACATAGGCCATTTCAATGCTTTTTAGTAATATTTTAGTCATATATATGTCAGGAATTATTTCATATGCTAATTTAAAACATAAAATAGAGAGGGGAGTGGTGGGACTCGAACTGTGAATGCTTCTTCTTTGTGCAAAGGCTCTACCACTACGCTAGTGCTATTGATTTGCATAAACATTTGTTATTATGCTCTTCAATGTCGACATTGCTAACTCTAGCTAAGCTATGGGCACACCCGCGCACACACGTGCAAATACGGGCAGCTATATCGGGAATTAGAAAAAATATATATATTTTACATTTTATAACTCTACTGGGGGTTTACAATGTGAGGGAGTGTAGTGTTGGGTATGTTGACATTTGAGCGGACTCACTCATGTGTGTTGACATTTCACAATTCAGACAGTTGCAGGGGCGTGGATCTTAGGACTGCTCGGCAGTCAGACACGCCCCCTGCCTTCCTGCATGGTTCATGTTAGACTTGAAGTGGAGTCAGTGTGCCCTCATGAATATGCATGGCGCGCTGACGTCATACCTTTCAACTGCAGTTTCCGAGTAAGACTTATTTAGTCTTATATGGAGGTTTCGTGAATCCGTGGGAAAGTGTCTTTATTTTACATAATATTTTATTGGAATACATATACAAAACAAAGGTATTTATTTTGCATAGGCATAGGCATATATCTATGTATGTATACATGTATGTATGTGTGTATGTGTGTATGTGTGTGTGTATACATATATATATATATATATGTGTGTGTGTGTGTGTGTGTGTGTGTGTGTGTGTGTATATATATATATATATATATATCTGTGTGTGTGTGTGTGTGTGTGTGCGTGTGTATATGTGTGTTTGTATATACATATGTGTGTGAGTGTGTGTGTGTGTGTGTGTGTGTGTGTGTGTGTGTGTGTGTGTGTGTGTGTGTGTGTGTGTGTATATATATATATATATATATATATATATATATATATATATATATATATATTTTTTTTTCTTCTTCTTTCATACCATATGTTTACTATAACCGGGTCACAGTTAACTTCATTATATATTCATTTGGGATACAAAAGTCATGCTATCTTACTGTTAATTTATGATTTCCAAAGTAAAGCATTCATGTGTGTTAGTGGTGGGGTAACACTTTAGAGTTTACTGTTTAGTCTATTATGATTACTGTATGGAATCCCCACAACAAAAGTGCCCTTAGGAGATGGTTTACTTAAGATAGTTTTGTTTCCTCTTGACATTTTTGAAAGATCTTCATATTATGATTATTATATAAGAAGTAATTAGGGATTTGGGGACCCAAGTAGATTGCAATCTCTCCTTTGACAATCACATTGCCAAAGTGGTTAGAAAGACATTCTATATAGCCCACCTTATCACAAAGAGGTTCACATCTAGATCAAGAGAGGTCATTGTGCCCCTCTACTCATCACTCATCAGGCCCATAATTGAATACAATGCCCCATCTGGGATGTACCTTACCCGACACCTGCTACAACTAGAAAGACCCCAAAAGTACCTCACCAAGAGGATCAAGGGACTCAAACAGATGCCCTATGCAGTTAGGCTAAAGAAACTCCAGCTCTACTCAGTTGCTTACCGCCTACTCAGAGGCAATCTGTGCCTGACGTATAAAGCCATGTCCAACCCAGAAATAATGGACAGACTCCACCTCAAGAAATCCAAATCCATCAGAACTACACGCTCCAGTGACTTAAACCTCAGCACAGAAATAAATAGAACATGCTGGAGGGACAGATTCATATCCCAGAGGCTCCCCTCACACTGGAACAAAATCCCAATCCATGTCAGACAGAGCCCCTCAATGACCCTCTTCAAGAAGAATCTTGACGTTTGGATGGGAGATCATAAATTTACCCCTGGGATCTCTTCTGTGTCACTGCTAGACAGAGGCATGGTAAACTAACCTTAAATGGGCTATCTTCTGTGACCTACTATACAGAGGCACAGTCAACTAATCTAAGAAGGGTGGCGAAAGCCAAACACACTCTGGCTAGGCTTGTAAATGCCCTAGGGCAGATAGCCTAGTATCAACCTATGAACCTATTTACTTAAAATCTGCATTTCTTAGTGTAATATACCAACATTCAGTGCTTTACATTAACTAAATGCTCTAATTTTAATTCTTAACCTAATTTAGTTTAAGGGAAGTAAATTATTGATTTATGGGGAAAATCTTAGTTTTCCAACATTTTTAGAGAAGGGCTGTTATGTTTTTTTCACTGTGGAGGCTGCTCATGCACTTTTTATGCTTCTTTAGAATGGAGAAAATGTAGTTGCTTGAAATTCCCACCAAAAATGCCTTTTCTAAGCCTCTGTGACTATTTTGTCATGTGCACGAGCATCTACAGGGCACTAACAGCAAGCTAAAGAAGCTGAAAGCAAGAATACAGTGAGCGATGACATCTTACGACCTTTGATCTCATGCATGACTCATAAACCAGGAAGTAAAGCTGAAAATGAAACTAGAAGAAAAAGTAGCTGTTTTTTGGTTGCCTTTTTAATTTTTATGCATCTCAAGGTATGGAATCACTTTAAATATGTATTTTCAACAAGCTAGGACTTTATTGGAGTGATTAGTTTACTATTCTAATGAGGAAAATTGCATTTTAATGCTACTGTATGTCTGTTGCTTTGAAACACAGAAGTCTGACAGGATACCATTCTTTGCTTTGATAGCATGCCCTAAATTATAATATATTAATATCTGACTACTTAAACAACCAATTTCTTTAATATTCTGAATGCAAAGATATATATAGAATTGACTCTCCTTTTCCTTCTGCTGCTTTCATGCTTAAGCAACGTTAATCTATATTAGGTATTCTCACTGATGCAGATTTAAAGCAATATAATCAGACTCAGTTGCAATGATAGTTATTATACTATGATTCAAATCTTTGTATGACCACATACACTGTAGGAATGGATTGTTAAAATGTTCTAGGTCACTCTATTCTGTTCAATTAGTATTAATAGACCAACATATGGTCCCCCCTTTTTCTTTCTGTATTGCTATAGTTATAAACACAAGACCCTGTAATAGAGGTATAAAATATATAGGTATTAGAAGTTTATGCCGATAAAGCAACTAGGTTAATTGGTGAAACTGACTCTTCATTTTCCAATACCTAGTAGTGGTTTACACAATATTACATACAAATCCACTGTGATTGCCTGATGGACTTTTTATGTTCATATTTGTTTGAGTTACCTTAGAAATGCTTTACTGTTTGTATATACCACATTTAAAGCAAAAGCTATTTATGTATGTTTTTGGTGTGTGAGATGGTGTTAAATGGTGGTTTAGTTAATTTATTAACTAAACCTGGAACTTTAGGTTCCATGTATGTATTTTTTTATTAA
Organism: Protopterus annectens; assembly: GCF_019279795.1. NCBI lineage: Eukaryota > Metazoa > Chordata > Ceratodontiformes > Protopteridae > Protopterus > Protopterus annectens. The sequence continues at coordinate 609,886,224 of NC_056726.1, forward strand.
TTGGTTTCAGAATTTGTTTCTAAAGATTTTTGGCTCATCCATGATACATAACTTTATGAATTACTTCAAATCATTATACTTGGAAGGTATTATTGATTCTCTAAATACAACTTTAACAAATGATGATATATAAATGCTTATCATTAAATACTAATGGTTTAAATAACAATGTCAAAAGAGGTGATTTAATTAAATTCATTAAAATGCACAGAGCTCAGATAATCTTCTTGCAGGAAACCCACTTGCTGGAGGATTTGCAAAAATTATCATTTGGTGGTTTTACAGTTCTCACAGATTCCTGCTTTAGAACCAAAAGGAGAGGTACTCTTATACTATGGAATAATACTTCTATTTTAAACACCTTTTCAGACAAAGACGGAATATTAAGCTTAGCCGTGCTAGAAGTTAATAAGAATGCTTCACACTGGTAAACGTATATTGGATTCCTGGTCTTGGAACTAAATATATGAAGAAATACTTGGACCTCATTCTTTACATGCAAAGGGTGAAATTATTCTGGCTGGAGATGTCAATTGCTTGTTATCAGATGAAGACACCTCTAAAAATAGTAAGGTTAAACTAATGACACAAGCTAAAAAGGTAAACAGTTTTATAGCCTCAATGAATTTTAGAGACATACATAACTTAAGAGTTCAAATTCACTTCAATACACTCATTATTGTTTCCGATTGGGCACACAAACTAATATTAATAAGATTTTTGTGTCTAACACTCTTTACTCTAAAATAAGTGATGTTGCAATACAGTCATGTCCATTCTCTGACCACAATGTCTTTTTGTTCAGTTTGACTGTGAAAAAAGATGATATGATAATTTTTCAAAGAATCCCAGCCTATGTTAATAAGTTAAAAGGTTTTAAGGAGTGGTTATTAAAATAAATAAATGCATTTATGGAAAACAAAAATAATGGTGAAGTAACAGATATACTCTGGGATGCATTCAAAGTTCACATATTTAGTGGAGTTAAAGCTTGGTATTTTCAAAGGAGAAAGGAATGGGACGAGGAACTTTCTAATTTACAAGCCAAAATAGATGAGCTGAAACTAAATTTAAAATCAAATGATAAAGCAGTACTTGCTGAAATTTCTAAGCTAAGCCACAAATATTTAGAAATATTGAATCATAAGGTTGATATAAGCTTAGAAAAGATTAAACTACAGTCATATTCAGTAAATACCAGACATTTACATAAACTAGCTATCAGATCCAAACAAATTAATAAACAAAATCACGTTAATGAAATTAAATACAAGAATAATAACACAGTAAAAAGAACAACTGATTTAGTTTGTATATTAGAAGCCTTTAGAAATCATTATCGGTCAATCAATGACATGCAATCACCACTAGATTCAGACGATGTAAAAGATACATTTCTACAAGAAAATAGCAAGACTAAACTATCAAAACAACAAAATAGTACCCTAAATAAACAAATAACCTTAGCAGAAGTGAAAGAACAAGTTAAAAATCTGAAGGATAACAAAAGCCCCAGGGTTAGATGGGATAATCCCAGAAATATATAAAATGTTTTCAGAGCACACAATAAAGTTATTATTAAACACATTATCCATGGTTAAACAAGACTTAATTTTCCCTCCCTCGTGGAAGTACTCAGTAATTTCCCCCATTCTGAAACAAGGTAAGGACCCCCAACTAGGTGCATCCTATAGAACCATATCATTGTTAAATATTGATTATAAAATGATCATGTCTATCCTGGCCAGAAGACTAAAGAATATATTACCCAATCTAATACACTTTGATCAAACTGGCTTTATCTTACATAGAAAAGTACACAACAATATTATTAAGCTACTATCTCTAATAGACACTGCAAACAAAACAAAGAAACAATTAACTATTATTAGTCTGGATATTGATAAGGCATTCGATTCCCTTAGTTGGTCATACTTACAAAAAATCTTTAAAGAATTTAACTTTACTTCAGATTTCACTAAACTGATATTAAATATTTATAGTGATTCTAAAGCATTTGTTAAGATTGGTACATGTCTATCATCCCCAGTAAAAATTCATAAGGGTACTAGACAAGGTTGTCCTCTATCCCCATTATTTTTTGCTTTATCAGTGGAACCTTTTGCTTCATTTATTAGAAATAACCCAAATATCAAAGGATTTCAAGTTAATGAAGGATACTGTCCAAAAGTTCAGCTTTTTGCTGACAATATTCTATTAACATCCAGTGACATAGAAGGCTCTTTACAACATATCATGAATGCCATAACTCTGGAAAAATCTCAGGGCTCAATTTTAATCAAAATAAAACCAAAACACTTTTAATTAATAAGAAAATTAATAGCAATTTGAAAAAAATACAATACATTCAACTGGGAAAACGATAAGATAGATTATCTTGGGATAAGTATTAAAAATAAATGGAATGAGACTATTAAATTTAACTTCACTAAACTGGTAGCTATAATCAGTGACTTGACTAAAAAGTGGAACAAAATGTTTTTCACCATGGAAGACAGACTTACATTAATAAAAATGATTATTTTGCTCAAGATTTTATTTTACATACACTCATTGATTTTACCTCCTCCTAAAAAATTCTTTAAACAAATAGATCCCCTTTTATAAACTTTTCTATGGCTCCCAAAGAAACCAAGAATAGCCTATAAATGGCATGTTAGAGCCTGGGACAGTAATGGGATTGGCTTTCCCAACATACAATTATATTACAAATCTGTTATTATTAACATAATACTACACTGAAGTTCATCCATATACACCTCTAGCTGGAAACAACTACATGAAATACATATAACTTCCTCCGAGAACTCAGAAACCCAGTTTAAGGAAACTTTTGGAATTAACAAAATATTTTGGATACTCCGTGAATATTGCTTATATTTATTTTATTTTATTTTATTTTACATTTGTTGACCGGGCTGGTCCAATTGGATATATGTCCATTTTCAGCAGACGCCCGGAGAGAAAAGCTCCAAGAGAAAAAATACATGAAAATTAATAGCAACGTTACAAAAATTCACTCAGAAAAAAATATAAAATAGCACTGACATATATTACTGAAGTAACACAAATTTGCAGTGACACATATTAGAGAAAAAACAACAGGAAATTAATTACAGGATGGGGGACTAATTACAGGATGATATATAATAAGAAATTTAGCCACTTCTCACATGTTATAAACCAAATATTTTATATTTTCAAAAATATAATCAACAATAATTATAGTCTAAAAAACACCTTTTTCATTACATTTCCCATAGCTTATACACCAGGTTGCCTAGATACCTTCAATATCAATATGATGCAGAATCTTAAAGTGAATAATCTAAAGTTTTGGCACCAGTTTATAGACAATAAGAGCATCCAACAAATTAACTTTCTCTTAGCAGATATAATGTCTGTCAAGATAATTGGCTCTGTATTCAATCTTTAAGACAGTTTGTTGAAAACAAAGAGAGAGTGTCAATAAATCTGGAAATGGATATTATACCAAGATTGATACAACTATTCATATGGTGTAGTTCGATGAACATTGAGCATAAATTAAGCATATCACCTGTATATAAAATCCCTACGGAAGCACCTGATTACTTTTGATTAAGCTTTTGGAATTACTCCATAAAAGATTAATAGTGAACCTTTATCTAATGATAATAGCAAACAGTGCTATTAAATTCAAGTAAAACACTTCATCATATTTTATAATTGGAGACAATATTCCTGGAGATTTATTCATAGAAGCTTTTGGCTACACTCAATATCGTAATTGACCTTATAACCAAAGAGATAGTGTTTGGAATAGCCAATCGCTGGAGGTGGAAAATATTTCAGTGAAGCCAACTGGGTTCATATGTTCATCGAATGTAGAACTCTCACAAAAATGCTGGAGTGATTTTAGACACATTTTATACGCAAAAGCCTCTGTGGTCTGATAAACTGTCAAATTGAAGCTGTAGCTCTTTGATATTATTCAATGTCCACTACCCCAAAGGTGTAAATTCCTAGACATCGGGTTACATCATTCTTTTGGTTCAATTCTAGCTTACTGAATTAAAAATAATTTAACATTGAACTGTAAAACGACATGTAAGATCTTATGTCATTGCTGAACATTCGGTACTTCAGCGCAATCTGTATGTAAAAAAATGCAAAACATATTTATCAGATTCTTCAAATCATAAACACACCAAAGAGACTAGCTTGCCAAAAAATTGGAGAGATTGTTAGATAAATACTGATTATCTTTCTTGGATAAAACAAATGTTTATCAATGAGATGTTTATATATAGTGCAAATAGTTATTATGTTTTATAATGTTGATTTTAATACTTTAAGTCTGGCGTTTATTAACAAAATTTAATAAAAAGTTTCTGGAAAAATAAATAAGCCTTTATGTATAAAATCATTTTTAGTTCTAAACACATACCTGGGCAAAAGTAAAACTGACTTAAAAACCATTGCTTACTAATTGTACTAAACAACCTAATGCAATGTTATAAATATATAAAGATAAAGTCACAGCCAGCAACATGTTTAAAATGTTAAAAGGTATCCAAAAGTATATAGAAAAAAAACTGTACATCAATAGAGGGCTTACTGCTGATCAAACAACCCCACAATAAAACAGTGGAAAAGTTGTAACATGCTCATATCAATTATATGATTTATATTTTAAGATACTAACTAGAAATCAAAAATACAAGTCATTACAATGCCTGGTGGTTTGGTTGCTTCACAATCGAAGTTTTCAATAAAGCATTCTCTAATTTCTAACATGGTCTTAAAATCACCACTCTACACTCAGTCCTAAAAGGGACTCACTGTCAATCAAAATAAAAACCCTTTAAAATTTACACATACCACACTGTAGAGTAAAACAGGGCACTAGCTATTTTCTTTATTTCTAATGTCTCTATTGTGTTTTTAGAATACGCCTTCCGAGCTTACATATAGTTTTGTAGTTTTACCCACATAAAATGCAGGACAGCTGTGGCACAGTGGCCAGATAAACAACTATGTCTGCATATTACAGCTACAATGCCCTGGACATCTAAAGTGATTTGTTGTAATGGTGTTAATATTCACACATATGTGACCATCATTAAAGAACTTGCACATACTACATACCAGTCAACAATTCAACTCCCTTTGAGCATTAACAGCAATCCTCTTCAAATTCCATCAAGCTGTTGCCAAAAATCTCTAAATCTGTGTGGTAGGGTATAATGGAAAATAGATTAATGACATCAACTGTAACAAACATAAATTCTTCAACTTCCAACTTAAATGTAAATTTCAAATAATATTCCAAAGCAATTGTGCCAAGAATACCGCTCTAATATATAGGGGGGGTCTTTTTCTAAAGCACTTTTTACAATCCATGTCAATGAACGAAAGCCAGCGGCTTCAGTCTTGGATCCCTTGACAGCTACAAGGTCTGGTCTAAAATGGAGGTGAATTCTACCGCAGGAATCAGTAGGTCACTAACGGTAGCGTTGTTACCGTGTCTGATGCATATACGTCCTGTTCTCATTAGATTCTCAGCTGAGCGTTTCTGTGGCTGGAGAATACGTGAATGGGTGTATCTTCTTCATTGAAGGTTGTAAAGCGTCAGGGCTAGAACTTCGACACATAAAAAATCTATCAAGTTAATCATTAGCGGACCAGGGTTCGCTGTGTAACAGTCCTAACCGGGAAAAGCCGTAAAAGACTCAACATGCATTTTGGAATAATCAATATATATGGGGAGTCGCACTGGGTGATCAAACCGCCAAGATATTTATATTGTTCTTCAGTAATAATTCCTTCACATAAGCGTATTCATAAAGCTGCCAGTCTATCTTTTTGCATGCACTCAAATAAACCTCTCAAATTTTTACCATGCTTTCTTTCAGCACGATATTATCAGTTCAACCAAGTTCTCTCCATTTTAAAGCTGTGTAATCAGTGTTAGTCATAATCACTACCCCCACCTCTATCTGGTTTCCATCACTTTCATATGTGTTTGAATCAGTAAGATTATTTTACAGCAAAATTTTTCACCACTCAGTTAAGTTGTCTGTAATAATCCTGTATCAGAATAAATACATCTCCTGATCTGACTTTCACATAATCTTTCAAACACCATAATTGTGGGGTAACCAGGTGGTATAAAGGTACTACTTCATTTAGCATTCAAAACATGATCAACAAAAGGATTACCACTATTGGCAATGCCATGTCTTCAAATTCAAAGTCTGGTTTACAGTTTAATTGTATAAGCAACCTCCCAGCATCATATCTGTACATGGGCACAAAAGAAAAACCTTTTTTAAAACAAAGTTGTGTGATCCATAAATATTTCCAGCTCAGTAAAACTATAAATTGAAAAATTGTTAACACAAATATGCTTGCAACATAATGCACCCGAATTACTATTAAATTCATTAGTTGTTTCGGTGCATGCATTCCCTAACTCAGCACAGAGTGCTTCTAGAATTGAAGAGTCATACTTAAAAGAATCAGTCAACAATGTTATTTCAGACAACCCTGCAACACTCAGTTGTAATTGGTTCTGTTGTTGACATGCAAATTGGAGTTTTGGTTATCAAAAAATTTTAAAAAAAAAGTTAAAAAAAAACTAAAAAAAGGCTTTTTCATTTAAAAATAAAAAAAACCCCAAAAAAAAGGCAAATTTTGAGAGAAAAATCGCCAAGGATTCAAAAGACAATCATAAGGCCTTCTTTAGCTATGTTAGAAACCTAGGAGGAAACTCCCAGATATGCTCAGAATTAGTTCAAAATGATGTGAAGATTACTGAACCTACACACATTGCCAACATACTGGCTGACAGGTTCAGTGCAAACTTCTCCCCCCCCCCAAAAGGAGAGATATCTATACCAGAGGATTGTAGCCCCCCAAACATCTCCAACGCCCATGTGAGAACTGCTCTCTCCAAAGCAAAAAACACAGCATCCATGGGACCGGATGGTGTCCCCGGCTGTGTGCTCCATGAACTCAATGAGGAATTAAACCTGCAGTTAGGACAGCTGTTTAATCTTAGCCTCACCTCAGGATACGCACCCAAGGAGTGGCGACGGCGACTGTGGTCCCACTTCACAAGGGCGGTGCCTCCACCGACCCTGGAAATTACCGTCCCATTAGCTTGACAACCCTTATCTGCAAAGCCATGGAGAGGATCATAATGGAACTCATAAATAAAGACATAGGGAACTTGCAGACTTTGGATCCAACCCAGTTTGGCTTTGTCAAAGGCAGATCATGCCTTTTAAACTTGGTTGACTTTTTCGAGACAGTCACCAAGGCCATTGATGAGGGAAAGGCAGTCCATACAGCCTACCTTGACCTGGCAAAGGCCTTCGACACAATACCCCACTCAGGTATCATCAAAAAACTCATCAGCTTGAATGTAAACCCATACATCACAAGATGGGTTGCAAACTGGCTAAGTGACAGAACCCACAGGGTCAGAGTTTCATGGAGCCATGTCAGACTCAAAGCCTGTCACAAGTGGTGTCCCACAGGGCTCAGTCCTGGGTCCACTCTTGTTCGGCATCTACTTTTCTGAAGTACAAGCAAACACAGGAGGGTTATGGCTGACAAAGTTTGCAGATGACTGCAAACTGGGCGCCATAGTCGAAAACACATCTGACACAAATATCCTTCAGAAGGGCCTCACAGAAACGGATAACTGGTGCCAGAGCCATGGCCTAAAGTTAAATGCCAAGAAATGCATAGTCATACCCTTCGGGAAAAACAAGGTTACCCCTAGCTACCATATAGGTGGCAATCCACTGAGCACAGAAGAAGTCATCAGGGATCTGGGGACCCAGGTTGACAGTAGCCTTCGTTTGACACTCATGTTGCTAAAGTAGTTAGGAAAACCTTCTACATTGCCCACCTGATCATGAAGGGATTCACATCTAGATCAAGGGAGGTCATCGCCCCCTGTACTCATCACTCATTAGACCTATGATTGAGTACAATGCCCCATTCGAATGTATCTGACCAGACACCTGCAGCAGCTGGAAAGGCCCCAAAAGTTCCTCACCAAAAGGATAAAGGGTCTCAAAAATATGTCTTATGCTGCCCGACTGAAAGAACTCCAGCTCTATTCAGTCTCATACCGCTTGCTCAGAGGTGACCTGTGCCTGACATATAAGGCCATGTCAAACCCTGATTTGATGAATATGCTTCACCTCAAAAATCTAGATCCCTCAGAACCACAAGGGCGGAGACTTAAACCTTGACACAGTTATTAATAGAACATGCTGGAGGGACAGATTCATCACCCAGAGACTCCCTATGCTGTGGAACAAAATCCCGGTACATGTGAGGCAGAGCACCTCGCTGGCCTTGTTCAAGAGGAATCTTGACCAATGGATGGGGGATCGCAGATATACCCCAGGGATTACTTCAGTGTCACTGCTTGACAGAGGCACAGCAAAATAATAGGCATAGTTTTATTCAAACTAAAGGGGTGGCGAAAGCCAAATAACTATGGGCTGGGCTTATAAATGCCCTTGAGCAGATAGCCTAGTATGAACCTATGAACCTATGAACCTAAATCTGGAAATGGATATTATACCAAGATTGATATAACTATTCATATGGTGTAGTTCGATGAACATAAATTAAGCATATCACCTGTATATAAAATCTTACGAGAAGACCTGATTACTTTTGACCAAGCTTTTTGGAATTACTCCACAAAGATTAATGGTGAACCTTTATCTAATGATAATAAGAAACAGTTATTAAATTCAATAAAAAACACTTCATCATCTTTATATTGGAGACAATATACATGGAGATTTATTCATAGAAGCTTTTACACTCCACACATAATTGACCTTATAACCAAGAGTAATGAAAGCAAATGCTGGAGGTGTGGTGATATTCTTGAAGCCAGCTGGGTTCATATGTTCATCAAATGTAGAACTCTCACAAAATACTGGAGTGATTTTAGACATTTTGCAAAAGCCCTGTGGTCTGATAACTGTCAAATTACTAGCTCTTTGATATTATTCAATGTCACTATCCCAAGTGTAATTCCTAGACATTAGTTACATGTTCTTTGGTTAATTCTAGATATTGGTCAAAAAATAATTACATTGAACTGGAAAAATATGCAAGATCTTATGTTTACTGAGTTTATTTCAGTAGCAAAATCTGTATGTAAAAAAGAAATGCAAAACTATTTATCAGATTCTTCAAATGTAACACACAAAAGACTAGCTTGCCAAACATTGGAGAGATTGTTAGATAAATACTGATTACCTTTCTTGGATAAAACAAATGTTTATCATGGTTGTTTGTATATAGTGCAAATAGTTATTATGTTTTATATTGTTGATTTTTAATACTTTACGTCTATGTTTATTAACAAAATTTAATAAAAAAGTTTCTGGAAAAAAAAATAAACCTTATGTATAAAAATCATTTGATTTAAACACATACCTAAAGTAAAAAACTGACTTAAAAACCATGCTTACTAATTATTCTAAACAACCTAATGCAATGTTATAAATATATAAAGATAAATACTGTATAACATGTTTAAAATGTTAAAAGGTATCTAAAAAATCTATGCAAAAAAACTGTACATCAATAGAGGCTTACTGCTGATCAAACAACCCACAATAAAACAGTGGAAAAGTTGCTTAACATGTCATATCAATTATGATTTATATTTTAAGATACTAACTAGAAATCAAAATACAGTCATTAATGCCTGGTGGTTTGGTTGCTTCTAATCGAAGTTTTCATAAACATTCTCTAATTTCTAACATGGTCTTAAAATCACCACCTGCCTCAGTCCTAGGGACTCCGTCAATCATAAAAAATAAAAACCTTTTAAAATTTGCACACACCACACTGTGAGCAAACAGGGCACTAGCTCTTTTTATTATTTCTAATGTCCCTATTGTGTTCTAGAATACGCTTCCTGAGCTTACATATAGTTTTGTAGTTTTGCCCACATAAAATGCAGGACAGCTGTGGTAGGTGGCCAGATAAACAACTATGTCTGTATTACAGCTACAATGCCCTGGACATCTAAGTGATCTGTTGTAATTGTTAATATTCACATATGGACCATCATTAAAGAACTTGCACATACTACACATACCATCAACTATTAGCTCTCTTTGAGCATTGTGTAATTCTCCAAATTCCATCAAGCTGTTACCAAAAAACTCTAAATCTGTGTCGTAGGGTATAATGGAAAATAGATTAATGACATCAACTGTAACAAACATAAATTCTTCATTCCAACTTAAATGTAAATTTCAAATAATATCCAAGCAGTGCCAAGAATACCTTAATATATAGGGTTTTTTTTCTAAAGACTTTTTACAATCCATGTCAATGAACAAAGCCATGGCTTCAGTCTTGGATCCCTTGACAGCTACAATTGGTCTAAATGGAGGTGAATTTACACTGCAGTGGTGGTGCTGCGGTAGCGTTGTCGTCTCACAGTACGACGTTGTCCTGTTCGATTCTCAGCTAGAGCGTTTTCTGTGTGGAGACATGCGTGAATGGGTGTATCTTCGTTGAAGGTTGTGCGTCAGGGCCAGCAAATTGGCACATAAAAATCTACTACCAATCATTAGCGGACTGGAGTTCCACTGTGGCGACCCCTAACCGGGAAAAGCTGAAAGACTCAACATGTATTTTTTGGAATACCGAATATATGGGGAGTCACTGGGTGATCAACCATAAGATATTTATATTGTTCTTCAGTAATAATTCCTTCACATAAATATTCATAAAGCTGCCAGTCTATCTTTGCATACGCTCAGTAAACCTCAAATTTTGATACTCTTTCATACGTATTATTATCATTCAACAATTTCTCCATTTTACGTGTAATCAGTGTTAGTCATAATCACTACCCCCCACCTCTATCTGGTTTCCTCACTCCATATGTGTTTGAATCAGTAAGTTATTTTAAGCAAAATTTTTCACCACTAGTTAAGTTGTCTGTAACAATCCTATCAGAATAAATACATCTCCTGATCTGACTTTCACATAATCTTTCAAACACCATAATTGTGGGGTTACCAGGTGGTATAAAGGTACTACTTCGTTTAGGATTCAAAACATGGTCAACAAAAGGATTGCCACTATTGGCAAAAAATACCTTTAAATTCCAAAGTCTGGTTTACAGTTTAATTGTATAAGCAACCTCCCATCATCATATCTGTGCATGGGCACAAAAGAAAAACCCTTTTTGAAACAACGTTGTGTGATCCGTAGATATTTCCAGCACAGTAAAACTATAAATTGAAAAATGGTTAACACAAATATGCTTACAACATAATGCACCCGAATTACTAAATTCATTATTGTTTTGCACATTCCCTAGTTCAGCACAGAGTACTTCTAGAATTGAAGAGTCATAGTTAAAAGAATCAGTCAACAATGTTATTTCAGACAACTCTGCAACACTCAATTGTAATTGGTTCTGTTGTTGACATGAGAATTGGAGTTTTGGTTATGCATTAATTGCGGCATGTATATCGCTGTCCCCCCATCTCCTTCTCACTTGATTGCTTTGACCCCTTCCTGGTGTCCCTGCCTGGGCATTCTGATGTTGATTGCGATTCCTTAAACGATCAAATCGCCTCAGGGGTGGGGGATCTAAAAAAGCCTGATTCTCCTCATAGGTATCAATAGGTGTTGTCTCATTAACATCTTCCGCAGGAAAATGACATTTTCATGTTCCACTGTTGCCATGTTACCTGTAGCAATGGGTGCTAGATGCACCCCTATATATGCGAACCTCGTGTTGGCTGAATGGGAGAGGCAATTTGTTTTTACCTCAGACTACACATCTAAAATGATAACGTATTTACGTTATTTGGACGATAAATTAATTTTATGGAGCGGTAGAAAGGAAACATTTTTGGAGTTTATAAACTATTTGGGAAACACGACTGGGTTTTTTAAGTTTACTAGTCATTATAGTTATGACAAAATTGAATTCTTGGACATCCTTCTGTATAAGGGTGGAGGAGAAATATGCTCTAGTATTTTTCATAAAAAACTTATAGCAATTCTTTCCTTTACTTTGAAAGCTGTCACCCCATACCTTAAAGAAAAATGTGGTGAAAGGACAAATGATCAGTTTATCAAGGCTTGTTAGCCAATATGACATATTTATTAAGGAAATGTCTTATCTTATTGATCTGTTTAGAAACAGGGGTTACCCTCTGGACTTATTACTTAGGATACGTAATGAGATTTGTATGAAAAGAAAGTTTTTTTATCAGCTGATTCTACTGGACACTAAGAGGGAAGGGTCCAATATTGCTAACCAAAGGACTGTAGAGCAAAGTTATTTTTCTAAGAGTGCTGTTATAATATTGGAGTATAACCCCACAGCACCTAAGATCAAGAAGATTATAGAAATGACATGGGACAGTGTGTTCTTTGAGGGCCTGAGGGACATTCTGGGTTCCACACCTATTTTTTCATACAGTAGTGGTATGAATTTGAAAGAATTATTAGAAGGAAGCCCAGTGGATCTCTACCATAATATTTCCTGGATGGGTAAATGTGGTATCTGTAGTATGTGCAAGTTCATTAATGATGGTCCATATGTGAATATTAACAATTACAACAGATCACTTAGGTGTCCAGGGCATTGTAGCTGTAATACAGACATGGTTGTTTATCTGGCCACCTGCCTCAGCTGTCCTGCATTTTATGTGAGCAAAACTATACGTAAGCTCAGGAAGTGTATTCTAGAACACAAGAGATACATTAGAAATAAGAAAAGAGCTAGTGCCCTGTTTACTCACAGTGTGGTGTGTGCAAATTTTAAAAGGTTTTTATTTTTTGTGATTGACAGGGTACCTAGGACTAAGGCAGGTGATGATTTTAAGACCATGTTAGAAACGAGAGAATGTTTATGGCAAATTTGATTAGAGGCAACTAAACCACCAGGCATTAATGATTGTATTTCGATTTCTAGTATCTTAAAATATAAATCATATTTGATATGACATGTTAAGCAACTTGTCCAGTGTTTTATTGTGGGTTGTTTGATCAGCAGTAAGCCTCTATTGATGCACAGTTTTTTTTTTGCATATATTTTTTAGATACCTTTTAACATTTTAAACATGTTAAACAGTATTTATCTTTATATATTTATAACATTGCATTAGGTTGTTTAGAATAATTAGTAAGCATGATTTTAAATCAGTTTTTTACTTTAGGTATGTGTTTAAATCAAATAATTTTTATGCATAAGGTTTATTATGGTTGTATTGATTAACAGTTTAATAAGTTAGTCATATGACATTCTAATTGATTATATGCTGACTTTTTAAGAGCAACTTTGTCTGATGCACTTTACTCTGATGAAGCCCAACAGAATGATGGGTGAAAGTGCTTAGTACGTTGTATGTCTAATCAACGGCTGGTGTGTTCCTTGACAGCATCGTATATTTATTTTTTTTACTTGGTTCAGTATTGTTTACCACCTATGTGAATTATATGACAGACCAATGTGGATGTTCCGTGCTAATTCAATATGCTGAGGACTCCATATCAGTCTGAGTGACAGCTTACTAGAGTCCATTAATATTAAGTCTGAAACAGTATTTTCCATTCGTTACAATTTAGTCTCTATGGTCCTACATCTGAGTGCACCAAGAAGCAAGTTCTTGGTGTTCTGTCACAGGATCATTTATCATTTTTACCATTATCTATCATTGCACTGACCTATCACCTTTCACACCTATCTCTGGCTGTTGATGCAGAGGTTTAAGATAATGTTCTGCTAGACCTAACCCCTTATAGCAGTTCTGAGTTTGATTGTCACAACGTTCTTTTGCCTACTGTTAGACTATAAGCAAGTAATTTAACTAAAAATTGCTGCCAGGTTACCCCAGAAAAGGTGATGCTTGTCTAGTGAACTTAACAGATATAATTTTTATTATTACTTTAGTTGCTAACAGACTCAAATTGAGCTTTAGACTTAACCATCAATGAGGAGGTTACATCAACTAAGTTTCTTGGGTGCATAACTGAGAATCAATTAAAATGTGGCAATGATGTAAAAAATGCAGTCAACCAGTATAAAACTAGACAAACTTTACAATGCCAAATGCCATCACTAAAACTAGTACAAAACTAGGCAAACTTTACAATGCCAAATGCCATCATTAAAACCAGTACAAAACAATTATGTGGCACAGGTTGATTTTAGTGATGGCCAAATGCCATTACTACAAAACAGGTGGTGCAGCGGTTAACATTGTCATTTTACAGCAAGAGGTTCTCCGGTTTGATTCTCAGCTGAGGTGCCTTTTGTGTGAAGTCTGCATGTCCTCCCTTTGTTCACGTGGGTTTCTTCTGGGTACTCCAGTTTCCTCCCACATTCCAAAGACATACATCTGGAGCATTTCTCCCTGAGCCTCCACTGAAAATAGGCACTGTCCTAGTCGGACTTTCCCAGTCAACAAATGTTAAATAAAATAAATAAAAAATAAAAACTAGACAAACTTTACAATTCCAAATGCCATCACTAAAACCAGTATAAGGCTAGACTGACTTCACAATGCCAAATAGCATCATTAAAACTAGTATAAAATTAGGTAAACGTTGCAAAGCCAAATACCATCACAAAAAAATGTATAAAACTAGGCAATGGCAAAACAGATAATTCCACATTAGTCACTGTAAACTCTGTTATGCTTTCTTCATGTATGTGCTCTTACCATCTCTTCATTTCAGTTTCCTCTCCATTATTAAATAAACCTGAGCAGATTTAAAATAAAATTTCTACATTTATCTCAGGATATTACAACAGAATGCAACACTGCTTATATCTACACAATCTGCATTAGGTAAAATTCACTGATTAACTTTTCTACATTTTATGTATGCATTGTTCATAAACTGTTATATTGCAACAATTGTACATCATTAGCTCAAACTACAATTTGGACACTATACCTCTGAAATTTGAGATCTTCCATATGTAGGGCTACCATATTTTTGAATGCCCAAAGTTAAGACATTTCATTTTTTTGACAAAATAAAAGTATACTCTTGTAGAATTTGAGTTTATTCTGTTGTTCAATATAATATTAAGGGGTTTCAGATATAACATAATTGCTATATAAAGGTATTAGAGGAAATTTAGGACATATTTTTTATCCTAAAATCTGGTAACATTTAATGATTATTCATGTGTTTTTTTTTTTGTTTTGTTTTTTTTTTTTTTTAGGCTATTACTTTCCAAATAGGGACAATCCTGTATGAAGAGGGGACAGGTACAAGTGGCAGCCCTAATTATATATCACATAGTGTTCATCAAATACTTTAGCACCTCTTGGGATCATAGACCTTGCACTGTGTCTTCAGCACAGTGTCTTCACAATCCCATGCAGGAGGTTTTCACTGTAAGCAAAATTCTGAATGTTTGATTTAAAAAGGATTTAATTAGTGAAGAGGATAGATGGATTCATTCTCTATACCAAATGTCTTCTGTAGGCACTAGAACATTTTTATTAGAATAGCCAATGAGATTGACACCTGAAATCATTAAGATGAAGAAATCTATTCATAGGTTCATAGGTGTTTACTAGGCTAACAACCACAAGGGCCTTTTTAAACCTAACCATGCATCCCTACACTCACCTGATTGCAACAGGCAAGAGCCTTAGATTTCTGAGGCAAAAGCTTTTCTAGTACAGATTTTGGAGAAAAGAATCAGAACTGTGGAGAGAACATCGAAAAATACCAGACTTAACTTGGCACTGAGAAGAGCATTCTATGAATGTAAACAAGTGATTCAGTACAAGGTGTGACTTTGCACACTTAACAGTGGTCAAGAAGGACGTAAATGTGTGACGAGCATACTGCCTGGTTTGGATGAGATTGTCTGTGCTGACAGCCTCTAGCAGCCAGTTATCTAAACAAGAAAGCAATTTAATCATCTGCAGTGACCAGCAATATGCACTTTGTGAACCCTTTGTGGGTGAATATAAGACTAAAACGTAGAGTTCTAAAATGATAATGGCCCAGTTCCTATTCAAATGGCATAGGTTTATATGGAAGTACTACACAGTCAGTCTACATACAGTTACAAGCCTGGCCAAAATGCATACCCAAAAGTTTCCTTTGGCCTCATGGAAGGAAAGACATGATAGAATGGGGAGAATATGAGGCTGCCTATCCAATTATCTAGGTTTAACTTGAAGGTGGCAAGAGTGCTACTCTGCTTGACATCTAGTGGAAGTTTGTTCCAGAGGTGGAAATACATTGGGACATTGAGATATGAATCTATAACATCAATGTGCCTTATTTATCTGTAGATTAAGGTTTAATTCCTTTAACTGGGTATTTGACGTATCATTTGTTCTGCAAAGAATAAGGAGGTAAAAGAGGACTGGATCTGTCATGGTCCAAAAGGCTAAACACAGATCCTCACTGATGAGTTTATAAGAGACTGAGTACAGAGAGACGGCTGCCAGTCTGTCCTTATAACCATGATTTTTCAGGCCATTTATCACATTTATGAATGTTTGAGGTCTGTCAAGTTGAGTGATATGTTCAGACAATTCATGTTGAAAGGTGCATTATATTAAATAGTTGGTCTAATAAAATATAAGTAAAGGGGAATAAATACTTCTTTAGATATAGAGGAGATGCCTTTGAAAATTAGATGAGATAGGAAGAAGGCTTTCCAAACTACTACAAAACATAATATTCAAATGCTAAAGAATCAACAAGTGTCTAGATCCCATACAACAGTGTCTCATTTGAGATATGTCACCTACAGTATATGGTACGTTAAAACATTTGTTTACTCAAATGAACTATACTACATTATTTTACAGTTATATTTTACATTTAATTTGAGACCATTGTCATTGCAGCAATTGTTAACATAGTCTAACATATGTTGGGGCAATTATGAGTCAGTGGAAGATCAAATAAGAACAACAAATTTATAGCTGTCTGCATATTTTGATAACCATAGGATAGGATAGTTGGCCTGAAGGCAAGAAAAATGAATGACAAATAGGAAAGGGAACAAAAGTGAGCCTTGTAGTACACTATTGGTAACTCTCTTGCTTTCAGAAGGGTCATCTGTGACTGTAACCACATGGGTTCTGTCAGAAAACCAGTTAGCTATCCATAACAAGCATAAAGAAATATATTCAGATTTACAATTCTGTCAATAATGCTTGCATGGCGAATAGTGTGAAAGGCCTTGGCCGGGTCCAACTATACTATTTGTACTGCACAACCCGTAGCTATTGCAGTTACTTTTTAGAAGAAATTAATGAGGTTAAAGGGGCAAGACCTCTTTTTGAGAAAGCCAAATTGGTGAAGATCCAATATTAAAAGAGTTTCAAAGTCCACATAAGAAGGTCTGAGATATTATGGTCCAAAGCTTTACATGTGAGGCTAGTGGAGCTAATGTTTCTACAGTTACCAGGATCTGTGTTTGGGCCACCCATGTGCAATGGGATTACAATGCCTGTTTTCCAGGCTACAGGAATGCAACCAGTGGAAGGCTAAGATTAAAGACGTTGAAGTATGATGGTTATATTCTGAAGCAAATGTAAATAGAACACCTATGGAGTTAATATATAGAACATTGAATTATACAATTGCTGATTCTGTCAGTTTGTTGTTTTGGCATTTTATTTTGCTGATAAGGACAGCCCTTAAATGTATTTCTCTTAGCAAGAAATCCCTGCCATGACATCAGGGAAGACTGAATCCACTATTTTTCTGTACTTAAATTAATATACAGGTTACAGTATTTCCACACTAAAAGCATCAGTAGTGGTTTCTTGCTTCCTAGAAGGACATTTATTGTGAATTAGTTCTTGCAGATGGACACCTTACAGTGAAAAGAAACACAAGATTGTATAGCAGTGAAACCATAAGATAAGCAAGAAGCTGCTCTTCTAAAGAGATATGTCTTTTTCATTTACCCACAATGCTTTTCAACTGTTTGAAAATGACTGCCCACTACCTTCTCTGACATCATTTTGAGGGTGTGGTTATACAGAAAAAAATAAGTAGAGTAAAACTCAAAAAATCAAACACCGTATTCTACTCTATTTTTTGCAAAACCACTTGCAACTTTAACATGAGGTATATAGCAAGAAAGAAAATGAATTGTAAAGCAAAAGCTTTTCAAGACATGACTAATACATTTTAAGAAGTTGTTCAAATAGACCATATTTAGCATTAATAACCAAGTAACCTGGTATGTTATCAGGGCTCATGGATGAAGTGTTATTAGCTTTTAGAGAGCTAAGAAAACTTATCCTATAGTAATTTGGGGGGGGGGCAGGGATTGTGGAATCTATGGAACTTATATAAATGTAGAGGGAATAAAAATTAATTTGTCAGGATATTATAGCAATAACCCACGCCTGGGTGTGGGTAATGCTGGATTTACCCACGGTTAGCGTGGTTTCGTCCTGAGGGTGAAGCCCAAGGGACCATCAAAGCCAACCGTGGGTAAATCCAGCATTACCCACACCCAGAAGTGGGTTATTGCTATTATACAATGACATTATTTAAGAAAAAAAATAATTAATTTTCTTAAATAATGACATTGTATAATGCCTCCTTGCTGCCCTTCCGCAGCTGTCTGGTATTCTGTGGCAGTTCTGATGTAATGCGCATGCGTATGCCTACGCAGTACATCAGAGCTGTGGGCAAAAGCAATGGAGAAAGCAAGATCTCCATTGCTTTTTGCTGTTTTGCTATGTTAAATGGGTTTAACATAGTGAGACAGCTTTAGAAAAAGCAACGGAGAATCTCTGTTGCTTATTTTAAAGCTGCCTCGCTATGTTAAACCCATTTAACATAGCAAGACAGTTTTGAAAAAAGCAACAGAGAAAGCAAGATCTCCGTTGCTTTTTACAAACTGTTTCACTATGTTAAATGGGTTTAACATAGCGAGACAGCTTTAAAATAAGCAACGGAGATCTCCGTTGCTTATTTTAAAGCTGTCTCGCTATGTTAAACCCATTTAACATAGCGAGACAGGTTTAAAAAAAAAAAGCAACGGAGAAAGCAAGATCTCCGTTGCTTTTTACACACTGTGTCGGTATGTTAAAGGAGTTTAACATAGTGAGGCAGCTGTAAAAAATGCAACGGAGATCTCCGTTGCTTTTTTAAAACCTGTGTCGCTATGTTAAACTCCTTTAACATAGCGAGACAGTGTTTTAAAAAAGACTTATACTAATGGAAAAAGTCCGGGTGACCGGACCTTTTTCCATTAGTATAAGTCGATTTACAATGTGCACGCTGGCGAATCAGCGTGCACGTTTTGGAATATTAATGGGGGGGGGTCATGGTATAATAGTTATTTCCTCTAGGTCACAGTGTGCATTATTATTTTCTAGCATCAAATACTGTGTAAACGTTTTTTAACTCATGGACATAGTTAAAGAATGATAATAGCTATTTTTGCTTTTATTGGCTAATTTAAGTTCACAGTCAGTTTTGAGCTTCCTAATGGTTCCCTTAAGCTATTTACTAGTTTGCTTAAATGTGCCTTTAAGGCTGGTAGAATGAGGTCTCTCATAAGTCTTAAACACGTTTGTTTTCTTGTTTTGTAATGTATTTACGTAGATATTACATCATAGGGAGCTGTTTTTTAAATTTATTATAATTGCTGTGGATCAGGACAACCTTATCAATTCAACAAATTAAGGGGGAGAAGAAGTGAAAGGCATAGACAGCAGTTTGGCAATGTAACTCATCGGAGGAGGATTACAGCATTATTCATTTAGGTCATCAAGTAACTGAAGAAAGTTTACTTTTGAGAAGTCCATAAATGCAGATGAATTTACAGGAGAAGTAACATCAGTTTTAAAGTGTAAGAATCTTTTTAAACAGCTCTGTTTTTTATATGTAGGTATGCAGCAGCTGATGTTCTATGTTCTTTATACACTGGTATGTAGCTTGCAAGTCTAAAGAACACTTGCAGTCTCTGATAGAAAACTAACTAAAGGATGACAATGTGAAAGGAATTTGTTGATATAAATATGATAAAGCCATTAAGTGTACACTGGCCTTAAGTCCCAAATTATTTTGACATTAAAAAAAAATCTGCAGTCATACCCAAGCCCTTGCTACTTTTATGGGATTTCTTGGGTGACTTTTCTTATTGATATATTTGGTGAAACCGCATTTATGGAAAGAGTGATGGTGGGTTAGAGAAGGGAAGGGAAGGGAATTATTTATGATAACCACAGATCATCATTTCCTTTATCCAGGTTTTGGTTTTCAGTAAATCAAACTTGTGTGCAGAGAGATAATCTTCCTCCCAAAATGTCTTCATCTGGGGTTAGGTTGGTCAGAATGGGAATCATGACCTCTGCTAGTCACACTGGGGCTGCCAGTGGTCTTAGTGAAATCACTGAATCCTGACTCTGAAATCAACATTCATGCAGAGAAGTGGAGGAAGTATATTGCTTTTTTCTGCATATCCTGTTGTTGTTGCTAAGGATCTTGCAGAAACAAAGTGTTTCTATATAACAGAAGGAGAACACCATGGAGAGTGCCTTCTGCCATTAGCAGCTGTAAGGGTTTTTCCTTTCTTCTTTATGAAATGTAAAGCTACATTATTCTTTACAACAGCAGAAGCCCTTTAATGGACAATTTTAAGAAGGATGCTCAACATCAAAGCTAAATCATGGTCAAATGGGGCGCTAGGCAGGGGAATGGATAAGCCCCACTGGCAGCACCACCAAGCCATTCCAGTGTCCCATTACTTGGCTATTTCAAAGATTCAAGATTCAAAGAAAGTTTATTGTCATTTAGGACCACACAAGTGCAGCTTAAACAAAATTACAATTGTCAGCTCAAAAGAGAGATGCAGTGCAAATAATACAGATGCAGCGGTATCAGAGAATAACATAAGAAAGAAAATATCAATGCATACGACATGCAAGAGATAGTTCACATTATATAAACACACTCAATACCCATTATCCAATGATAAATAATAAATAAAAAATAAATACCCACCACCAAACCCCTTCACCGTTAAGATAGAGAATAAATATAGACTAGTGAATAGCAGCTGTTTAGTTACTGTATTGCACTTAACCTTAGATGTCACTGAGTATAGCCATCATATTGTGTAATGGTAGTAATTGCTCAGATTAGCAGGATTAAATTAAAAAGAGGCTTCAATGTATCAGGTATTAATCTGGTAGTCCTTCAACAGAAGCTGCGGTACCTCCTTCCAGATGCAGGTTGTGAGACCAGTTGTGGGCCAGATGGGCCAAATCAACTAGTATTTTGTATGTTCTCTTTCTTGCTCTTGTAAAGAAAAACTCCTAAATACAAGGGAGATTTGTGGCCAAGATGTTCTCAGCCACTCTCACCACCCTCTGTTATTTCTTCTTCTTCTCAGCAACTGTGCAGTTGCTGATCCATGCTATAAATTTGCTAATGAGGATGATCTCGATAGTTCCCCTGTAAAAAAGTTATAAGAGCAGACATTGGGAGCCTGGCTTTTTTTAACTTTCCCAGGAGGTGAAGCCTCTGTTGAGCCTTCTTGATTATATGGTTGGAATTAACAGTCCAGGAGAGGTCATCTGAGATGTGAAGGCCCAGGAACTTGGTTGTTTTGAGTTTCTCTACTACCTCCCCTTTGATAGTGAGTGGTTGGTGAACTGTTGCCTTTCTCCTGAAGTCTATTATCATTTTTTGGTCTTATTAACATTCAGGTCTAAATTGTTCCTGTCACCCCAGGCAGTCAAAGTGTTCACCTCATCCCTGTAGTTATGTTCATCCCCACCACTAATGAGACCCACAACTGTGGTATCATCAGTGGATTTTATAATATGCTTTGAGTTATGTTTTGGAGTACAGTTATGGGTTAGAATGGTGAAGAGCAAGGGGCTGAGCATACAACCTTGGGGAACACCAGAATTCAGGATTATGCGTTGAGAGGTGTTGTTTCCAGTGTATGCCCATTGGGGTCTACCAATCAGAAAGCCAAGAGTTCAGTTACATAGGCACTTATTTATCCCATGTTTCATGAGCTTATCCACCAGTTGCATTGCTATCCCAGTGTTGAATGCAGAACTGAAGTTGGTGTACAGCAGCCTTACGTAGTTGTTCCTCCCTTCCAGGTGTTTTATTTCAAGGTGTAGTGTGACTCATATCACACCCACAGTCGATCTATTTGCCTGGTATGTAAACTGAAGAGGATCAAAGGACTTTAGCAGACTCACAGATATATGTTTCTTCACAATCCTCTCAAAGCACTTCATGAGGTTTGAGGTTAAGGCGACCAGTCTGAAGTCATTGAGGCAGGCCTGGGTTTCTTTGGAAGTGGGACAATACTTGTTTCCTTGAAATGTGAAGGAACTATCTCCATAATCATATACACACAACACAAAGTCCAAAATAGACCATGAATTTAAAAAAAAAAAAACAAGTCAGGAACCAAGCGAATAGCTGCACCTTCTTTTTATTACACACTTCTTCTAGTAGCTCGGCTAACAAGCCTTCAAGGAATAAAATCTTATGCTACTGCAGCCTTTTTAAATCCCATCATTTATATATGCAAATACATTTCATTCACCAAACATTTAATTGATAAAAAAACACCACACAAGCTTAAAGGCATAGTTCCCTTAAGTGAAAGAGAAACTTGAACATGTTTTAATTATTACTGTAAAAAATGCACTATAAATTTATTTAATAATCTATCACAAACTGAATGCATAATTATTAACATGTTTTACTCTAAACCTATATTAAGTTTAATTTACATTACATAATTACCTTACACTTTCATTATCTAGCAGAATTTATAACTTGACATTCATACACATATACCTATATACAAATACATAAACATCTAAACATTAAATAAACTAATAACCTAAGATGAATTGATTTCATTAAACATCCCAGTTTACTTCTAAATTCAACCCACATGGATGTAAGGTTCCTAAATTAATAATGAATTTAGTTTCCAGCTTTAATAACCTATGAATAAATTCCTACCCCCCCATATTATTAGTTCCAAAAGGTCTAGCTGGAACACTGAAGAAAAAGCAGTCCAGGTTTCCCTCATAGACAGAACAAAAATGTTGGGCCACTGGGCTCAATAATCTCACATTCCTAACATCACCCAAGTGTTCCAATATCTTTAGCTTTGCCTTCCTTTTTGTTTTCCCAATATACCACATTGTTGGTGTACATCCACACCCAATGATGTAAATGACCCCACATGAATCACACTTAAATTCATTTTTAATCCAACATCTCTTTCCATTGATGACCAATCCATCCAAATTCCTGATTCTGTTGCATACTTTGCACCTTCCACAAGGAAAACCCCCCAATGTTTTCCCGCAGTGTTCTGTGCCCTTTGATTCAGCAATTCCTTCAAATTGCTGAATCTACCATATGAGAATGTAACTCTGTTTGGGAATAAATTCCCTATCACCTTATCTCAGTGAATTACTGGCCATAATTTATTTACCAATTCCCTTATGGTATCTGAGAAAGGAGAGAATTTAGTTACATAAAACATAGGCTCCTTTTCCTCTGAATCTTTAGCATAATAATAATTTGTGGAACCCTCTTGATAATATTTCTTACTTGATATTCCTCTGACCTTGTCCATTGCTGCTTGAATGTATGTGTCCTTATAGCCTCCTTTAACAGATTATTCTTTACCAAAGCAAATTCCTTTTCTAATAATTTTATCAGATGTATTAATAAGGGTATGATTGAATTCCCCATAGGGCAAATATTTTATCAAATGCAGTGGGTGAGAGCTGCTGGCCTCTAAAAATTATTAGCAGCTGTTGTTTTATGAAAAGGGCTATACTGAAGCTTCCCATCTTTGTCTACATAAAACTCTAAATCAAGAAACTGCATGGTTTTATCATTGATTCTATGTGTAAGCTCCAAACCCCCCAAAAAATGACTTAAATTAACCATGAAATTCCCAAATTCCTTCTGATCTCCCTTGCACACAAATATCAAATCATAGATAAAACATTTGAACATAATCACATTGTTCTTGAAAAAGCATGTGGGGTAGATAAACATATTCTCAAAAATGCCATAAACAATATGGCATACAAGGGGTCAAAAACTGCCCCCATTGCTGTCCCCTCCAACTGCAAGTAAAATGTTTGTTCAAAGACAAAATAGTTGTGTGTAAGGGCATATTCCAACAACTGACAAACATAAGTAGTTCTTGGGCCCTCCCCCATCATTTTCACAATTGCTTATAAGCCCTTCTCTATTCTAATGTTTGTGTAAAGTGATTTTACATCCACACAAGCAAAATAATAACCAGAGCTCCATTGAATCTCACCAATACATTCCAAAACATGTGCAGTATTTTTAACATATGACTGAACCTTGGGAAGAAATACCTTAAGTTGGGAGACCAAGAAGATGCCAATATTCTGCAAAAATGCTCCCACCCCCAAAACTATTGATCTCCAGGAGGTTTGGTAAATGATTTATGCAACTTAGGAATTGCAAAAAACTTTGCATCCAACTTTCTCCATAGCAAGGGATGAGTTGAAGATATCTGTCAGTACCAGACATAACTGATCAGCACACTCCTTCAATATTTGGTCCAGCAGCCTTCCTAGGATTCACCTTCTTAAGTTGAAGTCTCACCTCCTCAAAGTTTCAGGTGAGCACTATCTTCTCTTTGTCAGTATTTGTTTTGGAAGGTATGGTGGTGTTCTTCTCCTCAGATCTGCCTAAGAAGGAGTTCAGCTCATTCAGGAATTCCAAGCTGTCATCACATTGGGGTGTTTTGGTTTTATAGTCTGTGAGCTCCTGTATCCCCTGTCATAGGCTTCTTGTGTCCCTCATGTTTTGGAAACGGATCTGAATTTTCCTCCCATACTCCCTCTTTGCCTCTCTGATGCCCTTTTTCAGATTTGACCTGGGCACCTTTAACCTTTCTTTGTCATTTGCCTTGAAGGCTGTGTTTCTTTCTCTCAGTAGCTTGTAGACATTCCTGGTAAGCTAGGCCTTCTAATTAGCTCTTATAGTGATTGCTTTCATGGTGGTTACATCCTGCCCACATTTATTTATGTAGGCAAGAAATGATTTGGTATAGGTGTCTATTTCTAACTGGAGGTTGTGTGGAGTCACTTCTTTGAAGACCTCCCAGCAGATGGTATTGAAATAGCCCTGAAGGCAATCCATGGAACCCTCCTCCCAGACTTTGATCTGTTTAGTTGTCATTTTTTCTCTGATCACAGCTGTCTTATAGGTAGGCAGAAGCAGGATGGCAGTGTGATCAGACCTGCCTGTGATAGGGTGCTTCAAAGCTTTAAAGGCTCCTTTAATATTGTGTAAACTTTGTTTAAGATATTCTTCCCCTCTGGTGGGAAAATCCACATACTGATAAACACTTATCACTGACACTTCCCACGGTGGTGCAGCGGTAGCATTGTCACCTCACAGCAAGAGGTTCTCTCATTCGATTCTCGGCTGGAGCGCCTTCTGTGTGGAGTCTGCATGTCTTTCCCGTGGTCGAGTGGTGTTCGAATGACATGCTTGAAAGGGTGTGCCTTCATTGAAGGTTGGGCATCGGGCTGGCACCTCGGCACCATAAAAATCTACTGCCAGTCATTAGCGGACCGGAGTTCCGCTGTGGCGACCCCTAACCAGGAAAAGCCAAAAGAAAAACAACAACTGACAATTCCTTAAGATCAGCTCTATTGAAATCACCTTCTTTCACATGTGCAAATTCTGTGTTTCTGCTTTGTAGCTTACAGATAATATTTTTGGGTTTTTTTTTTTAGCTTCAGTGGTGTTAGCACTGGGGGGGGGTGTACACTGCTGTTACATATATCCCACTGATTTCCCTTGGTGCATAGAAAGGTCTGCATTTTAGTATCAATATTTCCACATCTTCAGAGCAGTATGATTGAACCAGCTTACAGTCTTTGCACCATTTGTTATTAACATAGATGCATACACCACCACCTTTAGCTTTACCACTCTGTGCTTTACATCTATCAGCTCTAAAAGAGAGTTAGCCCATCTAGGTTCACAGCATTGTCACTAATGTTACTATACAGCCAAGTTTCAGAGAAGATGAACAAATAAGTGTCCCTCACCTTAATTTCTGTGAGCTCCATTCTCAGATAGTCCATCTTATTCTCCAGTGAGCAGACATTTGCAAGTAAAACTGAAGGTAATGCAGGCCTGTGGGTGTTTCTCTTCAGTTTAGCAGCAGCTCTGCCTCTGCAGCCTCTCTTTCTAGTTCTTTGACATCTTTTCCTTTTTTAGCTGCTCCAGGACATTCTAGAACCCTCCCTGTAAAGTTTCAGAGCTCTGATAGCATTCTTGTCTAAAATGCAGAGATCCAGAATTTCTGCAAGTGAAGTAAGCCCCGAGTACTCCTCAGACAACAGAGATTCAAGCCAGCAGCTCTTTCTAGTAATCCGTTTAATTTCCAGTAATTTCCTACTGGTATAAGTAATTGTACCCATATAAAAACATCTAGAAAGTGATTTTTACGGGGGGGGGGGGGGTTGTGTGCAAAAGAAGCAGGAATAAGCATTTCTTCCTGATGAGCTAACAAAGCTGCAGCTTCCCTGGCCATTTTTTTCACCCCGATTACCATAAGCACTGTTCAAACCTGTTATTGTACATAGTATTCTCTTCTTTACTTATACAATGATTAGAGATATTTCAAACATTTATTTCAAATTTCACCAGGATAACTATCTACTTAAAGCTCAAGTCTACTTCGATCCCTTATCTTTAAAAACATTCCTATTGAATCTCTCTAAGTGTCTCTCTAAACATTCTATTTTCTTCATAATTCCCCTAATATATCCACATAAAAATATTCACTCCTGTGCTTCTTACTTTGATGAAAACTCTTTATCACAGCCTGCATCTGTCTAATATATATTTAACTAAACTTTATCTAGCATGGTCTTATTGTTTTACTGCATTCAGTGTAACTCTCTTCTCACAATACTTAGACATCATGACTGTCTACACTAGTATATCTGAAACCGAACACCCCATAACAGTCTTAGACTCTGATGTCAACAACTTATTTCATTCCATCACACCTACCATGTTGCCTCTCAGTTATGTAAATATTTAATTATGTGTACCTAGTTTATCTGTACTTCTGTAAATATTTGACTTCATGTATTAATGTTTCAAAGGAAATGTTGTATTTAGTGTGACAAATGTAAATTCTCTCTGTATTACAGTGTGAAATGTTATCGATACCTAGATTGTTTCTCCCCGGGTCTCTGCTGAAAATAGGTACATACCCAGACAGACTATCCCAGTAAACAAATGTAAACTAAATAAATAAATTAAAACATTTTATAGCACAAACACTGATAGCTATTTGCTAAACAAAACAGTATAGCCTCACAATAAAAACAGACTTAACATGAACAGTAAGCTTTTCTGTCCTTGAAACCCACAAACAAAATGCATCTGGCCAGTGGCAGGTTAAGTCTATCTCTGGGCTATTTTCAAACCAAAGGCCCATTGCACACATTTTTAGGACCATGCATGCATGTGTTCTTTCATGCACCATTCTGATTCCATTAAATTATATTCCTTTGTATAATACAGCACCGTTGTTAGAGTATGTTTTAAATTTATAGTTTTGAACATTTTTCCAGTAAGCAATGAAATAAAAAGTATGAGACAATTATGACAGAACTTCCCATTTACAAAGCATTTCAACCACAAAAGGTCATTCAAACTTCTGTCATTACAATCCACCAATATCAGTCAATGTACACAATCTTTGCAGAAGTAAAAGTCATCTGAATAATTCCACATTAAAGAGATCTATAACTAATGAAGAGGTTGCTACTGTCAAACAACTTTATATTTCAGTGTGTCGTGTACAAATTCAATGCCTGCTACCCATGAAAAATAAATTGCCCATGTTATATTTAAAATAAATGGTAAGCTGGTAATATACAATAGGGAATGGCAGTTAGAGTTCATAGTTCTGCACCAAAGGCAAGTATGATACCTGTTGTGCTATTAACACTGCTTACAAATTTTATAGCACAAACAGTGATGATGACCATCTGCTAAACGAAACAGTTACACAATGAAAATGGACTTAGCATGAGCAACAGCAAACATCTCCTCCTTTGAAACTCAACAGTCCTTGAAAATGCACTGAAACTCAACCATCCCTGAAAATACACCTGTTGATGATGGTTTGGTAGTTAGTGTAGAGGATTCAGGTCTAGTCTTTTGTAAACAGGGTACAGGATTTGAGCCTGAATAAGTTAACTAACTAACCTGTCATCTCTAAGTGGGGCATTACACACATAGACACTAATAATCTTTTTTCTATGTTCACGTTTCAAATCTATCATCTAGTCTGTTCTTCAGGTTTGCTGATTCATCTGGCAATTCTCCATGGTTAATCCTATAACCACAAATAATGAAAAAATGCATGTTTTGTGGCAGCCCCCCCCCCCCCCCGGCCAGTAGGTCCTTGACAACTGCCTAGGTCACTTAGTGCTGGATTTGACTCTACTTAACATCTTCACAAAGGGGGTAAAGTAGGGCCAAGCACACTGGCAAAAGTTAATATCAGTGTCTGTCACCCTGGGTGTCTACCTGAGGATGGATAACTGGCAATTAAAGCATGGCATTTCAATTTAGAGTCACAGCAAAGATAGCTACATCTATCTACCTTGGCAGTTTCTGTTCATACAAATCAGTCACTTGACAGAGATTAACTAGTCAACTTTTCTTAGCACTAAGACAGAGTACAAGGACATTCCCAGGACTGGTAGACAAAACCTGCATTATGGCCAGAAGTGGTAGCAACATACAGGACAACAGCTGTATTGTTTACAGACATTATCAAGTCTCCTCTGTGGGAATGTTATAACAATGAGCTTCACTGGTAGAGAGAAATAAAGCCCTGACTATAGCACTGGTTAGCTGAGTTTGATTAGCAGCGTGGGCATCTGATGGAGCTTGCTAAGCCACATTGTTTACACGACTAATTTTATTTTATTTTATTTTATTCTTCCAGTTGGTTTTAAATACAATATTAAATCAGTTTTAATTTAAGTGTATATTTTGTTTCCATCATTATTTTGTTTCCTTCATCATACATTTTTGCTTTTTTCTTATTCTTTTTTCCACTTTATTCAGAATGATGTGTAATGTTGTTGTGTCTTTCGGCTTGCCACAGTGGAACTCTGGTCCGCTAATGATTGGCAGTTGATTTTTACGTGCTGAGTTGCCAGCCCTAACGCACAACCTTCAATGAAGGTATGCCCATTCACACATGTCTCCACGCAAGGTCCATTGCATGGCACCATGTGGATGTTATTGGCATACACAGATGAATGTAGGGATATAACTTGTCAAGTCATCTTTTGTGAACAGCAAAGGTTATCCTCAGGCTCACTGCCATAGAAATGAAGCCCAAACCTGAATAATCTCTGGGGTAAAGTTGTTATGATATTGGCTTCCCATCTCTCCTGCATCAATTTTCGTATTTCGTTAGACATGAGGCC
The DNA here is from genome assembly GCF_019279795.1 of Protopterus annectens. NCBI lineage: Eukaryota > Metazoa > Chordata > Ceratodontiformes > Protopteridae > Protopterus > Protopterus annectens. The sequence goes on from NC_056726.1 coordinate 609,915,791, forward strand.
TCCCAGCATGGAAGAGGAGGGAAACTTCCCCATCTTCATCACCAGTACTTTCTGAAATTTAGTTATACTCATGAAGGGGTGGATTTGGCATAATGGTCATGGTCTTTACCTCATAAACACAAGGTACAGGGTTGGATTCTGATCTTAGGTTATTGGCTAGGCTTAAAATGGTCATTCAGGGCAATAATTCTAGTACTCACCTATAAACCTAATGCATTGCCTTTTGGAGAGTCTTCTATAGGGTCTACTTCAAATGATCAAAGTTTCACAACAATCAAACATCTGCTCATCAAAGACCATATGATCAAAGTTGTGAAACATTGAACATTCTGAATGGAGATCGCCATACAGCGAGGAATGGGAAATTTACTGTTCTCTTCACTGTAGTGCAATCTTGGAGTTGGTCTATTTAAGTAGCAGGGAGTGTGGGGTGTACAGGGGGGCTTGCTCCCTCTGCAAAAATGTGAAAGGAGACGTTTTCTCTTTTTAAATTTGCTTAATGTTCGATGTTCCACAACATTGATCATCTGGTCTTAGATGATCAGATATTCAGTGTTATGAAACTGCCATCATTTGAAGTAGACCCATCTATATATCTTGACTGAAAGTGATGGAGGCCTGCTAGAGGGCAACATAATAAGGTTAAGTATTATACACTGTCTTTCCCAGCTGTATGCTATCAAGGATACCAGTTTTCCATTTTTCTGAGAAAATGCCAGTAACTCTAATATTTAGATTGTCTTCAGTATTGGGTAAATACAGGATTGTTACAAAATTGGCCTTTTAGACCAGAATAGTCATTCATCACAATCTTCATTTTTTGCATATTTATTATTTATAATACTTTTAGCTTGTTTTGTTGAGTAGTGCTCCCCACTTAAAATCTGTTTTAATTTTGTATGTATGTATCTATGTACATGTGACTGTGTGTGTGTGTGTGTGTGTGTGTGTGTGTGTGTGTGTGTGTGTGTGTGTGTGTGTGTGTGTGTGTGTGTGTGTGTGTGTGTGTGCATATATATTTGAGTTATAGTTCTCATTTGTGTTTTTGTTTGTGTACAAATAAGTATGTATGTATGTATCTAGGTGGAGTCTTTTTTGTGTAAATTAGCTTTATTTGACATCTGTTTAGTCAACTGCATTTAGTTGAATAAGCAGATGGTCAACAGGTTTGAGAGACTGTGGTAGGGAAATCCTTCTACGTGGCACATCTCATCACAAAAGGTTTCTCATGCAGAAAAAAAGAGGTCATTGTTCCCCTCTACTCATCAATTATTAGACCCATTATAGAGTACAACACCCCTTTTGGTATGTACCTCACAAGACATCTACATTAACTGGAAAGGCTGCAGAAATACCTCACAAAAAGGATTACTGGCCTCAAACAGATGCCCTATGCAGACCGACTCAAAAAACTCCAGCTTTACTCCGTCGCATATCACCTACTCAGAGGCGATCTCTGCCTAACATACAAAGCTATGTCAAACCCAGAGCTGTTGGACATGCTCCACTTAAAGAAATCCCAATCCCTCTGAGCTACACGCTCTAGGGACCTAAACCTTGTCACCACAATAAACAGAACATGCTGGAGGGATAAATTCCTGTCCCAGAGACTTCCCATACTCTGGAACAAACTACCTATCTATGTCAAACAGAGCTCATCATTAGCACTCTTCAATAAAAATTTTGATGATTGGATGGGCAATAGGAAATTCACCACAGGGATCACATCTGTGGTTCTGCTTGACAGCGGTACAGGAAAATAATTTTCTTGGGTGGCGAAAGCCAGGGTACCTTTTTGGCTAGGCTTGTATTAGGTCCTAGAGCCAATAGCTTAGTACCTACCTATGAACCTATGAACCAGTCCAGAGCTATCAAATTTTCAGCCCAAACTATTTATTTATTTATGTATATATGTATTATTTATTTATTTATTTATTTATTTATTTATTTATTTATGTATTTATTTGCTGTATAAGAGCCTAAGTCTTCAAGATGGGTAGTGTAGATGGTGGGTTTACAGCTTTGGAAAGTTTTATGTATTGCATAGTCCAAATGCCTACAAAGCCATCCCTAGCTCTTCTTGCAGTTGAAACTCTTCATTAAAAGATATAGGCAGAATTCATAGAATGAGTGCACATTATGTTGTGCCAAATAGTCAGAAGAATAGTGACATGAAGCAGTAGAAAATTCAGACGTGCAAGTATTATGGTCCCATTAGGGGAAAGTACAAGTATGTAGACTATGTAAATGACAGAATAAAACTATGGGAAAGAGGATCCAGATGCAAATGAACAGCAGTAAATGTAGTGGTTCAGCAATGCATAAAGGTAGTGCACTGTACTGCAGTGATCACTTATACTGAATGGCAGGGCTTGCTAGCATAGATAACTTTAGGATGCTGTAGCTGAGCAGCCCATATTGGTGACTGTTCTTGAAGCCAGTGACTGTGACATGGCATTTCATGTTCCTCTGCACTGATGCAGATGGTACCCCCCCCAGTGCGTAACTTATCATCATTTGGCTGAACTTCACATCATCTGGACGACCATTATTTAGTTTATTTACAATTTGTTAATTGGATTAGTCCTACTAGGTCAGCAGCCGCTTTTCAGGAGAGAACAGAACTGGTATTCATAATGATTAGTGAAAATTTGGTCAGGACACTTGGAGAATCCCTTAGTCCTTTTGATAAGTGCCATGGGGTCCTTTACATCAAAGTGAACTACCACCATCTCAGGCAGATGAGGTTTCAGTTTAATATCTCATCCAAAGGATAGCACATTCAGGAAAGCAGTACCCTCATGGTCTAATGTAGTAACACCTTTAGGAAAATTAATTCAGTTGTCATGTGCAGGAATGTATGCCATATGGCAGCTTATTAAATCATGTTGCCCACATGCAGAATCAAAGAGGATAAATGGATTGTTCATACCTGTGGGCAGTAATGTATGTAGCTTTTGCCATATTTGCCACAGGGACCATTCATGAAACTTACAGAGGACATGCTACGAATTTTGCAAGGATCTGCATCATGCATCCTACATTCCAGCATGTCAAGGAGCATATGTAGTTCCAAAGTAGTGTAAATAAGAGAACCATCACTAGTTTGGAATTCTACAACACTGCCTACTTCTCTGAGGTTGAAGGAGCCATTGATTTCATACATATTACCATGAAGATACACCTGGTCAACAAGGTATCAGATACAGCAAAGGAAGGACTTCCATTCCCTCAACTACCAGGTGGTTTGGAATGCTGGGGGTATCAATGCACCATCCAGGTAGTTCCCATAGTTCCAGTATGTTGCATATGCTGATGTTTGCAAGCATTTCATGTGAGGTGGCATTTCACAGGGTCATCTACTCAATAGGTACACATGTAGGCAGGCACAGAGCTCAATATATATAGTTGCCATGCAATCATGTAGCAGGCCGCATATAATGGTGCCACCATTGTGTTTTGCAGGGTATGCTAAGTATGCAATGGAATTATGAATGATGATCACAGTCTACAACACCCAGTCCTTGGCAGAGATGGCATACAGTACTGCTCACACAGAGGCACAGAATGTAGCAGAATGGACTTTTTATCAGCTTAAGGGAAGATTCCTCTCACTTGAAGCATCTGATTGAAATTTCACTGTTCACCTGAGACTAGTTATTCATAGTGTGCTCCATGTTGTGTATAATTGTATAGAAACTGCTTCAAAAGCAAAAAAAAAAAAAAACTCAGCAGGGCACACCATACCTGTTGGAGAAGTAAAAGGACTAGAGTAGCCAGCTAGAGGAGGAGCAGACTGTGGTAGGACCCCATATAAGGCAGAGTTTGGTGTAATTTATCTCAGTACTGACAAAGAGGCAGCGCATTACTATGAGCCATTACACAGAAACACAGAACAAAACAATGTGTGCATTATGAAACCCAGGTTCTATAATACAGTGACTGGACTAGTTACTTTAAGCCTCAAACATTACCCAACCCACTCAAGCTATGGGGTGTGTAGTGCCACATTAACATCACTTGCACAGATAGGGGATATACATGGCATATGGCAACAAGGCTGTCATCTGGTCAAGAGTAAAGAGTAAAAGTAAAGAGTCACCTAGTCTGGTATCAGGCTGTGGAGAGTCAAGGATCACATCCAACAGTGGCAGTGTGGATCTTCCATGTCAAAGATGTTAGTAATGTCTACTGTGGTGGGCTGCATTCTTGGGGCTTGATGCCCTCCATGGAAGGGATATTGTAGAGCTATGTTAGCATGTATGTGAACCATTATGGAGCATTCCATGTTGGGAGCTATCAGATGTGCTACACTGATAGCCATCACAATAGGCATATGTAGGCATAGTACTCAGTCATATGCACAGGGGATATTGATGGTGTAGAACTATAGGAATGAGAATGTGTGGTGAGGTGGAGGAGGTGTTGAGGGGAGGGAGTGAGGGAGTGTTAGTGGCATATATGGCCTCTATGATCAGAGCTAAAAATGATGCTGTCTCAGGAATGGTTTGTGTCATCTGCATATACCTGCCTGTGATCAACTACCTCACATCCTGATAATTCCACAAGCATAAATGGCATGAGCTGCCGAGATAGACCAGAAGATGGTTACTGTTTACCATATGGATGCAAGTGAATGACATGTTAGCCACCAGTGATCCAAACACTTTCATCTGCTTCCTGTCCCTATACTCCATGTCACCATGTAGGTGTTGGATGTCATCCCACAGACCATGTAATGCTTACACTTCCTTATGCAGGATACACAGCACTCTCACTATTTCCACAATAGTGTAAGTAGTCATCCCACAGACCATGTAGTGCTTACACTTCATTACGCAGGATACACAGCACTCTCACTATTTCCACAATGGTGTAAGTAGTCATCCCACAGACCATGTAGTGCTTACACTTCATTACGCAGGATACACAGCACTCTCACTATTTCCACAATGGTGGAAGTAGTCATCCCACAGACCATGTAGCGCTTACACTTCATTACGCAGGATATACAGCACTCTCACTATTTCCACAGTGGTGTAAGTATTAGCCAACTTTGCCTGGATCACTGAGCTGCATATTTAATGATTAATGCCAAGTGTTTTTCCCAGGTCAAGGACAGATCTGGAGACATGGTGGCAGACCACTCACCACCACACCTTTCCATTTTGGAATGTACATTCATGTCAAACACAGTGTGGCTCACAGTTGCCATCTCCAGGAGGTCTTATTTAGCATCAATGGGACTTACAGTTACTTGACTTCTACCAAACAATGGTGAGGCTCGGATTTCAGTCTGTCCCTTCTCATATGTGAAGGATATGTCTGATCTCTTCAGTTAGTGTTTCTGATAGGGTCACTGCATCATTAGACTGTAACATGTGGATGCTGATATAGGGTCACTGCATCATTAGACTGTAACATGTGAATACTGATATAGGGTGACTGCATCATTAGACTGTAACATGTGGATACTGATATAGGGTCACTGCATCATTAGACTTTAACATGTGAATACTGATATAGGGTCACTGCATCATTAAACTGTAACATGTGGATGCTGATATAGGGTCACTGCATCATTAGACTGTAACATGTGGATGCTGATATAGGGTCACTGCATCATTAGACTGTAACATGTGAATACTGATATAGAGTCACTGCATCATTAGACTGTAACATGTGAATACTGATATAGGGTCACTGCATCATTAGACTGTAACATGTGGATACTGATATCATCATCAACCAGAGATGACCAGTTGATATCTGGCACATGCTGCTGTCTCGTGTTATATTCGCCATCAGTAGAGCCTGCGAAAAGCATAAAAATAATATACATGTGGCAGCACTCCAATAAATTGACTCTCTCATCAGGCATACTTTCATATTACAGACTCACTGAAAATCATATGAGGAATATTTTTATGTAAAAAAATATACTAAATAATAATAAAAATGACATGTAAAATGTTTATAAATATATATGTTTAGTTACTTTAACCACATTTCTACTTTGATTAGATTTATTGCATCACACCAGAGTTTTTTCATGCCACTGTTACCGTGTAGTATTGGTATAATTCCCCCAGTTACCATACTGGTGCATGCTCTTGCACACTCATGCACACACCTGCACACTTTTATACATTGCTAGTTTACTTCATCCACTATTTTCTGTATTGTTTGTAAGTTCATAGGTTCATATGTAAGTACTAGGCTATCTGCCTGAGGGCATCTATAAGCCTAGCTAGAATGTGTTGACTTTCGCCGCACCCTTAGATTAGTTCCCTGTGCCTCTGTTCAGCAGAGCCATTAGTTCCCTGTGCCTCTGTCCACTAGAGCCACTGCAGTGATCTCAGGGGTAAATTTTCTGTTTCCCCATCCACTCATCAAGGTTTCTCTTGAAGAGTGTTAGTTAGGGGCTCTGCCTAATGTGGATTGGAAACCTCTTCCAAAGCATGGGGAGTCTCTGGGACATGAATCTATCCCTCCAGCATGTCCTATTTATTGTTGTAGTGAGGTTTAGATCCCTAGAGTGTGTGGCTCATGGGGATTTGCTTTTTATAGGTGGAGCATGTCCATCAATTCTGGGTTGGACATGGCCTTGTATGTCAGGCAGAGATCATCTCTGAGTAAGCAGTATGCAACCGAGTGCAGCTGAAGTTTCTTCAGTTGGGCTGCATAGGGCATCTGTTTGAGGCCAGTAATCCTCTTGGTGAGGTACTTCTGTGGTCTTTCTAGCTGTTTCAGGTGTCTTGTAAGGTACATCCCAAATGGGGTGTTGTACTCTATGATGGGTCTGATGAGTGATGAGTAGAGGGGCACAATAACCTCTTATGTTCTAGATGCAGACCCTTTTGTGATTAGGTGGGACATATAGAAGGATTTTCTAACCACCTTGGCAATATGATTATCAAAGGAGAGATTACTATCTACTTAGGTCCCCAGATCCCTTATTAGATTTTCTGTATTTAGGGGACTACCACGTATGCGGTAGTTCACGCATACTTTGTTTTTTGTGTGGCTTTTCTTCCAGTTTTCATTGTATAAACATGTTTTGGGGGCTGTAATCATTAAAATGGTCATGATAGTGTTTTTTTTTTGCAAAGCACTAACATTTTTCTGAGCTACTGCGGTGGTGGTGCTGCGGTAGCGTTGTCGCCTCACAGTTAGACGTTGCCCATTCGATTCTCAGTTAGAGCGTCTTCTGTGTGGCGATATGCATAAATGGGCATTCCTTTATTGAAGGTTGTGCTTTAGGCCCGGCAAGCCAGCACGTAAAAATCTACTGCCAATCATTAGCAGACTGGAGTTCCGCTGTGGCGACCCCTAACCAGGAAAAGCCGAAAGACACAAACAAACTGACATTTTTCTGAGCTGTTAATAACTTAGTTTTTATGCAGACTAATACACATGAATGGATGTTTACTAGACATTATTAGACAGATGTATTTTTGTATTTATAGTGTTTTAGTTTGGTTATGTTTATGGTTAGATAGCTATGTGCTTTTTCTTAATTTTAGTTCTTGTCACAGACCTGATGAAGTCTTTATTGCATTAATTAGCCAAAAGCGATTTTAGTTAAAAGTCTTTTTATGTACAGATTATGCATTTCTTATTAACTGATTTGGGACTGTGGGTTGCAAATAGATAGGTAGTATTTTCCTTAACTAGGATTTAGTTTGATCTAATCAGTAGTAGTGTGTGGGGTGGGTACTTGCTGTTCTAAAATGCACTTTTACAGCCCTGTTTATATTATTTGGCATGAATAGCCTAGTTTAAAATTAAGCAATACATATATTTTCTACGCCTACTTCTAAGTATATAAAAGATGATATGTTTGACCTTGTTAAAATATTTCTGATTTTTTGTTACTGAGGATCGCATGTCTGTGATGAATAAAGGCTTGTTGCTTTGGAACACTACCTGATTTTTGGAAATTATTGTGACTGAGCTAATCGATGGAATTTTATGACCACTAGTTTCTCTGTTTTTTAAAATTGCATGAATACCTACATATCTTTTTGAGCAGAATGTTGCAGTTGTGGTTGCAGACTGGAGATATGTATAGATATATGCAGAAGTCTATTGCTGAGTAAGTCTTCCCTCACATGTAGTGCAGTATGCAGTATGGCAATGTAGCAGATACTACGACCTAATGCATCCCCTCAAGCTACTTATGCAGCTCTTATCAGTCCAACTCCCACATGCACTTCACCACCAGATATATGTCAAGTCCCCTTCCCAGTCTGAGACACCAGGAAACCTCCACCTCTGTGAACTTATTCTGTATTGGCTGTCCACCTCCTGAGAAGGGCGTATACTCAGCACCATCCCGTGCCTTGTTGTTGGAAAGCAATATCATATTATTAACCTTCATTGAGCCTAGTACAGGATTCTATTATGGCCATCTGTGACACGGAAGACCCACACTGCCACTAGTGGATGTGATTCCTGACTCTCTACAGCCTGTTACCAGACTGTGGCTAACACATCTACCTCCCATTAATCTTGCTCCTATTACAGTATTCCTGCCATATGCCATATATTTTCCCCTACCTTTGTATACCTGCTCCCAAAAAGGGTTGTAGGCTTGCCTATATTACCTTTGGACAGGGTACATGTGCATGTGGCTGTAGGGTCTACAATAACTTTGTCTCCTGGGTGATGAACTTTTTCAGTTCCTGCCTCTCCCATGGGCTTATAGCAAGAAGTACACGCCTACAGGTTACACATATCAGCAAGTGTGCGTGCATAGCTGTTTATGGATGTCCCATATGATAATATGCTATCCCACAATCCCATAATCTGCCCCCTGTTGTGCTGTGATACCTACCCTATTCCTATATAAAATGTAACTAGAGGATTGCTATCACAATACCCCATGGGCATCAGCATATAAAATCTATTTATTACTTGGCATCTGTTTACTAGGAAAGTCCAAATGGGCCATAAAGAGCCAATTTTCATTGGAAGCCCAGGGAGAAAATCTCCATAAGACATATCTTTATATATGTATAATATTAGACAAACAGATTAGCATAAACATAACATTCACTTAACAGTAGCTCAAATATTCACTTACACTAGCACTAATATAACAATATAACAACTAGTTATAAAAGCATAGGACAGAACCATTGCATTTTGCATTTAATGTCTACACTAATCTCAGCATTAAGTATAAGGGTAGATATTAGGAAGATATAAAGCAGCCAAGATGGTTGTTTGGGAGAAAATGGAAAGGGTGTAGTAATAGGAACATGGGAGGAGAAAGGTAGAATAAAAAAGGAATAGTAAGGGAGATCAGGAGGATAGAGTTGTGAGTAACAGAGGTGGAAGTGTGATGATGTAGCTAAAGTTATCAGCCTTATTTTTGTAATACACTTCATATTGTGCCCCCACACAATATGTATTGGCATGCTTCACTCAATTTATAGGAGTCATTGTGCCCTGTGTGGCATGTCCATGCCACTGGTGTGCCCCCCAACCAGAACCGGACATGACAGTGCCATAGCTTTGTGGTGTGATCCCATATCCATGTAGAGCAGTTTCTTCCTTTCTCCGTTCCTTTTTTTAAAGCTGTCTCACTACGTTAAACTCCTTTAACATAGCGAGGCACTTTGTAAAAAGCAACGGAGATCTTGCTTTCTCCATTGTTTCCACCCACAGCTATGATGTACTGCATAAGCATACACATGCGCAGTACATCAGAACTGCCACAGAATACCAGACAGCTGTGGAAGGGCAGCAAGGAGGCATTATACAATGCCATTATTTAAGAAAAGTAAGTTTTTTTTTTCTTAAATAATGTCATTGTATAATAGCAATAACCCACTTCTGGGTGTGGGTAATGCTGGATTTACCCACTGTTGACTTTGTTTGGCCACTCGGGCTTCGCCCTCATGACCAAGCCACACCAACCGTGGGTAAATCCAGCATTATCCACACCCAGGCGTGGGTTATTGCTATAATAGAATATTGATTTATGGGAGATGTGACATGCATATAGTTCTTTGAAATGGACATTTTAAGCTGTTTTCTAACCGCAGTTACAAGACTAGTGGAAGATGATTTTGCTGTACACTAAAGACATCTTTGAGTATACAACCTAATATTGTGTATGAAGTGTGATATTTGAAGGAAAATGACAACAATGCAGATTTTTGTCAGACAAAAAGTCAATGTTGACAAGTGTACTAGTACATGCAGAAGGGCAAGGGCAGCATTAGAATATATGGCCTACTTAACAAGAAACATCTGAAACATCATAAGCTTAATTGCCTGGTAAGAAAATAATGTACAGGATTAAAATATGTGGACACTCCTTCATTACATGGGCTAGCATGATTCATCATTTAATTTGTCTTATAATACAAATATTTGTAAATACTCTCAGGTCTCTGCATGGCACTTCTTAAACATGGTGGCTACCACTCTCATTGCTATGTTATGAATGCACCAGTTGGAACAATCTCCCTCCCTGACCTCCCATGTGACCATTTTGCTCATTCCTAAGGTTTGAATACACTGACTGGGCTAATCTCATGCCCCTCACCTCTACACAGGGCCACCATCATCAAATTCCTTCCTCCCTGGTAGCCCCCACGACTCTGGTACCTAAAACATCTGTGCTAACCTGACAGCTAGCACAGATATCCATATTAAAATAAGATCAGAAAAAAGTGCTTATACACCTACTCGGAAAGACATTCCTTAAGTTACATGGAACACAGTAATCACAATACTTAAAGGTTCCATAGATTAGCTAATACCATGGCCATATCACTAATAAGGCAGATCCCAGTAAGGAAAATACACCACCTGGGCTGAATCCCCATTGCTCTAGCCTTCCATGTGGCCACAGGTCTCACACTGGACCTACAGCAGAATCAAACCCTTCCACTCTTTCCCTCCCCCCGACACACTGCTTCACCTACCCACAGAGGAATTATATAATTTAATTCAAGTTAATTTAATTTAACATAAGAGAATAAATTAAAGTAAGCTTTTAAATGGTGACCAGCACTGTATATACTGCAGCTTCCTGACTCATACAATAATTCAATATGTAATTTGAGTTATTCACTCAACTTATTTGACAAATAAGTTCATAAGTTCATAGGACAATACTAGGCTATTGACCCAGAGGCTCTTATAAGCCTAGCCAATAATTTCACCCATGTTATCACAAAGTTAGCACCTGTTTTCCCTGTCCAGGAGGGACACAGGTGGGATCCCAGGTGTATATTTTCTGTTTCCCATCTTGTCATTCAGGTTACTGTTAAAGAGGCTAGTGAGTTACTCTGCTTGACATGGAGGGGCAGTCTATTCCACAGATGGGGGAGTCATTGGGACACAAATCTATCCTGCCAACAAGTTCTGTTAATGTCACAGACCAGGTTGAGGCCTTACAGCTTAAATTCACTTTTCTCCCTCTCGACTTGACACCTCTTAGAGTGTGCAGTCTATAATGTGTGGCACATTCCAAACAAGCTAAAAAAGTTGCACTACCAAGGCAAAAATGGAAGTCATACACCTGGGTTTCTAATGAGCACATAGCTACATTGACATTCTCAGATATTTTTTCAACATTTCTCATGCAGTATGGAACACATAACATCCTAACGATACATCACCCCTATGGCTTTTATGAAAGCCAGACTCCTCGGCAGTCCTTAAAGTTCAGGGACCCAAATCTAAACATTCTATTAGATGGGCACCCCCAAGACAGATCTGATAAAGCATAGAAGAAAACTCACAACCTTAGGAACCTTTCAGTTACTTTACTTAATCGATATTATGTTCAGCTGTAATGACGTAATCACTACTGGGGTAAAAAGCATGTATTAACTCTAAAAAGTCTTTTTGGCACCAAAAATTGGCTTTGTTAAAGATATCCAGGAGACATGACTTTGCTTTCACTCCCCACGGACACTGCCCAGAGAATACCATACCCCAGGGATGGCTGGAGCAGAAACTCGCCCTCTCCAGAAACAGATAAAAAAGTGGTTCTTAGCCAGATGTAACCGAGACAGCACTTATCTGCTTTGATGACCAATAATTCTTTGATGACCAATAAAGACTAAGAAGAAAAAGAAGCATATCATTGCTGGAGCCTTCCTGTGTCCTGACAGAGTGCTCTTCAAACTATCTGGAGATATACAGAGCTAAGTATATTTTTCTGGCAGTTCAGAGTTGTGTACTGTTAATTGTTGCTTGACTAATTTTATATCATTGCTGGCTGACTTCAGAGTTGTGCACTGTTATTTTTGCTTCACTGTATAGTTTTTCATATCTCTGCTGAAGGTGTTTTTCCCCACCTCCCCCTATTTCTCTGTGTCCTAAGTTGGTATAACTGGTTTTACATCCTGTGTGTTATCTGACTATCTCAAGTATTACTTGTATAAAATTAGACCCTCTTAGTAACAGCCTGCATATCATTGCTGGAGCCTTCCAGTGTCCTGACAGAGTGCTCTTCAAACTATCTGGAGATATACAGAGCTAAGTATATTTTTCATTGCTGGCTGACTTCAGAGTTGTGCACTGTTATTTTTGCTTCACTGTATAGTTTTTCAGATCTCTGCTGAAGGTGTTGTTTTCCCCTACCCACTCTCCCTATTTCTTTCTGTCTTGTTTAAATTTGGAGGCTTTTGCAGTTGCCCGCCCCCACTGTAGATTTGATCTGGGACACACCCCCAGTCCCATCTCTTTACCTCATTCTACCTAATAGACTCCTTCTGCACTTGTTTTTAGTCATTTTTAATTTAATTGCATTTTTTAAAACTGTTTGGTCTAACATTGCTACATACTCAAGTGTGCTAGCTTGCATTGCATTTGAATTGTTTTTACTGCTGTTTTAGCTACTTTTCTGTATAAAAAAAAATCTAAGCCTGTTTCCTTCCTTTCCTTAACTAGTGTAGTCCAGATTTAGATTTGCTGTATCCAGGACTGTGTGTAAACTTCTGAGCCCCACAAACTTTCTGTGTTGGAGGGAAGCCTTCTAGCTTATCAGTGGGATAGGTAAGCACTAGGTAACCTATCTACCACATAAGGAGTGGTTCTGGCCCAGAAATTGTAGTTATTGGCCATTTGGGCAGTTTTTCCATCTCTCTCAACTTTCTGATTTAAAAGCCTGCATTTGCACTTGTTTCCCCCCTTTCCTGTAACTAGTTTAGTCCAGATACAGATTCTTAGTTTTTGCACTTGAATTTGCTTATTGTGATCAGCACTTGTTCATAACTTGTTCTAAGCACTAAATAAGCTACTAATTACTACAGCACTCAACCTTCCTCATTACTTAGAGGAAAACAGTTTTGGTACTTACTTTCCTCACTTGCTTAAAGAAAAACTGGCCTTGTACTCAACTTTCCTCACTTATCTAGAGGAAAATAGTTTTTTATTCAGGCATGTTTAAGGGTTAGTTCCTAGTGTTCTTTCCTGTCTATCTGATGAATCTGGGCATCTTGGGGCAATGTAGAAATTGCCTCATGTACACAGACTCTCCTTCTACCACCCAACACTACAACCTGTGAGAGATGCACTTATCTAGCCAAACTGGAGGTAAAACTCTCTCCAACCAAGAGTGAACTTGACAGTCAAGAGAAGAAGGTAAACACTTGCATCACACCACACTCATCACATAGTCTCACTAAATCTACACCACCAAAATCCACACATAGAAGCACAAAAACATTAGTGGGGGCTCACAATAATAATCTGCTCAAGCAAGAGAGACCTCCAAAGCAGAAATGCAAGCAACCTCCACCCCCAGCACAATCCAAATGACACATAGCCCGCAGACTCAGTGTGCCACTCAACCACAGCCAATAAGGCAAAACAACGTACCCAATACACTAGTCATAGGTGACTCTATAGTCAGGCGCACTGATGTCCCACTCACCTGGCTAAACAAGGAGAAGGTTACTATCAGCTGCCTGTCAGGTGCCAGGATCCGTCACATAACCCACACACTCAGAGCACTCCACAACAGGTACAAATATGACTCTGTCATTGTCCATGTTGGTGTGAATGACCTGAGATGTACCTCGCTGGACTACATGAAAAGAGACATGGAAGAGCTTTCCGATCTTGTAGCCCAGGCAGATATGACCCTAGCCCTGAGTAGCATTCTGCCATCACCCAGAATGATACCGCAGTACAATGACAAAATGATTGACTTCAACAATTGGCTAAGCTTCTGGTGTCATTCTAAAAGGATCCAATATCTGTCTGCCTGGGATGACATGGTCGACAGACCATGATGCTTTGCCAGAGATGGCCTGCACCTGTCACTCCTGGGATTCCGGATACTGGCTAAGGTTCTTGCTGCCCCTATAGTGCCTTTTTTAGGCAAGGTTTAAATGACAAATTCACTACCGTAACAGGAACAGGCAAGCAAAAACTGAGGGCGATGCTACTCAATGCTAGAAGTCTAAATCTCAAAATACACTCACTCAAGGCACTCCTTAAAATGGAGAACATTGATATCTGTGCAGTGACTGAGATCTAGTTCAAGGCTCCAGAGAGCACCCCTGCACTACCAGGCTATAACTCATACCACACTATTCGACCATGTAACCTGGACCGGAACACCAAAAGTGGAGGTGTGTCCATATTCATTAAGGATATCCACACCTCCAGGTTAGTTGCTCAGCATAGTGTATCCAAGATTATCCAAGTGCAACTAACTCTGGGCAAAATTGCAGTCCAAATTGTAGCTTGCTACAGATCCCCACTATGGCCCAGGATTCCCACTCCTCTTTTCTTGATGTACTGGAAAGAGTTCAACCAAACACCCTAATAATGGGCAATTTCAACTAACCCACCATTAACTGGGAAAACTACTAATGTACCAACTCATTGACTCAATGCTTTCTTGAATTCATAAACTCCAGTGCCCTGGATCAACTTATTCACACCCCCACCAGGGGCAACAATATCCTAGAGCTAGTCATTACCAGCATGAGGGACCGGTGTTCCACACCTGAAGTCAACGCCTCATTGGTCCAATCCGACCATAAGCTAATCACCCTAGATATCCACATCCTGCCCCCACCCCCCATTAAGGAAACCATGGTAAAACATTTCTCCAAAGTCAACTTCATGCTTCTTCAGACAGAAGTGGTGAACTTCATGACACCCATGCAGATGGACAATACAGTTACGACTATTGAAGCCTACACAATTGCATTTTATAAGCACTTACATGAGTGCATGGATCGTGCTATCCCAAACAGAACCAAGACACTATCCTCCAAAAAAAGGAAGCCAATCTGGTGGTCTCCTTCCATAAACAAACTGTACAACAGAAGGAAGAAACTATTGCAAAAGAGAGTAAAATCCCATGAGTGGAGGAGCTCCCTGGTCAGCCTCAGTAAGAAGCTGCAATGCCTGATAAAATCCTCCAAAGCTAGTTACGAAAACAAAATTGCCACTGATTCTAAAGACAACCACAAAGCATTCTATAGCTATGTCAAGAATCTCAATGGCAACACTCAGATCTCCTCTGAGTTACAACACAATGGCACTAAATATACAGACCCAACTGATATTGCCAACACCCTGGCATATAGGTTCAGTGCTAACTTTACCCTCCTCTCACCCCATAAAGGACCCATCTCTATACCACAAGAATGTAAAGTTCCTGTAATCATGGCTGCACAGGTAAAAACCACACTCTCCAAAGCCAAGAACACAGCATCCGTGGGACCAGACAACATCCCAGGCTGTGTTCTACATGAACTACAGAATGAACTAGCACCCCACCTAAGTACCATGTTCAGTCATAGCCTCACCTCAGGCTTTGTGCCCACTGAATGGCGCACAGCGACGGTTATCCCACTCCACAAGGGGGGAGCCATCACGGACCCGGGAACTACCGCCCCATTAGCCTGACGAGCCTGATCTGCAAGGTCATGGAAGGTATCATCATGGAACTTATAAACAAAGACATTGGTAATCTGCAAACTCTGGACCCCACCCAGTTCGGGTTTGTAAAAGGCAGATCATGTCTCCTAAACCTGATAGACTTCTTTGAAGCAGTCACCAAAGCTGTAGACGAGGGTAAGGTGGTTCACACAGCCTATCTAGATGTTGCCAAGGCTTTTGACACTATCCTCCACTCTGGAATTATAAATAAACTTACAAAACTAGGTATAAATTCCTATGTCACAAGATGAGTTGCCAACTGGCTCACAGGCAGAACTCACACTGTGAAAGTAGCAGACTCCAAATCCGACTTCAGACCAGTGACAAGTGGAGTACCACAGGGTTCAGTCCTGGGTCCTCTCCTGTTTGGTATCTACTTCTCTGAAGTACAGGCTAACACAGAAAGTCTTTGACTAATGAAGTTCGCAGAAGATTGCAAACTAGGAGCCATAATCAAAACTCCTAATGATGTGGACATCCTACAAAAGGGCCTCACTGAAACAGATGCCTGGTGTCAAAGCCAGGGCCTCAAGCTCACTGCCAAAAAGTGCATTGTCATCCCCTTTGGTAAAAACTCTGTACCCATGAACTACAACATAGGCGGTAGTATATTTAACACCAAAAGTATGATAAGAGACCTTGGGACACAGGTGGACAGTAGTCACTCCTTTGATAATCACATCACCACAGTAGTCAGGAAATCCTTCTACATGGCACACCTCATCACAAAAGGTTTCTCATCCAGAAAAAAAGAGGTCATTGTTCCCCTCTACTCATGACTCATTAGACCCATTATAGAGTACAATTCCCCTTTTGGTATGTACCTCACAAGACATCTACAACAACTGGAAAGGCCGCAGAAATACCTCAGAAAGAGAATTACTGGCCTCAAACAGATGTTCTACGCAGACCATCTCAAAAAACTCCAGGTTTACTCCATCACATATCGCCTATTCAGAGTTGATCTCTGCCTAACATACAAAGCTATGTCAAACCCAGAGCTGTTGGACATACTCCACTTAAAGAAATCCCAATCCCTCCAAGCTACACACTCTAGGGACCTAAACCTTGTCACCACAATAAACAAAACATGCCAGAGGGATAGATTCCTGTCCCAGAGATTTCCCATACTCTGGAATAAACGACCTATCTATATCAAACAAAGCTCCTCATTAGCACTCTTCAAAAAAAATCTTGATGATTGGATAGGAAATAGGAAATTCACTCCGGGGATCACTTCTGTAGCTCTGCTCGACAGTGGCACCGGAAAATATTTTTTTTGGGTGGCAAAAGCCAGGGTATCTTATTGGCTGGGCTTGTATAGGCCCTAGGGCCAATAGCCTAGTACCTACCTATGAACCTATGAATCTGGCTCCTGAGATTTCTCTTCCAGTTTTTACTAGCTTTTTTACTTCCATTAGAATCGCAAGGAGGACCAGCAAAATATGTTCTCTTCTATAACACATTTAGCTGAAACCTCATTTCATTCTTCACCTAATAGAGCAAGTTACAGAATACTGAGACTTTTAACCATCATCATATGTAGAACCTGATTTAGCAGCTGTGGGTTAGCAACTCCTTTGGTGTCTTGCTTACCACTGGCTTCCTCCCAGATGATGGGAAGTTCTACAGTACTCATAACACCCTTGGGTATTTTTAAAATCAATATCTCCAATATTTGTAAATATATCATAGCGTAGGCTGGATGGTGATGGTTTTATGCTGTTACTCAAAAAAAAAATCATACTTAGATATTTATGACTACAGCAACACCAACCAAACTAATGACACAGTCTATAACTGGATAACATCTAACCTAATAGTAGAAAAACACACTCATTTCACCATTACCACTCTGTATATTCCTCCTCCCGCCTCTGTCAACATTGATAAAGATACATTTTTAAAATTTTGTCTTATAGGCTATCACAAAAATACCATTATACTAGGAATCTTCAATTTCAGTTTAACTAAGTCCAAGACTAAACAGCTGAATAAAATGTTGCTATAGTTTAACCTACAACAACTAGTTATGGCTCCTATCAGAGTTAATCTTCAGTTAGGAAAACATACAATTCTTAGCCTTATCATAACAAATATGGCCAACCTATGTGCAAAAAATAACATCTCAACAAACAGCCTAAGTGACCACTTGCCTGTTTTTCCCCCATAGTCATTTAAATCAATAAAGTCCCCCCCCAAAAAAGTCAATCTTTCTCAGTCCCATAACATAAATTATCCACCCTAGAACTTTAACTGAATGGTATTAATCGGACACCTTTGTGTCTCCTGAAAGATCTAGAAGCTGCACTCGCATTCTTTGCCATAACCTTCACTCACCTCAGTTTAAGACTCACTGTTCCCAATTCCATGCAGGAGAGTAAGTTGGCAGAAATACCCATTTTGTTGAGTAACTTTAGATGTCTTATAATTTAGGGAGATACTGCCCGGACAACCTGTAAACACAACCATCCAGATGACCAGCTGCTCCAAGCTCATCATTCTCTCTGTCTGTCTGTCTCTGTCTCTCCCTGTCTTTCCCTCTGTGAGAAGGCAAACTAGCTCAGTCAAATCCTTCTGCATAAGGAATAAGCAAATGGCTCTGCTGAACAGAGGCACAGGGAACTAATCTAAGGGGACGGCGTAAGCCAACACATTCTGGCTTGGCTTATAAATGTCTTCAGGCAGATAGCCTAGTACCTACCTATGAACCTATAAAAAGCAAACCTCTTTTTAGAGACCAATCATACCATCCTAAGAAACTGCCAAGAAGATGTAATCTCCCTAAGCCTCCCACAACTTTAAAACCACCATTGAAGAATGTATCGTTTCCACGCTCAGCACAACTTTATGGGAAAAAATCTCCCATTTGAAGCAAAAACTCAAGACTCAATCCAAGATTTAAAATTACTTTATTCAGACACCTCTGCAATGAAGTAACTCACATTCTTACCAATGAAACTTCTAAAGAGCCTTAAATCACTACCAGTAACAGAAAGGTCAACCTAGTTTCTAGGCACCCTGCTGCAAAAGGTCTTAAAAAATGGTTACTGACCCCTCTAAAAAGAGAACTTGTAATTTCTTTAGTGAGAATGGATAGCAATTTTTCACCAGTATCCAGTTGTATCCTACTTAATCTTTCAATTTCCTGTGCTGTAGTTACCAGTGTGTCACTTGCCCCTTCTCTAACATAAAAGATGAACAGGTAAGGTTGTTGGCTTTGATGCTTTATTACACAGAAACACATCAGGATGGATAGCAGTATCATAAAATATAAACAAACTGATTAACAGATAGACCTTACATACATACATGCTTATATTATGGATTCACTGTATATCCTCAAAATACTGAAATGCTGAAATTCAGTATTTCAAAGGTATAAAGTCAAATCTTTAAAACAGAAAACTCAGAAGCGCGAAATTCAAAATCTCGCACATCAGAGATTTTGAATTTCACACTACTACTGCACACACACACCATCCTCCACACAAACACAAGCTCTCTACTACATACAAAAGGGGGGCAAGCCCCCCCTGCACCCCCATGTGGGGGGCAACCCTCCTACTTAAATATTCTAACCCAGAGGTCGCACTATACACAAACAATCACACAACACCACCACATAAGCTACATTCTGCTCGCGCACA
The DNA here is from genome assembly GCF_019279795.1 of Protopterus annectens. Classification (NCBI taxonomy): domain Eukaryota; kingdom Metazoa; phylum Chordata; order Ceratodontiformes; family Protopteridae; genus Protopterus; species Protopterus annectens. Next base: position 609,935,374 of record NC_056726.1, read on the forward strand.
CACACACATCACAGCAACAAAACACACTAACACACACCACAGCCCCTACCCAAAACCCGTAACACACACACACACACACACACACACACACACACACACACACACACACACACACACACACACACACACACACACACACACACACATTTACATGCACACATACACACACACACACACACACCTGAATCCATAACCACAGTGGAACCTCTGGTATTCGAGGTTTTGAATTTCGAGCTTCTGAGCTTTATTATATATTATAGTTTACTATGAAATGTCAGTCAGACTTGCACATGCTCAGTTTTTATACACTTGTGAAAGCCCTTAGATAGCTTCTTAAAGGTACATATACACACATTGATCTACATCCTCCCTCTTAAAAAGATTGGAGTTAGACATCCATTATTGTAGACATTAGAAACACACAATGTTCATGTCCAAGTTGCCATGTATCTGTAATATGGTCTGGAAATATATCCTGATCTAGTAACATAGTGTTCAAAATTGTATTTAGCAAGAAGGACAGTCTTCGGTGAACAATGCATATCAGGAACTTCGGGATTCATCTAAGGAACAGGGATATTTACTGGAATGTCCTCAGGAACTGGAACGTTGGACAACTCACTCTGAGATAAAGAGTCTTTCTCTCAGGCTAAGTGCTGTGGTACAGGCTTGGACACTGGCATCAAATGTTTCTGACTCCACCTAAATTCTGCTCCTTGTGATTCCACAATGTATGATATCATCTCTGGGCAAATATTCTTCACGACTACAGTCCGATCATAACCTTTGCATGATTGCCTTCTCACTGTCTCTCCTTCATGTAATGGATTGTGTGGTTTGCTACTTATCATAATAAGACTTCTGTGATAGGTGTTTCTTTAACAGATGGGCTTTCACAAATCTGTTATTCTTAGCACTTGAACCAACAAACTACTGCTGATTGGTAAGGTAGTTCTGGTTTGTCTCGACAGAAATCTCTGGGCAGGTCAACCAAGATGTTTATCATGAGGAACATTTCTGAGAATCAGGAGATTCAGGAAATCATCACTATTGTCTTGTTTTGACTTCTCAAGTAACTGTTTCACACTTTGAACTGCACGCTGTGCCAAACCATTTGACTATGGATACTGCGGGCTACTCATGGTATGAGTAAAGTCCCAATCTTCAGTAAATCTTTTGAACCGTTAGCTTGTAAACTGAGGGCCATTGTCAGAAATAATGTTGCGCAGACTGCCATGGACTGCAAAATGATGCTTCATGTTAATAATGACAGTACTGGATGATAGGTTAGGATGTAGGTCGACTCTGAACCAATTGGAATATGAGTCTACTAACACCAAATAATGTTGTTCATTCCACTCAAAAATGTCAGTGGCTACTGTTGACCATGGTAGTTCAGGAATCTGGTTTAGATGAAGGCTGTTGATGTGGCTTAATACTCTTACACACAGAACAAGATAATAGCACTCTTTTAATATCTAGTGACATAGAAGGCAAAAATATTAGACTTCTCACCCTTCTTTGGAAGAGTCAGCTCCTGGGTGACCACGATGCAAGATAGTAATGTACTCTTGTTGCAAGGGCTTTGGAACAATTGCTTTAGGACCTTTCATAAGGATACCTTTTTCAGACAAAATCTCATCTCTGTTTGGAAAATAGGTTGCACTTCTTGGGGTAAACTAGATTGCTTTGATGGCCATTCAATAAAATGGTTGTGCTTCTGTGGAAACTGGATCTGTGGCTGTGTGATCCCTCAGCTCATCAAGACATGTGGAAGAAAAATTTCTCACTTCCATGACTTCAAAATCAAGATTCTCATTCTCATGCTGTTCAGTGGTGTTTCTGGGTGATCTGGACAATGTATCAGCAAGATAAATAAGTTTGACTTTCTTGTAGACAAGAGTGAAATTATACTTTTGCAATCTCAGCATCATACATTGCAATCTGGCTTGAGCTGTATGCATAGACTTTCTCAAGATAGTGACAAGAGGCTGGTGGTCTATTTCAATCTGGATTGGTCTACTATAAACATAATCATGGAACTTCAAACATGCAAACACAATTGCCAGAAGCTCTTTCTCGATCTGAGCATACTGCATCTCAGTTTGGGTAAGAGTTCTCGAGGCATAGACAACAGGGTGACCCTCTTGTAGAATGACTGCACCTTGACCAAATCTCTAAGCATTACATGAAAGAGTAACTAGCTTGTGAACATCATAGCATTTGAGAGTTGATGAACTAGCAATTCTCTGTTTCAGGACATCAAATGCTCTTTGGTACTGTTCTAACCAAGACCAGGATACATCTTTGTGTGTCAGCTCTCTGAGCAGTGCTGAAAGTTGGTCAAGTCTGGAATGAACTTGCCTAGGTAGTTAATAATGCCAAGAAAACATTGCAGGGCTTGAACATTGTCTGGAGCTGGCATCTCAAGAATGGCTAATTGCTTAGAAGGGTCCGGACGTAGGCCTGAACTAGTTACCAGTGTGTCACTCGCCCCTTCTCTAACATAAAAGATGAACAGATAAGGTTGTTGGTTTTGATGCTTTATTACACAGAAACACATCAGGATGGATAGCAGTATCATAAAATATAAACAAACTGATTAACAGATAGACCTTACATACATACATGCTTATATTATGGATTCACTGTATATCCTCAAAATACTGAAATGCTGAAATTCAGTATTTCAAAGGTATAAAGTCAAATCTTTAAAACAGAAAACTCAGAAGCGCGAAATTCAAAATCTCGCACATCAGAGATTTTGAATTTCACACTACTACTGCACACACACACCATCCTCCACACAAACACAAGCTCTCTACTACATACAAAAGGGGGGCAAGCCCCCCCTGCACCCCCATGTGGGGGGCAACCCTCCTACTTAAATATTCTAACCCAGAGGTCGCACTATACACAAACAATCACACAACACCACCACATAAGCTACATTCTGCTCACGCACACACACACATCACAGCAACAAAACACACTAACACACACCACAGCCTCTACCCAAAACCCCTAACACACACACACACACACACACACACACACACACACACACACACACACACACACACACACACACACACACACACACACACATTCACATGCACACATACACACACACACACACACCTGAATCCATAACCACAGTGGAACCTCTGGTATTCGAGGTTTTGAATTTCGAGCTTCTGAGCTTTATTATATATTATAGTTTACTATGAAATGTCAGTCAGACTTGCACATGCTCAGTTTTTATACACTTGTGAAAGCCCTTAGATAGCTTCTTAAAGGTACATATACACACATTGATCTACATCCTCCCTCTTAAAAAGATTGGAGTTAGACATCCATTATTGTAGACATTAGAAACACACAATGTTCATGTCCAAGTTGCCATGTATCTGTAATATGGTCTGGAAATATATCCTGATCTAGTAACATAGTGTTCAAAATTGTATTTAGCAAGAAGGACAGTCTTCGGTGAACAATGCATATCAGGAACTTCGGGATTCATCTAAGGAACAGGGATATTTACTGGAATGTCCTCAGGAACTGGAACGTTGGACAACTCACTCTGAGATAAAGAGTCTTTCTCTCAGGCTAAGTGCTGTGGTACAGGCTTGGACACTGGCATCAAATGTTTCTGACTCCACCTAAATTCTGCTCCTTGTGATTCCACAATGTATGATATCATCTCTGGGCAAATATTCTTCACGACTACAGTCCGATCATAACCTTTGCATGATTGCCTTCTCACTGTCTCTCCTTCATGTAATGGATTGTGTGGTTTGCTACTTATCATAATAAGACTTCTGTGATAGGTGTTTCTTTAACAGATGGGCTTTCACAAATCTGTTATTCTTAGCACTTAGAACCAACAAACTACTGCTGATTGGTAAGGTAGTTCTGGTTTGTCTCGACAGAAATCTCTGGGCAGGTCAACCAAGATGTTTATCATGAGGAACATTTCTGAGAATCAGGAGATTCAGGAAATCATCACTATTGTCTTGTTTTGACTTCTCAAGTAACTGTTTCACACTTTGAACTGCACGCTGTGCCAAACCATTTGACTATGGATACTGCGGGCTACTCATGGTATGAGTAAAGTCCCAATCTTCAGTAAATCTTTTGAACCGTTAGCTTGTAAACTGAGGGCCATTGTCAGAAATAATGTTGCGCAGACTGCCATGGACTGCAAAATGATGCTTCATGTTAATAATGACAGTACTGGATGATAGGTTAGGATGTAGGTCGACTCTGAACCAATTGGAATATGAGTCTACTAACACCAAATAATGTTGTTCATTCCACTCAAAAATGTCAGTGGCTACTGTTGACCATGGTAGTTCAGGAATCTGGTTTAGATGAAGGCTGTTGATGTGGCTTAATACTCTTACACACAGAACAAGATAATAGCACTCTTTTAATATCTAGTGACATAGAAGGCAAAAATATTAGACTTCTCACCCTTCTTTTGGAAGAGTCAGCTCCTGGGTGACCACGATGCAAGATAGTAATGTACTCTTGTTGCAAGGGCTTTGGAACAATTGCTTTAGGACCTTTCATAAGGATACCTTTTTCAGACAAAATCTCATCTCTGTTTGGAAAATAGGTTGCACTTCTTGAGGTAAACTAGATTGCTTTGATGGCCATTCAATAAAATGGTTGTGCTTCTGTGGAAACTGGATCTGTGGCTGTGTGATCCCTCAGCTCATCAAGACATGTGGAAGAAAAATTTCTCACTTCCATGACTTCAAAATCAAGATTCTCATTCTCATGCTGTTCAGTGGTGTTTCTGGGTGATCTGGACAATGCATCAGCAAGATAAATAAGTTTGACTTTCTTGTAGACAAGAGTGAAATTATACTTTTGCAATCTCAGCATCATACATTGCAATCTGGCTTGAGCTGTATGCATAGACTTTCTCAAGATAGTGACAAGAGGCTGGTGGTCTATTTCAATCTGGATTGGTCTACTATAAACATAATCATGGAACTTCAAACATGCAAACACAATTGCCAGAAGCTCTTTCTCGATCTGAGCATACTGCATCTCAGTTTGGGTAAGAGTTCTCGAGGCATAGACAACAGGGTGACCCTCTTGTAGAATGACTGCACCTTGACCAAATCTCTAAGCATTACATGAAAGAGTAACTAGCTTGTGAACATCATAGCATTTGAGAGTTGATGAACTAGCAATTCTCTGTTTCAGGACATCAAATGCTCTTTGGTACTGTTCTAACCAAGACCAGGATACATCTTTGTGTGTCAGCTCTCTGAGCAGTGCTGAAAGTTGGTCAAGTCTGGAATGAACTTGCCTAGGTAGTTAATAATGCCAAGAAAACATTGCAGGGCTTGAACATTGTCTGGAGCTGGCATCTCAAGAATGGCTAATTGCTTAGAAGGGTCCGGACGTAGGCCTGAACTAGTAAATAAATGTCCAACATAAGTAACTTCTTGTAGCCTAAATTTGCATTTCTGTGGATTGAGCTTAAGATTCACTTAACATGCTCTTTCCAGAACTTTTTCAAGGTTTCTGTCATGCTCAGCTTCACCATTACCTCCTACTAGAATGTCATCTACTATAATACCACAAGGATACCGAGAAAAAATTTGCTTCATTGCACATTGAAAGACTTCACTTACAGAATTTATCTCAAATGGCATTCTCAAAAATCTGTACCTTCCAAATGGAGTACTGAACATAATGAGCAATGATGATTTCTTCTCAAGCTGAATTTGCCAAAATTAACTCTTTGTATCTAAGACAGAAAAAACAGTGGCATTTGGCATTAGAGCTGTGACCTCTTCGACTCTGTGCATTGGCCTATGAGGTCTTTTTAGTGCTTTATTCAAATCTCATGGCTCAATACATATTCTGATGTCATCTGAGCTTTTCTTTGAGCTACAACCATGCAATATACTTACTCAGTTGGTTAATCTACTAGACAAATCAAACCTGGTCCACTATTTTATCTAACTTGGCTTTGACTCTGTCCTGCATGGCTATTGGAACTTTCTGAGCTGGCCTCATAACTGGACTAATATCTGAGTCTAACTTCATTGAATATACAACTGGAAGCTTGCCTAGTTTGTCTTTGAAAAGATCAGCATAGGTAGAAAAAAATATATTGGGCAAAATTAGAACAGTGGTCTTTTAAGCTAACATGATGGACTTCCTTGTTAAATGAAAATAGTCCCATTTTGAAACTGTCTCTGAGCCCTAATAATGACTGGACATGTCTCTTGACCACATAAAATAACAAGTTGTGACATCTCCCAGCAGAGTAACACGAAAGCACTACTGAGCCTTCACCACCATAAGCAGCAAACTTCATATACTTTGCCAAATCAAATCTTTTGCCATGACACATTCTAGCAAATGTTTCTGCTGACATAATTGCACTTGGAACCTGTGTCAACTTTGAGCTCTATGGGTTTTCCATTCATCCAAATGGTACAAAATACTTCATTCTTTGCCCTTAAATATACTGCATTGGCTGTTTCATAAAGTGCTGACACCATCAACATAAAGAGTAGGGTTGCATATTTCTAATTGATCAACTAATTTCTTAAAATGATCCCTTTTAATAAAAAAATGTGGGCCTCCTGATTTACAAAACCTTTTGAAATTATTTCACTTATTGCATTTGTGGCATTGCTGGCCAAAAGATAAAAATTTTTCCTTTTTAGATTCATGATTTCCACCACAATTACAACAGTTGGCAATGAAACTGGGTGGGGACCCATGCTTTGAGTTTGCTGTCTCACTCTTATGCTTTACTGAGACTGTGCAAACTCTGGAATTTCCTGGAAAGCTTTGGGGTTTACCAGTAGGTGCTGCAAGGGCTACAGTTGCTGACATGTGCTTGGGCCTGTTTCTTTCACCCACATGCTGCACGCTATCAACATGAGCTCTAGAATTTACTGCAAGCATGCATCTCTCAAGTGTAAGCATATTTGTGTGCTTTTCTGTGAGCTCATATATCTGAAAAATCCCAATGACCTTATTCAAAGTTAAATCACTGTCATGAAGCAAATCTTTCTCATAGCATCATCCTTAATACTAGACACAAGACTGTATTTTATCAACTCATGCCTTAAATCACCAAATCTGCAAGTTTTAGCCTTATTTCCAAAATCAGTTATATATGCTGCAAAAGTTTCAGCAGGCTTTTGATCCCTTGTATAAAATAAGTGTCTTTCCATTGTAACATTTGTCTGGGTGTTGCACATTTTTTTAAATTTACATTTTAAGCACTCAGGGTCCTCCCTTGATTCAGCTGGCACAACAACATGACGGTCTTCCCCCACTTCTGCAAAGACAACATGTGCATATACAAATGAGTGCTCCCTTTCATTGGCTTCTGACCTAGCTAAATTAAGTAGAATAAATGCCTTTATATAGTCATCTTTATCAGAAAATGCAGCCTGCATGAAAATGTTGTACTCTTACTCAAACACTCTCCAGTTCTCTGCAACATTATTGTCAAACACAAGTGCACTGGGTTTTTGAAATCCATTTGCTGTATCCACAAAGTATGCACAAACACACTGAAAATATGGCCCTTTTAATTATGGGGTCTATATTATAACATCAAAGTCTTACAACTTCAAATGTTATAATATCAAACCCAGTAGAGCGAAAGCTGGAAATATCGAAGCTGCAGAATATCGAATAATTTCCTAGGGAAAGTATTCGGTGGGCCTTTTCTGCTTCACAATTTCCTCGACTGTGGAGCAAAAGTTACTGACTGGGTTAAGGTTAGTGTGCGAATGAAGGTGAGTGTGCGATTGGGTGCAGGTTAGGTGAGTTAGAGTTAGGGCATGGGTCAGGTAAGTGTGCGATTGTGTGGACATGAGGGTTAGGGTGAGGTAGGTGAGTTAGGGGAGCGGGTAAGGTGAGTGTGCGATAGTGACAGACCTTAGGGTTAGGATTTGGTTAAGGTAAGTGGATAGCTAGTGGTGTATGTATGGTTTAGTGTAGGGTTTTGTAAAGTGTGTGTGTGTGTGTGTGTGTGTGTGTGTGTGTGTGTGTGGATTATTTATTTTGGTGTGCTTGTGTTGTGTGTGTTTGTCGGAACAGCAAATTTTTTCCCTGGGAAAAAGTTGCTATTCTGACTATTCGGTTTTCTGGTGTTTCGCTCTACTGGGTTCGATATTATAACATTCGAAGTTGTAAGACTTCGATGTTATAATATAGACCCATAATTATGTACCACCAAACTGTTCTGTGAGCTTGTAATAACATTCAAATGCACAATAAACTCTTTGAAACACTGTACTTTATGAAATATGCTCTGAAATGGCTGTATTTTGTGAAATAATTGTGAAATAACTTTACTGTAATGCTGAACAAACATGTGAACACTTCATACACTTCTGATAACTTGGATATCTTTAATTAATATGAAAAATATGTGTTTAGTGAAAATGCGGTTGTTTTCTCTTATTTTATTCATTTTATGCAATTCAGACTTTATTTCAAACATTTTCCGTAGTAATTTGAATATTTTTTTAATATATCGTAATACTGAATATATCTGTTACATAGAAATTCGTTTAGGGTGTTCTGAATGCCTTGTTTCATATTTTGTGAATAAGAAATAGAGCAAGTTTTAATACCTGGAATTCATTTCGGACCTGTTTTGCAAGTTATACGTGCAGTAGGGATGATTTCCTCTTATATATTCCTCCAAGGTTAACTGAGTGCCTCTCAGTCTCGAACTGAAGAATCTGGATCTCCTTCTGGCCACATGTCCTATTATACCTGCCACATCTGGCACCATATCATTCATCCCTAATATATAAAATGAACAAGAGGGGTAGTTCATTTAGATGCTTTATTACATAGAAACACATCAGGATGGATAGCAGCATCATAAAATAAAAACAAACTGATTAACAGACAGCCCTTATATACATACATGCTTACATCTCAGCAGCTTACTACAACATGCTAGTCAGGCTCACACGAGTTCAGTAATTATACACATGTGTAAGCCCTTAGATATCTTCTTAAAGGTACATACACACACATTGATCTACAAGTGAAGCTCTTTATATACTGTATACTGACAACCGTAAGTCTTCTATGTGTGGTAATATTTAAGCCATGCAATATTGTGTGTCAGTCTTTAAGTGGTTGTACAACAAGTGCTAGAGTTCCAAGCACTAAAAAACACTGTCTCAAAGACAGGGACTCGATCATCTTGTAACTTGTGTAGGCTACTGTCTTGCATGATCTTGAATATGAGTTTGAGTTTGGGCAAACAGCTGTCACTCCTTACCTGAACACGTTGCTCGAGTTCAAGTGAGTTAAATGCAGCAGTGATGGGGTGCTAGGGTTAAGGAGATAGAAGGGAGTTTTAGGTTGAGGAAATGGGAAGGAAGTTTTAGAGTTAGGGAGCAGAAATGGAGTTTTAGGTTTAGGAAGCAGGAGGAGAGTTTTAGGTTTAGGAATGATTAGGGAATTTAGCTTTTGAAGTTTTAGTTTTACATAGGTTTTAGGAGGAGGGTTTCAGTTTTAGTTTTAGGGAACAATCTGGGACTTTTGGGTTAGAAAGGGGTAGGGAAGATTTAGGATAAGGCAGTGAGGAGCTGGGTTGAGAAATGAGTGGAGGCTTTAGTGTTAGAGTTAGGATTTCTGGTAGGGCTATACAGGTTTTTAGGCTTGAGTGTTGGGACAGCTACATAGAAATGGGAAATAGAACTAGTTGGAGTTTGAGCACTTGCTTTTTGAACAAGGAGCAGAGAACAAGTGTGTCTTGGGCTACTAGCATATGAGCACCTGTACTAGACTTTCTTTATGTAGTGTGATACATGTATTTGGTGTGAATATTTAATAGCTATACCTGTTTCCCCAATTCCACGTTCTTAAATGTGTATACTGAGTTTACTTTTTTATGGATTGTTTGTTTATCTTTGTTATTTGTCAATGTTGACTCTATTTCTGCCCCAATGCCCAGGTCATGACTGAAAAGGGTCTTTCTATCAGCCCACTTACCCAGCTACCAAATGATAGATAGATAGATAGATAGATAGATAGATAGATAGATAGATAGGCAGATAAAAACATAAATTATTATTGTTTGACTTAATACAGTGAACATTTATATTTTAAATTAAATAGATGTATGACTTCTGTGATAGATTTAATGCTTATGAGAAACACCTAAATATATGTTAAAGTACATTAATGTATAACATTGTGAAAGTGAAATGATTTCATAAACACTTTGCTGCATAGATTTTATATTAGGAACTGTACTAAAAATATGTTTATTTGATTAGTCCTTTAAATAACTATATTATGTAAGTTAAGTCCTAGGTTATATGCTTTTAGATGTCTTACTAAGGTTAAATGCTTAACTGAGTTACATACACAACCATAAAGTGAAGGGGGTTGCTATTAGTCACTTCATGAGCTTGAGCTGAAATTCTGAAGTGTTTAAATTGTTTACTTTATTTTCTCTCTTGGTTTCCCACTGAGATTCTGAGCTAAAACAGTTCTTTTTTAAATCCTTTTCTTGAGCTGGGGTCATTTCACAGCTTAAATCCCTTCATGAAAGTGCAACTGCCTCAAAACAAAACTAAATGGCTCTGACATGACGTAACTGTACTAGCTAAAGTTGGGGTCAGACTTGAGCCGTTCTAGCTGTCTAGCTATTTAAAGTGATACACATGCAATTTTAGTCTAATTGGTTTGACAAGTTTATTGAAAGTAGTTTGATTGCTCTATTTTATGTAGATAACTTATTTAAGCAGTAAAATATTGTTTTTTTTTTTTTGGTTTTTAAGTCTTGTTATTTCCTAATGTTTATTAGAAACAAATAGTGAAGCTGTTAGTTTTTTGTTATTGTTCGTTATAGCCACTGCAACTTATGTTTGAGCTTATTAGTATTAATTTAATGTGGTGGTACCCCTTTTGTATGGAGACTGGTATACATTTGTGCATCATCTAGATAGATAGCTCATAAAAATAATTGTCTACTTTCTGTTAAAACCAAAGCTATTGGATAGTCAGACTTAGGGATGGGTTGGATAGGGACTTTAGAGGGTGCACTTGGATGGCTAGGCAATTCAAGTGTAGGGGTTCTTTTTCCCCATAGTTTGTATAGAGTGTAGTTTAGTTCAATATTTAATGTTTTATTTCTTTTTTTTTTCTTTTTTGGGTGCCTACATACATTAGAAATATTGTCGTATCACAAGTAATCAAGTTATTTCCTTTAGTTTTATATATTTTTTTTCCTTTCTCTCTGGTAATTTATTTTTATTTATTTTACATTTGTTGACTGGGACAGTCCGACTGGATGCATGTCCATTTTCAGTGGAGGCCCGGGGAGAAAAGCTCCAAGGGTAAGCAGATACAGCATTACATAATACCAGCATTACATATTACAAACAGCCTATTTACAGAGATTACATAAGTAAGCAAGTTAAACAAGTTCCACAGGTTACAGTTAATCCTGAGCACAGGTCAGTATTAAATTACATTACACAGTAAACTGGTTAACAGATTTTTACACATTCTAGTGAGAGTTAGCCAGGTTTGATACATTGACATAGCCAGTTAAGTGACAAATGTTGTTTGAGTCTAGTTTTAAATTGACCTAAGGTGGAAAGTAAGGTAATATCAACTGGAAGAGAGTTCCAGGATCTACTTGCAGAGTTTGCAAATAATAATACCATGTAAACATGCCTGGAAATTTTATAAATAGTAGTTTAGATATGAAATGTATTTCCAACAATGTAAATGGCTTAAACAACAGTAGTAAAAGGGAAAGTTTGATTAAATATTTAAAGATTTCTAATCCACAACTTATATTTTTACAGGAGACATATCTTTTAGAAGAAGACTTAAATGAATTCAATATTAGTAATTATACAGTTGAAGCAAGCTCACATCATAAACAAAAGACAAGAGGTGTAATGATTTTATGGAAGAACTCAGCAATAATGCCTAAAGTAATAAATTTTTAACCAGTTAGATCAGGAATGCTTTGTTTGGAAACTTTAGAGATAAATGGGAAGATATATACTCTGGTGAATTTCTACTGGATTCCTGGACTAGGATGTAAGGATTAAACAACAGATAGAAGACATCATGCAATACTCCAAAGGAAATATAATATTAGCTGGAGATTTTAACTGTATAACAAATGATAGCGACACTAATGCTTTAAACACACGTAGAAAAACTGCATCATCAAAGGCATTGACTGAATGTACTGACATGTTTAATCTTGTTGATATAAATGAATATGCTGACCTAGACTCATTATTTTACACATTTTGTACACATTGACATGGTTCTCATTCAAAAACTGATAGACTATACCTATCAAAAGAATTAATTTCAAAACTAAAGGTAAAGTAATTTTGTGTCCCTTTTCAGATCACAATGTACTTACATTTGATTTAAAAGTACATACAAAACAAAGGATATCTATCACTAGAATATCATCTTATATAACAAATTTTAAAGACTTTAAGGAATTTTATGTCAAGGAAATACATACAGTCCTTCCTTGAAATAAACCTCACTGAAGACACTTCAGTATATATATATATATATATATATATATATATATATATATATATATATATAGAGAGAGAGAGAGAGAGAGATTCACTTTAAAACATTGAAAGCATTGAAATTCAAAACACTGAGACCAAAATCTTGAAAATTCAAAACATTGAAAATTCAAAACATTGAATGCCATAACACTGAAAAGGGTTCCTATTAGAGCTCTGAATGCTTGAAATGTCGAATGTCATATGGTCCACACCATATGATCGACATTTCAAGAGTTCGAAGGTTAAACGTAACAGTGCCGTTCGGTGCAGAATGGGAAAATTTCCCTTTTCTGCACTGAAGTGCGATCTCGGAGTTGGTATATTTAAATAGGGGGTGGGGTGGAGGGTACAGCCCCCCACGTAAGAGGTGCAGGAGGGCTTGCCTCCATGCCTGCACTGTTAAGGTAAGTTTTTTTTTAATTATATATTCAAACTTTTAAACTTTGATCATATGTTGTCGAACATATGGGATTTGAAGTTTTAAAAGTTCGAATATATAATATAAACCCCACTGAAAACACATAGGAAATCAGCATGTACTATATTCCAGCACAACTACATACAAAAACAACAAAAAAAACATATTACACTTTTTGAACTATAAGCAGCACCCCCCCACGCCCTTAATGCCACCTGCTACTTAAATATATCATCTCCAAGATCCCACTACACTACACTAAGATGTGTTATGCTGTACTATAGTAAGTAAGAAGGGAACATGACTGAGGTTACCTATGAAACTCTGGTAAGTATAGCAGACATATATAGTAATGTATAATGTTTTACTAGTGAAGTACTGTTTCTAAGAGAAGGTTCTGTGTAGTGTGAACTTGCACTTGATATATTTCAGTAGTAGGGGTTTGGGGGGTGCAGCTCCCCACATGGTGGGTGCAGGGGGGCTATATATATATATATATATATATATATATATATATATATATATATATATATATATATATATATATATGTGTGTGTGTGTGTGGGGGGGGGGACTCACTGAAGTCTTATCTGTATGACAAACCTTTATCATGGTATAACAATAAGAAAAAGCAATAGAATAAAGATCTGGTGGAGCTACAAGCAAACATTGGCAGGTTAAAACTTAATATTCAAAAAGAGATGAAGCACTTAAATGAACTGGATGAAAAGAATACAAAATATTTAGAAAAATTTTACATCACTAAACTACAACTGACCTAGAGAAGATTTGACTTGTTTTTTACTTGATGAATCTTAGAAAACAGAAGCGAATAGCAAGTAGAACTAAAAAGATAATAAAATCAAATCAGAAAAAGGAAGTATATATACCAGGCACCAGAAAGAAAGTGTCAGATTTAGAGGGGATATTGGAAGCATTTAAAATACATAATTTTAACTCACAAAGTGCAGAACTAGAACCACAAAATTTAATAAGTTATTTTCTTAAGACAAACATAAAAAATAAATTACAGGATCAGCATATTAAATTAACTGATAAACAAATAGCTATGACTGAAAAAAAATCCCAAATTAATAAACTGAAGCTTAATAAAGCGCCTGTATAGATAACATCATTTTAGAAAAGTTTAAGCTTCTACCTAAGGAAACTAAAGTTTTTTTTTGTTAAAGGTATTCAATTTAGTAAAGAAAGGCATAGATATACCTGCTTCTTGCAAGTATACAGTAATATCTCCTATTTTATAATCTGAAAAAAGTTCTAATGAATGTTCCGCTTATAGATTTATATCCATTTTGAATGTTGATTACAAGCTGTTCATGGCAATTCATGCAGACAGAATTAAGCAGCTTCTTCCTTTATTAATAGATGAAGATCACATAGGCTTCATAAAGAACAGGAACACCTATGATAACATTAAAATAATACTTTCATTGATAGACTATATAAATCTTATAAAGAGAAATATGACCCTAGTGAGTCTAGACACAGACAATGCTTTTGATTCAGTTAATTGGAATTATCTAATACCTATCACTAGAAAATTATGGATTCTCAGATAATTTTGCTCAGTTAATAAAATCACTCTATGAGGAATCTTTAGCCTATGTCAAAATTGGGTCATGTTTTTTGTACTTCTATATCAATTACTAAGAGCACAAAGCAAGGATGCCCTTTATCTCCTTTGTTGTTCACTTTACTGATAGAGCCCTTTGCACACTATATTACAATGAATTCAAACATTGAAGGTATACTGGTTGGGAATTGTCTAGAAATGAAGGTTCCGCTCTTTTCTGATGACATTTTTCTAACATTAAATGACAATATTAATTCATTAACTGCCTTGTTGAAATCAATGGATTACTTTCACTCGATCTCTCTCTGGTCTCAAATTCAATGAAAACAAAACAAAATTGTTGCTAATAAAATCTGACAATAATAATTTAAATAAGAAATGTTCTGAAATATCTTGTCCCTGACAATAAAATCAAATACTTAGGGGTTATATTAACTAAAGATACATGAGAAACATTGACTATTAATTATAACAATATCTTAAATCATATAAAAAGTCTCATGGAAAAAATTATTCTTTACAGTGGAGGATAGATTATAAATAATTAAAATGATAATTTTCCTGAAACTATTATATTTTATACAAGCATTCTCTATTTCCTTTCTAAACAATATATAAAACAGTTTAACAAATTAATGCTAAATTTTCTATGGTATCATAATAGACCCAGAATAGCTATTAACCATCAGTTGAATGATTTGGAAGCAGCTGGTATAAATCTTCCAGATATAGAGATTTATGCATTATTATCTGTCATAAAGGGAGAATTTAATGAAGCCTACATTATCTTTTTTTACCATGTAAGCATTAGGCCCATGGTAACCTTCCAGGAGCTACATGAGCTGGAGATTGTCATAGAGTGCTATAGGGTGGACAGGGACATACTACAAGAACTCATTGAGTTCTGCCACCCTCAACTCAGGCCCAGAGCCAACAGAGCGTAACCAATCTCAATGGAAACAAAGGTATGTGTAGACCTTAAGATAATAGCCACAGGTACCTTCCAAAGACCAACTGGGGACATGTTGGGGGGGGGGTCTCACAGTAATCAGCATCCAGGGTACTCCACCAGTTCCTGGATGCCATTCTACCACATGCCAGTGAGCACATATATTTTCCCCTCACCCCTGAGGCGAGGGCCCGCAATATGCATCACTTCTACCAAGTAGCACACTACCATGAGGTACTGGTTGCCATAGATTGCACTCATGTACACATCAAGGCACCATCCGGTGTATGTCAACCACAAGGGGTACCATGCCCAGGGCATTATCATGAATGTGTATGCTGGCAGCCCTGGTAGCTATCACAGCTCCCACATCTAGCATGCATCACAGCTGTACCAGATGTTTTCTAGGAGTGACATCCCACACAGCTACATAGTGGGGGATACTGGCTACGCACTGGAACTGTGGATGATGACACCCATCAGAAATGCACACACACACATGGAAGAATGCCATAATGAGGCACATGCACAAACTAGGAACATAAAGAGCATGTATTTGGGTTGCTGAAGTCATGATTCCAGTGCCTCAATATATCTGGTGGAGCCCTGCAGTAATCTCCAGACACATGTGCACACACGTTCACAGCATGTGCCATGCTACACAGTATGTTCCTGTAGAAGCAGTTGCAGCAGGATCAGCATAGGGAAAGGATATACATCCCACCCACCAGTGCCTAGGTCACTACAGCCACATTCACAAGAAGACTCAGAGGAGGAGCCCTCTGATGATATCCCTGTAGGCAGATATAAGTGTGCCCAGTATGCCCTGGCATTGGCTAAGAGACAATGCATAGCACATTCACCAACAATCTAGGGCCCTTGGGATTGACACCTTACTCCTACTCACATACATATATTAAAATAGCTGATGCCAGGCAACCCACACAACCTGTACCTACCCATGTATTGGCTGTGTACCCCTTGCATCACACAGAGTGAGCCCTGAACTACAGTTCTGTCAACTGCGGCATTCTCAAGGTAAGTCTCTAACCTACACACTAATTGTAAGGATTTCTATAAAAAGGTATTGTATGTATAAATCTGCTGCTGTTATGCAAGGAAATATAGTGGGCTATTTAGACAGAGTTAACATCCACATGGGACAACTGCTACCCAGTCCGATAGTATGTGTTCCTTAATATTCACTAGGTCTCATGGTTGGAATATTCACAACATCAGACAAGGGAGATGTTAAACAGTGGGCACACATGGTATTTGGACTACTGTCAACCCAAGCTGATCATGTGCTGTTGTTTCCCCACCCCCAACACAGTGGTGTACCCATATAACCACTTTAACAGAAAATCAGAAGTGGTATAGCAGTAGACCAGGCAGTCTCAGGGCTGTAACAAAGATAGTGCTCACACATTGTTTGCCTCTCTTCACTCAGGATAACAATGTATATAAGTATGCTGTTGATTGTGTGATGTCTAGTGACCTGCGTGGCTCAGTAGACTAGGGAAGATAGCATGGGTGATGGTGTTGATGGTTCTAATTTGGAATTACTCACATCTTTTGTATGTGAGGTAGTAGTATGTTGGTGTTTTCACAGAATGTCATACCTCCCAACCTCTTAGTGGAAGAAATCTGGACAAAGCCAGAAAGATTGGGGGGACAAAGGCCCAAACATAGCGAAAGATTTTACATTTTGGTCATATAATCCTAGACAGTTGCTGGAATTAAAGATGTTGCAGTAGTACATATATTTTGATGGATATAAAGTCTGACACACAATTGTTTGTCTGTAGTTTGAAGAATGTAATTGGTGGCAGCATTCAATAAAGCACCAGAAGACCACAAATGTGTGAGGAGCAGACCAAACATATGAGGCAAAAATCTGGACAGTCTGTGAAAATAAGGACAGTTGAGAGGTATGCAGACTGTCAGTTTGCTGGTGGTGTGACATTACCAACCTTAGTCACATATTAAGTACAGTAGACAGCTGGGGATTGCTGTGGACATTTTGACTGAAATGCAGTACTGCAGAAAAAGGGTTGGATGTTAATGTCTGTAACATACAAAATCCCAGACTGGAATGCAGGTATGTGTGGTCTGTAGTCACATTATAAGTACTGACAGTCCCACTGGGCATGCTCGTACACTTCGTAAAAATGAGAGCAATTCTGTTGGCCCTTTATTGAAATGACCTGTTATGTATAAATGACTATACATACAGACATATACATATAAATCTGTCAGTATCTCTCTTTCTCACATGCATAGTTTATCTATTGTTATGTAGTGTTAAATAGATATATATTGATATACACACACACACACACACACACATATATATATATATATATATATATATATATATATATATATAGCTATATATTAAAAATGATAGACTACCCATATATCTACATAACACATATACATATCATACACACACACAGCTACATTTATATATACATCCCTGTTATATACAGAAATATATGTGTGGATGTCTGCATATTTCCAACATACCCGAATAATGGTGAATAAACTGCACTGTCATACAGCCATCATGTTGTTCAAAGGATCCAAACTAAGGGTGCAACAGTACATAATCCACTTACCTACAGACCCCTTATGCCTGTTGGATGTCACCACATAGACAGACACAGGCGAGCAGTTGGTGTAATGTATAATGGTGTTATTACATGTATGTACAGGACACATTATCCCTGCTCACAGTGTCACCTATCTAACTCCAAGCAGCCACATATGGCCATACTGGTAAATGTACACACATAGCTAGGATAACAACAGTTATATCACTGCTCGGATACTAAATGCAGATAACAGTATGAACCGATATTACTCTGCAGGCCACAGATGCTGTTCAACGCAAGCCTAGTTTGTGTAATGTACAAGTACTGTGCCTGAAAATGCATATACATCAGACTTAGCCTGTGGTGCATGACATAAGTACTGTGATCTATAGTGTATAAGCCTGAATAGATAGGAGTTCTAATCTCACTACAGATCTCTTGGTGTGTGTGTGTGGGTGTGGGTATGTATATATATATATATATATATATATATATATATATGTATATATATATATATATATATATATATATATATATATATATATATATATATATATATATATATATATATATATATATATATATATATATATATATATATATATATATATATATATATATATATATATATATATATATATATATATACATATATATATATATATATATATATATATATATATATATATATATATATATATACACACACACATATATATATATATATATATATATATATATATATATATATATATATATATATATATATAAATACCTCTGGAAAACCCCTCTTCTACAAGGCCTGATTATGTCAGCCACCTTAAGACTACCAGCTGAGAGTGAAACATCAGAAGTAAGCTGTGGCCCATGTGATAAGTACTGCTAGCTGTAGTGCATAAGCCTAGATAGATAGTGGTTCTAATCTCAGTACAGCCCACTTGGTGCTGAAAAATGGACATGCCATTGTGAGCTGTCCAGCAGCAATGGTTATGATTTTTTTGAGCCCGTAACTTGCTACTAGCTTCCAAACTGCCCTCTTCTAAAAGGCCTGATGATGTCAGCGACCTTAAGACTACCAGCTGATAGTACAATGTCAGATGTAAGCAGTGGCGCATGTAATAAGTACTGAGATGTATAGTGTATAAGTCTAGATAAGTAGGGGTTAAATTTTACTCCACCCAATGTGGTGCATGTTTATATCCATATGGCATGCATATGATAATCTTTGTAACTTAAAGATAGCTAGGGTTTTTCATCATTTTATTTGTAGTGGGTTATGTGGCTCCCCCAAATGACTGACCACAAGGCATGCTGATATCAACAAGCATTATATGTTCTAAACTGATAGTATTAGCAGGCATGAGTTGTGTTGCACGCATTGGGTACTATGATCTGTAGTGTGTACCAGTACATAGGTAAGTGTTCTAATCTACATACAGTCAACTTGCAGTACGTGTGTACATTGCCGTGTCATGTATGCAGTGAGTGAAAGTGGTACTAGTCTGAATGTGGCCATGTTTGTGTGTGAGGCTGCTACAGCAGTATACATCATGTTATGGGGTCAAAGGACATGTGAACCTAACTAGCATAATGGCCATACAGCCTTCACAGTCAGAGACATCTGTATGCCTCTCGGTACAGGACCAGCACATATTGCCCCAGTCCAAGAGGGACTCAGGCAGACGCTGTGTGTTGAGATGATGGCTGCCCAGCCAATCAGACAAATAGCATGTGCTAAGGTGTACTGAGGTGCTCTGTGTACCATTAGGCAGGGTCTGTTTTAAGGGTGTGTTTATTTCTGCTACACAAATGTCTCCCACAAGCATGTAGTACTAATGTCACATAGTCACCTATCCACTATGCTCCCTACAGGTAGGCAGCATATGCACTCCAGCAAGGTCACACCTTGCCCTGTAGCAGACCTTATCACAAATTATGAATGTATGAGTATGCTGACCATCGCTATTGTCCTTGGTAGACTGTCATACAGATGTGAACCTATGAAGCCATGCATGTATACAGCTGTGCCTTGCTTATGTCATATTTCTGCTGTGCTGCCATGCTATGCTGTGCCACTTCACTGCTGCCGTGTGTCCATAGGTTATCCCCTCAGACTCCTGGAACAGAAACATACACTAGTCTGTGACATACTTGTCATTGTTAACAATACCACCAGTGCAACATCATACAACACAAGGTCCACAAAAGTATGTTGCGTATTCATGACATATACCAGCATACAGTGTATGCTGGTGACCACTGCAAGTGGCATGGCAAAACAATAATTGCACAAATACATGTCAAGTATTATAGTCACCCTGTGTATCAGACCCATAGCTTCATTCCCCTTCATCGATGGGAAGGATGACAGGGATGTGGCACAGGTATCATCACTTGCACAGGGTGGTGTGTGGGGGAGCAGAAGGCCTAGGTTGGCCCAAGCAGTTGACAGCATGTGTATGAGTCAAGAAGGGGAACAGGTTAGATGGATCATGGAAAGGTGCCATGTGTGTCTGTAGGTGAACTGCATGTGACAGTGGTGTGTGAGTGTGAGCATGTACACAGTCCAGCTCAGTGCTGGCCTTACACATATGTATGTTGGACAGCTTTGGACCATACATGGAAGAGTTGACTGTTCACCATTTCTAGCCCTGAACATGGGAATCATCTCTGCCAGGAGTTGCACTGGCACCACTATGCCCAAGGTCAGATGCAGTGGTAAGACCAGATGGTGACTGCTGTCTGCTGGGCCCGTGTCCCCCACAGGAACACCCAGGACCACATGCCCATGGCCTGCCATGTTGTGGTGTGGACAGCACACTCCCCTCTGTAGCGCTGGATGTATGGACAACTACTTGAGCGTAACTGTGCACAGCCACATGGACTTTCAGCAGATGGTGCTGCTGACCTACATCCATGGGTCCAATGCCCAACACCAACCACACTTTCCAGCACAGACAATGTGTGGTCCAAGACAGACACTGCATCAGCTCACTATCTGTCCACTGCATCAGTGAACCAATCCATGGTGTCTCCAGAGCAGTGAAGGCAGTCATGGTTGTCATCCATAACCTGAAGCATGTCTGGTGTTCTGTTCAGAACATGCCTGTGCCTCCATGATGGTCCAAAACATGCATTGAGTGACCAGTGATGTGATACCTGCAACAAGTGGTGGATGGACAGCAGTCCTCCTATGAGCACCCCTGTCAATCCGCCTGTGTGGGACTATACCAGCTCTCTGGCTATGTCCAAAGTCTACATTCACTGAAGCCATAGTTGCCAACTGGCCTGTTCAATCCCTCCACCCTCTACCTATCCAGTATTTTAAAACTGTGGGGACTGGATATGTGTGGGTATACTGACTGTGTGCAGTGACAATGGGGGAAGACGAGGGAAGTCAGCCCCCGACAACTCCACCTGTGCCTCACTGTGGCCATCATCATCATCAGCAGAGTCCAAAGAGACACTGACATCAGGTTCGGTGGGGAGAGACCTCAACCTCCCATGTCACCTGTGGAAACCAAGGCAACAGCAGTGCATTACTATCTGCGCTATTATGTATGGAAAATCCACAAAGAGTCATAATAATGATGATCCACTTTCATGCACAACAGACTTCCATAGGTTCATAGATGTGTACTAGGCTAATGGCCTTGGGAGCCTTTACAAGCCTAGCCCTTAGGATTACCCTAGCATCATGCCACCCGACCTTAGTATCCCGTGCCTCTCTCAAGTAGAGCCACTGGAGTGATCCTAGGGGTGAATTTTCTATTTCCCATCCACTCATCAAGATTTCTCTTGAAGACAGCCAATGAGGTGCTCTGTTTGACATGTATGGGAAATCTATTCCATAGCATGGGCAGTCTCTGGTTTATGAACCTGTCCCTCCAGCACGTTCTGTTCATTGTGGTAATGAGGTTGAGGTCTTTAGAGCGTATGGTACGGAGGGAGTGGGATTTCTTTAGATGCAGCATTTCTAACAGAACTGGGTCAGACATGGCTTTGTAAGTCAAGCAGAGATCACTTCTAAGTAGGAGTTATGAGACAGAGAATAGTTGGAGGTTTTTGAGTCTGTCCATATAGGACAAGTGTTTCAGGCCTAGAATCCTCTTTGTGAGGTACTTTTGTGGCCTCTACAGTTGTTGCAGGTGTCTAGTGAGGTACATGCCAAATGGGGTATTGTACTCAATGACTGGCCTAATGAGGGAAGAGTAGAGGGAGACAATGACCTCTTTCTTCCTGGAAACAAACCCCTTAGTAATAAAATGTGCCACATAGAAAGACTTTCTGACCACAGTGGCAATGTGGTGGTCGAAAGAGGTTGCTGTCAACCTGTGTTCCCAGAACAATTATAACACCTTCTGTGTTCAGTGGGCTACCATCGATGTGGTAATTCTTGGGAGCCGGGTTTTTCCAAAAGGGGATGACGACACATTTTTTGGCATTGAGCTTAAGGCTATGCTTCTGACACCAGTCGTTGTTCTCAGTGAGGGCTTTCTGTAGGATGTCATCATCACTTGGGGAGTTAATAATAGCTCCTGACTTGCAGTCATCTGTGAACTTTGTCAGTCAGAGTCCCTTTGTGTTGGCCTGGACTTCAGAGAAGTATATACCAAACAGGAGAGGACCCAAGACTGAACCTTGTGGGACTCCACTTGTGACTGCTTGGCAGTCTGACTTGGAGTCAGCTACTTTCACACTGTGAGTTCTATCTGTGAGACAGTTTGCAACCCACCTAGTGATATAGGGGTTGATGCCTAGCGTACTGAGTTTTTTTATGATTCCTGAGTGGGTAACCGTATCAAAGGCCTTGGCCGGATCAAGGTAGGCTGTGTGAACCACCTTGTATTCATCCACAGCTCTGGTGACTGACTCAAAGAAGTCAACCAAGTTGAACAGACATGATCTACCCTTCACAAAACCAACTGTGTGGGATCCAGAGTTTAGCAATTCCCTACATCCTTGTTTATTAGGTCCATGATAATGCATTCTCTGAAGGCTGCCAGCCTAGCCAGATAGAATTTGGTACATAATTCTGTCATTTGTAAATATGAATGTTGAATTACAGACTTGTTTTCTTAATTGAAAGAATATGCTGTGAAATGTTGAACTTAAAACAATGTAGCAACATTGCCCTCTGCTGTAAAGAAAGCTAGGTCAAGCATTTCTTGTCTGTCCTTTGAAGTTGGGATTATTTCATGACTGTCTTTAATGTTTACAATTCGGCTCTGGCCGGGCTAGATGAAGGCTTCTTGCCTATTGTTTTAAGGCTAAAGTTAATGACCAGAATTTGCATGCATAAATGTCCTTTATTGCTCTGGTTTCTGTCTACGTGTAAAAGAATGTAGATGCAGTTTCTGTTGGCCTGGGAACCCCAGGAAGGGTGAAGAATGATGCAATGTTTATCAGAGGTGCAATTTCAATTTAAACAGAGAGAATCAAAAGGCATTAAGCATTTTTGTCTTGACCATCCAACTCACAGCACTATCCTGCTCATATGTAAGTTATCTTAGACATGTGTTTTCTTTTAGAAATAGCTAGGAACTAGAAAGATTAGACTAAGTGTTTTTCTGTGATGTCAGAACTGTACTACTGAATTATTTTACATATCTCTGTGTGATCTCTGAACTCTTGACTAGCACTGTGTAGTAGAAAGTATTGTCTTGTGGTTTTAATTATTTATTATTAAATATTTTAAAACCTTTTAACTGTGGCTGGTTTGTGTAGAGATAATTTAAGCTTTAAGAGTACTTGCATGCCTTTGGTAAAATTGTACAAACCCACTCCTATAGCTTTAGCCATGAGCGATACTACCAATTGGATAATAATATTGCACAGTAATAATTGGACACCCTTTTAAGGGCCTTTGAGTAGCTGATAAATATTATTTGGGTGGTGGCAGTGATTTCTACCTTATAGTCTGGGTGAAAGGGGCACAGCTGGAGAAACTGTGCCAGCCTTCCCCAGAAGTGTCTGTGTGGTTGTATAAACTCTTATCTCAAAGTGTGTGTGTGTCAGCTACTTGGGCAGGAACACAAAGCACTGGTTGGACAGAGAGGGTGCTAGAGATTTTAGCTTGCCCAGCTGGCTGAGATCTGGACCCTATAGCTGTGCCAGTGGGGAGTCTTATTGGGGACCTGGAGAGCAAGGGAGTGACCAGCCCCAGACTGACTGTGATCTCTATGTGCTCTTAAGGGAAATTGCACTTTACTGTGTGTATTTGTTATCCTTTCCTCATATATGAGATGCCCTCTCTGGTGTTAGTGGTGAGGACTGAGGTTCCTTGATTGCTGGGTCAGGGCATGGGTGTCACACATTGCATAGCTTTGCATATCATAGGTTCAAAGGTTGGTACTAGGCTATTGGCCCTAGGGCCTATACATGCCTAGCCATAAAAATTCCCTGGCTAGTTCTTCCCACAGTATTTACTTCCCCGGACCCCTGTCTAGCAGGGCAATTGATGTGATCCTCAGGGTGAATTTCCTGTCTCCCATCCAATTGTCAAGGTTCCTTTTGAAGACGGCCAAAGAGACGCTCTGCTTGACATGTTTGGGCAGTTTATTCCAGAGTCTGGGGAGTTTCTGGGTCAGGAACCTATCCCTTCAGCATGTTTTGTTTATTGTGATGACAAGGTTGAGATTCCTGGAGCGTGTGGCTCTAAGGGATGGGATTTCTTTAAGTGTAGCATGTCCAGCAGCTCTGGGTTTGAGATGGCCTTGTATGTTAAGCAGAGATCACCTCTGAGTAGACGATATGTGACAGAGCATAGCTGGAGTTTTTTTAGACGGTCAGCATAGGGCATCTGCTTTAGGCCTGTGATTCTTTTAGTGAGGTATTTTTGTGGCCTTTCCAGTTGTTGCAGATGTCTTTTAGATGTCCATACCAAATGGGGCATTGTATTATATAATGAGTCTAATGAGGGATGATTACAGTGGGACAATTACCTCCTTTTTTCTGGATGAAAGCCCTTAGTGATGAGGTGTGCCAAATAGAAAGATTTCCTGACTGTTGTGGTGATGTGGTTATCAAAGGTGAGACCACTGTCTACCTGTGTCCCTGAGTCTCTTATCACACTTTCGGTGTTTAGTGTACTGCCACCTATGTGGTAATTCACGGGGATGTGTTTTTTTCTGAAAGGCGATAACTATACATTTCTTGGTATTGAGCTTGAGCCCATTGCTTCGGCACCAAGCATCTGTTTCTGTAAGGCCCTTCTGTAGAATATCCACATCATTTGGGGATTCAATAATGGCTCCCAGTTTGCAGTCATCTGCGAACTTTGTTATCCAGAATCTCTTAGTGTTGGCCTGTACTTCAAAGAAGTAGATGACAAACAAGAGTGGTCCCAGGACTGAACCCTGAGGTACTCCACTTGTCCACTTCTATAATGGGTCTAATGAGGGGTGAGTACAGTGGGACAATGACCTCTTTTTTCTGGATGAAAAGCCCTTCGTGATGAGGTGTGCCACATAGAAGGATTTCCTGACTGTTGTGGCGATGTGGTTATCGAAGGTGAGACCACTGTCCACCTGTGTCCCTAAGTCTCTTATCACACTTTCTGTGTTTGGTGTACTGCCACCTATATGGTAATTCATGGATACATGTTTTTTTCCCAAAGGGGATAACAATACATTTCTTGGCATTGAGCTTGAGCCCATGGCTCTGGCACCAATCATCTGTTTCTTTAACGCCCTTTTGTAGAGTATCCACATCATTTGGGGATTCAATAATGGCTCCCAGTTTGCAGTCATCTGCAAACTTTGTTAGCCAGAGTCCCTTAGTGTCGACCTGTACTTTCAGAGAAGTAGATGCCAAACAAGAGCGGCCCCAGGACTGAACCCTGAGGTACTCCACTTGTCACTTATCTGGAGCTGGATTTGGAGTCGGCTACTTTTACAATGTGGGTTCCATCAGTAAGCCATTTAGCAACCCATTGGGTGACATAGGGATTAATGCCCAACTTAGTAAGTTTATCTATGATTCTAGAGTGGGGGATGGTGTCAAAGGCCTTGGCAAGGTCTAGATAGGCTGTGTGGGCCACCTTACCCTTGTCCATGGCTCTGGAGACTGATTCAAAGAAGTCAATCAGGTTCAGGAGACAAGATCAGCCCTTCACAAACCCAAACTGGGTGGGGTCCAGTGTTTGAAGGTTGCCAATGTCTTTGTTTATAAGTTCCATGATAATACGCTCCATGACCTTGCAGATAAGGCTTGTCAAACTGATGGGACGGTAGTTTCCGGAATACAATGTGGATCCCCCCTTGTGGATTGGGATAACTGTAGCTCTGTGCCACTCAGTGGGCATGAAACCTGAGGTGAGGCTATGATTAAACATGACACTTAGGTGAGGTGCCAGTTCATATTGTAGTTCATGTAGTACACAGCCCGGGATGTCATCTGGTCCCATGGATGCTGTATTCTTGGCTTTAGAGAGTGCGTTTTGTACCTGTGTGGCCGTTATTACTGGAATTTGGCAATCTTCCAGTATTGAAATGGGCCATTTAGGGGGTGAGAGGGGGGTGAAGTTGGCACTGAATCGATCTGCCAGGATATTGGCAATATCCTTCGGATCAGTATATTTAATGCCATTCTGTTTTAGCTCAGAGCAGATATGAGCATTGCCATTTAGATTCTTGACATAGTTATAGAATGCTTTGTGGTTGTCTTTGGAATCTTTGGCAATTTTATTTTCGTAACTAGCTTTGGAGGATTTTATGAGGCATCTCAGTTTCTGCAAAAGTTTCTTCCTTTTGTTCTAAAGTTTGTTTATGGCAGGGGACCACCAGATTGGCTTCCTTTTTTTGGATGAGAACATTTTGGTTCTATTTGGGATGGCACGATTCATGCATGAGTGGATGTGCTCGTACAGTGCCTTAGTGTAGGATTCAGCAGTTGAACTTTCAGTTTCCGTCTGCATGGGTGCCATGAAGTTTGTCACTTCTGACTTGAGTAGCATGAAGTTGACTTTGGAGAAGTTTTTTATGGTGGTTTCTTTACTGGGGGTGGGGGTGGGATGTGGATGTTAAGGGTGATTAGCTTATGGTCAGACCTGACTAACAAGGGGGTGACCATAGGTATGGAGCATAGATTTCCCATGTTGGTAATGACCAGGTCTAGGATATTGGAGCCCCTGGTGGGACTATGGATTAGTTGATCCAGGCCGTTGGAATTTATGAATTCCAAGAACCGTTGCACAAAGGTGTTGGGACATGAGTAGTTTTCCCAGTTAATGGCAGGGTAGTTAAAATCACCCAGTATTATGGTGTTTGGTTCTATCTTAATATTTTCCAGTATGTTTAGAAGGTGTAGTGAGAATCTTGGGGTATGGTGGGGGATCTGTAGCAAGCTACAATTTGGATTGCAGTCTTACCTAGTGTTAGTTGCACTTGGAGAATTTCAGACACATTGTGTTGGCCAACTAGCCTGGTGGTGTGAATATCCTTGGTGAATATTGACACTCCTCCACCTTTAGTGTTTCGGTCCTGGTTTGGTGGCCGAAAAGTGTGGTAAGAGTTGTAGCCTGGTATTGCAGGGGTGCTCTCTGGAGCCTTGAACCAGGTCTCAGTTACTGCACAGATATCGATGTTCTACATTTTTAGGAGTGCCTAGAGAGAATGCATTTTGAGGTTTAGACTTCTAGCATTGAGTACCATTACCTTCAGATTTTGCATGCTTGTACCTGTTACGGTGGTGGTTTTGTCCTTTGAAGTTTGCCTAAAAAAGGCACTATAGGGGTGGCAAGAGCCTTAGCCAGTAACCTGAATCCCAGGGGCGACAGGTGCAGACCATCTCTGGCAAAGCATCGTGGTCTGTCAATCATGTCATCCCAGGCAGACAGATACTGGATCCCCTTTGAATGACACCATAAGCTTAGCCAATTGTTGAAGTCAATCATTTTATCCTTATATTGTGGTATAATTCTGGGCGAAGGCAGGATGCTTGAAGTTGGCTTTGGTGAAGTTTTCTTATGGAGGTTTCCTTACTGGGGGGTGGGGAGGGATATGGATGTCAAGGGTGATTAGCTTATGGTCAGACCTGACCAACGAGGGGGTGACCATAGGTGTGTAGCATCAATTTTGCATGTTGGTAATGACCAGGTCTAGGATATTGGAACCCCTGGTGGGACTATGGTTTAGTTGATCCAGGGCATTGCAATTTATGAATTCCAAGAACCATTGGGCAAAGGAATTGGTACACAAGTAGTTTTCCCAGTTAATGGCAGGGTAGTTGAAATCACACAGTATTAGGGTGTTTGGTTATATCTTAATATTTACCAGTATGTTTAGAAAGGTGTAGTGAGAATCTTGGGGCATGGTGGGGGATCTGTAGCAAGCTACAATTTGGATTGCAGTCTTACTTAGTGTTAGTTGAACCTGGAGAATTTCAGATGCATTGTGTTGGTCAACTAGCCTGGTGGTGTGAATAGCCTTGGTGAATATGGACACTTCTCCACCTTTAGTGTTTTGGTCCTGGTTTGGTGGCCAAAAAATGTGGTAAGAGTTGTAGCCTGGTAATGCAGGAGTCCTCTCTGGAGCCTTGAACCAGGTCTCAGTTATTGCACAGATATCGATGTTCTTCATTTTTAGGAGTGCCTCGAGAGAGTGCATTTTGAGGTTTAGACTTCTAGCATTGAGTAGCATTACCTTCAGATTTTGCATGCTGGTGCCTGTTATGGTGGTGGTTTTGTTCTTTGAACTTTGCCTAAAAAAGGCACTATAGGGGTGGCAAAAGCCTTAGCCAGTAACCTGAATCCCAGGAGTGACAGGTGCAGACCATCTCTGGCAAAGCATCATGGTCTGTTGATCATGTCATCCCAGGCAGGCAGATACTGGATCCGCTGTGAATGACACCAGAAGCTTAGCCAATTGTTGAAGTCAATCATTTTGTCCTTATACTATGGTATAATTTTGGGTGAAGGCAGGATGCTACTCAGGGCTAGGGTCATACCTGCCTGGGCTACATGATCTGAGAGCTCTTCCATGTCTTTTTTCATGTAGTCCAGGGAGATACATCTCAAGTCATTCACTCTAACATTGACAATGACAGAGTCATATTTGTACTTGTTGTGGAGTGACTTGAGTGCATAAATTATGTGGCGGATCCTGGCACCCAAACAGGCAGCTGACTGTAATTTTCTCCTTGTTCAGCCTGGTGAGTGGGACATCAGTGTGCCTGACTATAGAGTCACCTATGACAAAAGTGTTTGGCACGTTGTCTTGCCTTAGGGGCTGTTGTTGGGTGGCGCACTGGTGTTGTGAGCTATGTGACACTTTGGTTGTGACTGGTTTGCGTTTCAGGTTCGGAGGTCCTTGTTGCATGGGCAGGTTACTGTTAAGGGTTTCTGCATATGAGCGTTTACTGTTGCTGTGTGAGGGTGTTGGTGGTGTGGTTTAGAAGGACTATGTGTTGCTTGAGGTGTAGTGTGGGTGTTAATCTTCTCCTCTTGACTTTCTAGCACAATTTGTGGGGAGAGAACTTTGCTTCCAGTTTGGCTATGTAAGTGCATCTCTCGCAGGTTGCAGTGTTGGGTGGTAGGAGGAGAGGGTTGTCTATGTACATGATGCAATTGCTGCATTACCCCAGTATGCCCAGATTCACCAGGTGGAGAGGAGAAATCACAGGAAGCTGACTCTTGGACATGCCTGGTTTGGTGCTTTTTTTTTGTAAAGTACAAGAGCTTTTTTCCCTTACCTTAGCAAGGTACTTTTCAATTATATGCTGTTTAGTGCCTATGATTAATTTCTCCTTATTAACAAGGAGGGTTGAGTGATTGTATCAGTTTATGGCTTCCTAGAGCTTTCCAGCAGGTTTTGGAGTAAGTGCTAGTCACAGGGATGTTTAAAGGTAAGATGAAAAAAAATGGTTTATCCTAAACACTGCAGTGTGTACTAGAGGAGTTAGATGTGAAAGTAGGTAATTTAAGTTTTACCTGTCTAAAAAGTTAAGTTTTAGTGGAGAGCCACAATTTTTAAAAAAGCAAGATAGATTGAAAGGGGGTGGTTAATTTTGTATTCTGGTACTATGGAATACAGTAGGATGGCCAATAAATTTAAATAGTTGAAGGGAAGTGATTTCACAAAATGATAATTTTGCACTTACTCACACAAGCCAGTAAAAACAGAGAGGGAATGAGATATATGATCAAATTAACATAAGAGGCAGGCAACTAGAAAGACAGTGGTGTTTAAGAACACAACAATAACCGGGTGGAAGGGTGGGGAAAAAAAATTCTTCCTGACTCACAAGAGACAAAGCTGTGGTCTCTTTTCAAGTTTTAATATGCAGTTAAAAGCAGAATACAAGTAAAACACAAGGTAAAGAAAACAAATCATAGTATTCGAAATAGAAAAGACTCAGTAGGCTAATGGGGCAATAGTTCCCAGGGTCTGTAGTCGCTCCTCCTTTGTGGAGAGGGATGACAGTAGCGGTGCATCATTCTACATATAAGGCCTTTATAACAAGTATGTCAGGTAAATTACGTGACAGTTGACCAGTGCAATGTACCTGTTAGGTGTGTTATATGACACTATACCTGATAAAGCAACACATAAAACCCAGTATACCTATCTTAGCAAATATATACAAATACAAGTTTCAATGCCTAAGGCATGTACCATCAACCTTTCAGTTTTTACAAGGCATGTCAGATTAATTGCCTCATGTACACTAGAAGGCTTATTCACTCTGAACTATAACTGCAAAAGTGTTTCTGCTCATTTAGCTATACTCCTGCGATTATCCACTCTAGGAAACTTAGGTAACTGTTCCACACTGGAACATGCAAACATTCTACTCTGGTTACACACAACTTTAAGTGTACAAGGGGAATTATCTTGGCCCTTAACCTTAATAGCATATACATGTTCCATAACAAAACAGTATCAAGCTTGCCAGGGGCAGGACCATGGTCTTGGACACTCCTGATGGACATATAAAAAGGTGAGGGTGAGGTAATTTCAATACCACCGCATGTTGCAGCACAACAAGGTAATACCTGCATATATCTCACATGTACAATAGCTACTGCATTACTTGATGTATTGGTGGCAATCTTAGTATGAGTGTATAACTGAGTTTAAACCCCCCCCCCCAATGCACATAGACCTGACACCCATGTAAAGCTATGTACAGCCTGACAGAATGACTGTTATAGTATTACAATGGTGATCACAGTAAGCTTACCTGGATGCTCCTTTATTTATTTATTATTTTAACATTATTTTTACCAGGAAAAATCCAACTGGACACAACATGTCTGTTTTCAGTGGAGTCCTGGGGAGAAAAGCTCCAAGGAAGTTAACAGAGTTCATACATGGTTTAGATAACAATAAAAAAACTGGTATACAAGGTAAGAAAAACAAAGAAGTACAAGAACAATTCTGTAAAACAATAAGATACTTAAGCAATAAGATACTCAGGAGTAGAACCCCTATTTGCAATATTTACAAAAAAAGTACATATCAGGTGAGTATATCAGGGGAGAATATAGTGTATGCAATGGAGGCATACAGCGAGTCACTTATATGGAGTAGTGGGTCTTCAAGGGGGGGTCTTTGCAGTTACAGAGAGGGTTAGCATAGAGGTGTGAATTAAGAAGGCCCTTGAAGGTGCTTGTGTGACTTTGTAGCCTGTGTTCAGGTGGGAGGGTGTTCCATACTTTAGCAACATCATAAGAGAATAGGGCCTCCTCAGTGCTATTATTGCATGGGTTGATTTTAACCGGGTTTTTGTTACATGAACGTAGTTCCCTTTTGGGGTTGTGAAAGTTTAGTATGTCAGCTAGGGCAGGGCTCTTCCCCGAATGAAAAATAATTTGATGGGCTATGATCAGTTGGTGGTAGCATAGGAGGTTTGGAAATTCCAACCAGTGCAGTTTAATTAGGAATTGGCAGTGGTGGGAATGTGATTTATTATTGGCAGCGAACCTAGCTATTTTGTTGCAGCATGTGGAGAGTTTGTTCAGGTTAGTTTTGTTAATGTTGGTGAGGACTAGAGAGGCATATAGTAGTGTTGATAAGAGATGAGTTCTGGCTTTGTTGTTCTAGTTTCGGGGGTTAGGAATAGTATGCAACGATATAGGCAACCAAGTTTTTTATGGACTTTAGAGATAGTTTGGGATAAGTGTTTGTTGAATTTAAGTTGTTGACCAATAGTGATGCCTAAGAGTTTGGCCTCAGTTACTGGGGTGATGAGGGTGCCATTGGTTGACATGACGGTAAAGGTGGCGGAGGAGTGATTGATTGGGTGGAATAGTATTAGCTGTGTTTTTTTGAGGTTTAGTATTAGTTGGTAGTTATTTAGCCAGTTCTCTACCTCAGTTAAAGATTCCTGGGCTTTACTTTGTAGTAATTGGATGTTTGGTGCTGAGCAGATTAGAGTAGTGTCATCTGCATACTGGACGATGTTGGCTTTAGTGGTAGCTAGGTGGAGATTATTTGTAAATATGTTGAAGAGAAGGGGACCAAGGATTGAACCTTGTGGGACACTGCATGTGACAGGGAGTGGGGGGGATAGGGAGTTGCCCCATTTGACAGATTGTGACCGGTTGTTTATGTAACTGTTAAACCATTTTAGGGTGGAGTCATCGAGGTCGAGTTCTGCTAGGCAGGTGAGGAGTTTGCTATGGGAAACTGTATCAAATGCCTTGGATAGGTCTAAGAAGGTGGCAGAGACCAGCTTCCCTTGGTTCCTATGTGAGCTTATGGTATTGGAGAAGTTAATTAGAGCAGTGTTGATGCTATGGGAAGGTCTGAATCCATGTTGGGTTTTAGTTAGAAGGTCATTAGTTAACAGATGGGTAAGGATTTGGTGGTGGATACATTTTTCTAGAATTTTTGAGAGGGGTGATATGATAGCAATGGGATGTTAGCTGGAGAGGTCAGTAGATGGACCTCCCTTGTGGAGAGGGATGATATATGAGGTTTTCCATAATGAAGGAATGGAATGCAAGGAGACAGATCTGTTAATGAGTAGGTAGATGGGGTAGGCGATGGCCTTGGATGCAATTTGGAGATATTGAGCTGGGAGACTGTCGGCAGTTAGGGTGGCAGGTTTGAGTTTAGCTAAGAGATTTTGAATGGTTGTAGTTGGAACTGGGTTAAAAGTGAAGGGGGTGGAGTTAGTCTGGTAGTTTAAGGGTTGATGTTGGGTCAATGGTGATATAGCACTTACCAGGTTTAGTATTGAAGAGGTAAAGTAGTTATTAAAACTAGAGGCTATGTGTGGATCAGTACCTGTGATATCTGGGGGTTGTGTGGTGGCTTTACCAGGCTGGAGGATGTTGCTCACTGCACCCAGAATTTCTGTGGGTTGTTGTCATGTTTACTTTGTAGGGAAATATAGTAGTGTTTCTTGTCCAACCTAACCGGCTTTTTTGCTTTATTTCTGAGCTCAACAAAGCTTTGCCTAGTTACGGGAGTTTTGTATTTTTGCCAAGTTATCCAAGCTTTGTCTCTAGTCTTGAGTAAGATTTTTGTGGCTTTGTTTAACCAGGGGGCAGGGTTACTTCACAATCTTATAGTGTTTAGTGAGGCTAGTTGGTTTAAAATCTCTAGGAATTTGGCATTAAAGTATTCTACTGCATTATCCAGGGTAAGGGTTTT
Organism: Protopterus annectens; assembly: GCF_019279795.1. NCBI lineage: Eukaryota > Metazoa > Chordata > Ceratodontiformes > Protopteridae > Protopterus > Protopterus annectens. The sequence continues at coordinate 609,969,121 of NC_056726.1, forward strand.
TATGGCAGCCTAGTCAAAGGATTTTAGGGCTTCTGAGAATTGTTCTGGGGAGAAGTTTTTTTGGGAATGGATTTGTAAGAGAGCAGGGGTGTTAGCAGATTTTATTTTGTAGCAAACAAATAAATCCAAACCAGCCCAGAAGTTGAAAATGTTGAAACACAGGTGCCCAGTAGGAAGATAGCTAGAATAAAGAAACTGAACCATGACAAAGTAAAATCTTTTTTAATACAAAATGGTGAGCGCTTTCACAATAGTAGCCATTGCTTCATCAGACAGTTCATTCAAACAACAACAGCACTTAAATACTTTCATTCATTACTAATACACTACTGTCTGATGAAGCAATGGTTACCATTGCGAAAGCGCTCACCATTTTGTATTAAAAAAGATTTTACTTTGTCGTGGTTCAGCTTCTTTATTTCAGCTACCTTCCTACTGGGCACCTGTGTTTCAAGATTGTATTTTGTGCCAAAGGAGAAAGGCTGGGTTATGGTCACTGAGGGAGTCAGGTAGTATTCCAGATAGGTGGGCTGTATTGGGTTGGTTAGTCAGGATCCAGTCTAAGGTGGATTCTCGTTTGGTGGTTTTGTCAATTCTTGTGGGTGAGTGTATGAGTTGTATGAAATTATATAGGTTTATGTGGTTGGTGGCTATGGGTGAGTGTATAGTGTTCCAGTCTATGTTGACATCACCTAGGAGTAAAGTTTCTTGGGACAGGGAGTGGGAATCCCAGTGGAGTATAGATTCTAGTGTCTTAAGGTTGTCTCCTGGTGGTATATGAATGCTGAGTAGGTTTAGTTGTTTGTGTTGGTTTAGTAGTATTTTGGTGAATAGGGTCTCGGCAGTGTTGAAATCTGGGGTTTCTTTTTGAAGGAGCTGGACTTTTAAATTGGATTTGTAAAGAAGGGCAATGCCACCACCTTTTCTGTGAGGTCTATCAACTCTTAATATGTTGAAGCCAGGTGGAGTTATAGAGTTGCCTTTAATGTGGGTTTAAGCCATATTTCTGTAATCACTATAATGTCTGGGTTGTATACAGAGATAATTCCATGTAACTGTTCTATTTTATTTATGATACTGCAAATGAATGTCCTTTGCTGTGGACACTGTGGCACCCACCTCCACAATGTATGGTGTGATGGATGGCTGGGAGCTGTGTGTCCCTGGGTTCACCAGAAATTATTCAGTGGCCATGAATGGTTGTTCCATTGCAGGCCCTCTACCGGTGATGGCACAATCCCTGGCAACATCAACTGCTCTTTGTTGTGCAGCATTCACCATGTCTGTAGTGTGGTGTCGAACCTGCTCATATGCCCTGTCCTGGTGGACAGTGTCATTCACATCCTGGACAAGGTCTGCCCACAATGCAGCCCACTGCTCCCTGTTATGCCTCCCCCTGGATAGGAGGATGTGATGATGCTGCCATAGTCCTTAAAGTATTAGTTTATTCTCTGCATCTGAAAAGGAGGCATGGTGTCTACAATACATTAGTCCTGAAAGACACCAAAAGGGAAATACATTACAGGATCAAATACATGGATGTCTACTATGTACAGATACAGCAAGAACAAAATGACTGGTATTATCCACTGCTTGCTCACACATGTCATACCCTACAGTGTGACAACAAACTATGTGTGTGGATACAACTGAAATAGTATCATTACTGAGGTAGATCCCTGTGTGCCATGAGAGATTCTGCTGTATGATCATACACTCAGCACTCTAGTCCACTGTGGTATGTCCCCTAAGGCCAGCCATGCAATAATATGTCATAATACCAGTGCCAGACAAATAGCAGTTTGCTATTATGACTACTATATAAGGACAGTCCAGCAACACCAATGTGCCACAATCATAAAAGACAATGCAGCCCTGATATATTGTACATTCCCTGTATGTGTAAGACAGCAGGGTATTAATGACATATCATTACCACAGGTCTAAGACAGGCTTAGTGCTGTAATACCTATTCTCCATACCTCTATCCTCCCATGTGCATTCTGTTATACACAAAAAAAACAGTTACATACCTGGTGGAGTGCAGTACTCCTCTGTTGAAATGTGCTGCTATTAATGTTTCACAGAGGTGTGCTTTGTGTGAGGAAAGTCGCATACAGAATGTTTCCTGATAGCCAGCTGCATGCATTTTAACATGCTACTTATTATAGGTTCATAGGTGTGTACTAGGCTAATCACTCTGGAACCTTTACAAGCCTAGCCCATAGAAGTGCCCTGGTATCATGCCACCCGCTGTTAGCTCCTAGTATCAAGTAGAGCCACTGGAGTGATCCCCGGGGTGAACTTTCTATTTCCCATCCACCCATCAAGATTTCTCTTGAAAAGGGTCAGTGAGGTGCTCTGCTTGACATGTATGAGAAGTCTATTCTAGAGCATGGACAGTCTCTGGGTTATGAACCTGTCCCTCCAGCATGTTCTGTTGATTGTGTAATGAGGTTGAGGTCTCTGGAGCGTGTGGTGCAGAGGGATTGGAATTTCTTTAGATGTAGCATTTCTAACAGAGCTGGGTCAGTCATGGCTTTGTAAGTCAAGTAGAGATTGCCTCTTAATAGATGATATGAAACAGAGAATAGTGGAGCTTTCTAGTCTGCCCATGTAGGACATGTGTTTAAGGCCTAAGATCCTCTTTGTGAGGTACTTTAGTGGCCTTTCCAGCTGTTGCATGTGTCTAGTGAGGTACATGCCAAATGGGGCATTATATAAAATGATTGGTCTAATGAGGGAAGAGCAGAGTTAGATGATGACCTCTTTCTTCCTGGATGAAAAACCCTTAGTAATGAGATGTGCCACATAGAAGGATTTTTTGACCAAAGTAGCAATGTAGTGGTCGAAAGAGAGGTTGCTGTCAACCTATGTCCCCAGATCTCTTATAACATCTTCAGTGTTCAGTGGGCTCCCATTGATGTGGTAATTAGTGAGAACTGAGTTTTTCCCAAAGGGGACGATGCATTTTTTTGGCATTAAGCTTAAGGCCATGGTTTCAACACCAGTCATTGGTCTCAGTGAAGCCTTTCTGTAGGATGTCTACATTACTTGGGGAGTTAATAACGGCTCCCAGCTTGCAATCATCTGTGCACTTGGTCAGCTGGTAATTGCCTCTAAACCAACCAGTGACTCCGATATGCTAATTGCAGTCAAAACAGCTAAAATGTACATTAGCCAATAACATGCAACCACTGTGAAATATATAAGGCCTTCATGTAGAACAGAGCCCCTTTCTTAGTTGTTGAGATGGACATTACTAGGGTGAGGAAACTACATCATCACAGAGTGTAGGTCTATAGCAGAAACCTTTGCACAGAGCTATGTGTACTACAGACTGCAACTTCTGCTGCAGGTAATAGACATAGGCAGAGAGTGTGATCACTTTGGAGGACGACAAGCAGTAGGTCTATCTATGTCAGCTGTGTCAGCCTTGTTGTAGAGGCAGATCCAGGCAAGGGTACACTTTACACTCCAATTATGGCACATGTTTAAGGTGCGTATGTTAGGCAACTGTGTCAATAACAGGGTATTGGTGACATATAGTATGCTATAAGGATGTGTGAAGTGTGTCACTACCTATAAGCCTGTGACTTCCAGCACTGAAAAGCAGTTATTTAATTTGCAGTGCTTTGTGTGGATAATGAGTGCATGAGTCATTCATTAATTACTGTCTTCACAATAATGCAATTGAAATGCAACACAACATTGGATTTGAACCCAGGACTGTGTGTGGCAGAATGTACTGTATGAAAGACATTTAACAGACTGAGCTGCTGAGCCATTACTGCTGCAGGTGTATTTGCAAGATACACATACAGACCCACGGTGGTGGTGCTGCGGTAGTGTTGTCGCCTCACAGTAATGATGCTGTCCGGTTCGATTTTCAGCTAGAGCGTCTTCTGCATGGAGATATGCGTGAATGGGCATACCTTCGTTGAAGGTTGTGCATCAGGGCTGGTAACTCGGCACGTAAAAAATCAACTACCAATCATTAGCGGACCGGAGTTCTGCTGTGGCGACCCCTAACCGGGAAAAGCCGAAAAGACACAATATATGTGCACACATACAGGCTGTGACAAACATTTTCTATATCCATAAGTATGTACATGGTTTTATATGGATGCATTTTTGCACCAGCGTCCCAACTGAATATGTATTTTGCCATGAATGTCTTAGCAAGTGATTTTCTACATTTTGCTGATAAAAGGGCACATTTACCTCCTATCACAGACCTCAGTTACATCCATTATCATGTCTTTGGCTGTCTAGTGGTATACTATTGCCAAGCTAGAAACAACAAATGGTGTTACTGCCAAAATTCAGCAAGACAACGATACCACACCAAGAACTTTATTAGATAAAGCTTTCGGGTCTACACCCTTCATCAGTATAAATCAATACAATAAATCAACATTTAAATAGGAGAACATAAAATCACATGCTTCAGCCCATCCCACATCCTAATTAACAATCAAGCCTAAAAGTAATACAACACTCATAAAATACTATATAAAAATATATATATATGTGTGTATATATATATATATATATATATATATATATATATATATATATATATATATATATGTGTGTGTGTGTGTGTGTGTGTGTATATATATGTGAAAATGACAATTATAGGACTCATCAGCTGGGGTTTATGTTTTTTAACAAGGAGCCCAACCATGACCCTGGACTCCTGAAGACCCCACCTCTGAGCCTGAAAGCATGCACCTTTGCCAACACTGCCAGCCATACTAAAATTTGATTGAACTCCAATGAGTTTTGCAGAATTCCCACCTATTGTGTTTTCACACGTCATTCGGCAACATTGAAAAAAAGTGCCACTTGACTTAGCAGCACACAAACCAGCTAAGTGAAGCCAAACAGCATGAAAACTCGTGGAACTGTGGTTTTAGTGAGGCTTAGCACTGCACAAACATTGGTAGCCATTAGCATGTTTATGCATTGCTTAGCATGAAGGAGCAGTGCTTTGCAGAGCACAGCAGTGCCAAAATTCACAGTAGCTTCATAAAATTGCATTAATTTATAGGCATTTTCTGCCTGCAATGGGCTCAAACCAAGACCTATCACACATAAGACTGTTACTCTACCCATGTAGCTAGTTGGATGATATAAAAACTAGTATACCTTCATGTATACTACTAGACTACCTGTTACCTTTGCTGAGCACCTCGCTGTGCCACACAAACATGCTTAAACATACCTATAAACAAATAATGAATTATATCTGGTTTCTATTTTTAGATTTCTAGCAGGTGTTGGCCATGTATGTATGAGCTCTGCTTGGCTCTGCTGTGCTCCATGCCATGACATGTAAATGAAAATTAAAAAAAAATAGGCAAACTAAAAAATTTAATTATGATAATTAATTACATCTGGTTTCTATTTTTAGATGTCTGCCAGGTGTCAGTTGTTTATATGTGACCACAGCTTGGCAATGCTGTGCTCTTCACCATGCAAACATGCAGTGTAAAAAAAAGTAATTAAGAAAAACACAACACATCATAAAAATGACATATTATACAGTTGACACACTTCACAAAATTACAACAGTGGTGAGGAGCATTACAGGGAGCCTCACACTCATCTGCAGCCACGGGTAGCTGCTACACCTCTCCCTACACTGATTTAATATCCATGTTCCTTGGCTCTCCCTCAGCAGTGCACCATCACTAACTTACATGGCGTGCTACGGAGGGGGAACTGTGGCCATGTACACGAATATATTCTGTGTAGGGTCTACACTTTGTCTACACAGATTTTATCAAATCCTGGAGAAAGACTTTATTCTTGTGGTTGAACACCTCTTATTCAACTAGATGGAAAAAAATCATGAAATCATCTGGTTATAATCACATCAGTCAATGTCACTGCAATATTCAGAGTTGGCATCTAATAATTTCCTCAGGATAGGGAGAGAATATACAACCTTTGATAAAAAGAAATATATAAGCTCTAAATGTATAACAGTTGCATTAAAATTATACAATAATTGTCTAATAAGAATCCAGATATCGAGGAATGGATATTTTTGTTATACCCTATTGCCTGTACCCAGGATTATATGATTATAGGCTCATAGGTTCATAGGTTCGTACTAGGCTATCTGCCCTAGGGCATTTATAAGCCTAGCCAGAGTGTGTGTGGCTTTCACCACCCCTTAGGATGAGTATACTAAGCCCTTTTAGGGTTTAGTTTACTGTGCCTCTGTCTAGTAGTAACACAGAGATGACCACTGGGGTAAACCTACGATCTCCCATCCACTCGTCGAGATTTCTCTTGAAGAGAGTCAGTGAGGGGCTCTGCCTAACATGGACTGGGATTCTGTTCCAGAGTGTAGACAGCCTCTGGGTTATGAATCTGTCCCTCCAGCACATCCTATTTATTTCTGTGGCCACAATCAAAATTATTAAAGAAAAGGAACTAATCTATTTGCATCAACTGTTTCATACTGATAAACTTCTATCAATGGAACACGTTAAAGATAAATTCAACTTGGACAGTAATATGTGGCTAGCAATAGAGCATCTAAGGCAATATGTTATAAATAGATTAGAGTTAATGAGTCCAACCATTAGACAAAATGTTCTTAAATTTATTGAATATCTGATTTACTTAACACATCATACTGTTCAAGGAAAGGTTACTTATCAGAAATTTATAAAATAATTAAAAGCACAAAAACATATTACAAAAAATTTTTTTTGGATTATTATAAAACAATTAATAATCAAGCTCCTGATGATAATGAGAAAAAATTAATACTTGTTTCTTCTAAATGTACTTCCCTGTCAATCCAATGGAAGTTATTTGTATGGAAATTTCTTCAAAGGTCTTTTCTAACACCCCACAAGTTAGAATTAATGTTTAAATAAGAAACCGACTGTTCGAAATGTAAAGCAAAATTGAAGACAGATTGGCAAGACATGTTTTTTGATTGTCAATTGCTTAAAACATTTTGAGATAAGGTGAATCATTTTTTTACAAATAGTTTTTAATTATGTTTTAGCTGTCTAAATCTTTAATGCTGTTTAATGCTGCCATTCCACAAAGAAAAGAGCAAAAAAATAGAGCAAAGTTTTTACTCCTATGGATCTTCCTTGCCATTGCTTGCAAGATAATGCAACATACTGAAAGAGTGAAACATCACCAGCTTTTAAAGACTTCAGAAGCATTGTGCTGTCTGTATCTCCGATGGAATTATCAGCTATCAGAAAAAGAACAGAAATGAACACTTATTACAACACCTGGCAAAAAGTGGTGGAAATTCCAGAGAAAAATGACAGATATACTTTATGATGTCATCTTATACTTTGAAAACGTTTTTTTGATCACTTCAATTTAGGCACTCATGTAAATAGTTTGTTTTGTTGGCTTGTTATGTATTTTTAAACTGTTATATGTGTTGCTAACCGATAATGTATGTTTAGTTTTCTATGAGATAGTAGCGTGGGTTTTCTCTGGGTGGTCCGGTTTCCTCCCACATCCCAAAGACATGCAGTAGGTGGATTGGACACTCTAGATTAGCCATAGGTGTGAGTGTGTGCATGTGTGTGCCCTCTGTGGAAGGTTGGGCGCCGAGTTGGCAACTCGACACCATAAAACTCCACTGCCAATCATGAACGGACAGGTGATCCTCTGTGGCGACCCCTAACTGGGAAAAGCCGAAAGAAGAAGAAGAAGTTTTCTATGAGATAGTAAATCATATTCTTGTTAAATAAAAATTCAATAATTTTTTTTTTGGAAAAGAAATACCTCAAACAAATTAAACTAAGTACGCTTGCTGCAGATGGAATTCCTGGTGATTTCTTAAAAAGAGCAGCTAGTTCAATTTACTTTCCAGTATCCGTTCTCATAAATAGATCTATTTAGGAATCACATATCCCAGCCTTATGAAAAAAAAAACCCACATCATCCCACTTCACTGGAGAGGTAACTCCAATGATATATATATAACATTAGACCTATTGCTGTTCTCTCCCCTCTTTCAAAAATCCTTGAAAAATGCATTCATAATCAACTAATGACTCATTTACAAACTAACAATATCCTCACCCCAACACAACATGGCTTCAGACCAGGGCATAACAGTGTTTACTGCTAAAGTGCACATATGGTGTCTGTATGCCCATATATTGTTTTGAGAACACACACACACACACACACACACACACACACACACACACACACACACACACACACACACACACACACACACACACACGTGAAGTACATGTGCATACATTCATACATACATATATTACTGCACAGATGTACATGTGCTTGTTTATAAAACATTGTATACAAATGTACAAGTTTGTATGAATATGAATGCAATCATATTGGATAATGTGTGCATGCTGGGTGTTACTATTTTAGATTGCCTGCAACAACTGAATTTTTACATTTACTTATTTTCCTCTTCCTCCTTGTTATTTCCTGTGTTGTCTGAAATGTATTTGTGTTTATGAAATATATTAATTCATTGCGTTTTGTATTACACTTTCTTCTACTGTTCTGTAGACACGTCCTGATAAATACATATACATACATATATCTTACTATACTGCTGTTCTGTACTGTGTCACTGTGATATTGTAGTGTTTTTGTGTGTGTGTGTGTGTGTGTGTGTGCGCGCAGAGGGGGGTGGATTCCATTTTGCTGGTGGATAGATATATGAAACAGTATTTATAAGTACTTTTACATTTTATTGGATTAGATGTCTGTCCTTGCTATACATCATACAACATATATAACAGTCATGCCTCATATTCTACATCAATATACCACTATCATGTCAATATGCAGTGGTCCCTGTCACTTTCTAACATACAAATTTTTTGTCATATTCCCATATATGTGACAACACTTGTAAAGAGTAAGGATGTTAGACACAATCTTTTATCACTTTACCCAGATCAACATTCTTTGTATGGGCCTGTAATCATGTACAAACCTTTTTAGTAGTGGTATTATTTATTATGCTTCATATTAGTCGCCACTTGAGCTTTTGCAGTGGTATTCATGGTGTTTATTCATTTTATGGCTTACAAAACACTTGGCAGTCTATACTGAATGACCAGAAATGATCTTTCATCTACTATTGTGTCTCTTCACTTCATCATTACGTGTTCCTGCTTAGCTCTATACCTTATGTTTTAAACTGCTTTTCTGTTGACTTTTCTGAATCCTAGTCCACATCCCTAAGATGTGAAAAGACATTCTTCAGCATGATAAAATGTGTACTCTATTGAACTATTATATATGTTTTCAGTATAAGATAGTTCTAGCCTTTGAATTATTGGAAATACAATGCTTAACAGAATAACTGGCATACTAGCCATTTGTACAGCTGAAAACTTTGATGCACTACAGAATAATCTGATGCACCTAGTAAGATAAAGCAGCAAGTAAACTGTAGTCTATGCACAAAATAAAATAATAGGAATAATTTATCAGTGATAGACACATTCAACATGCAGGTAAGCATTTCACTTATAAAATGATTTTGGAAGAAATGAAGCTTAGTTAGTGACACTCACAGTTTGCCAGCTAATATTTCTTTTATTCTGTCTTTACTGAAGTTTAGTAATCATGCATTTTAAAACCATACATCCTAATGCCCACACTGTTATGGCAATAGTGTTTAAAATGCTTACAGCATTTTCATCATGTATATAAGATATTAACAATGGCACAGCACATGTAATGTTATGGTATCATTTCGGATAATGCCACCTCATAAAACTTCTTGTTTTTTAAACCAAATCTACAGTCATTTCCACCCCTCTCACCACTCTGTCTGGAGTAGTGATTCACCTTTTCAGGGCAGTGATTTATAATCAGGAGAACACAATAAAGTTTAAATCAACAGAGTCATGCTCCGACACCCATGCAGTAATGAGACAGTAGGGGAGGTTTTCTTATTGATTAATCTTGGTGTATAATTTCAATAAAACCCTTAGTTGACCAAAACATTTGTTTTCACTCCCATGTAATTATTGCAAAACTATTCTTTCTGATTACATTACTGAGTCTTAATGTAGAAAAGTTTTAAAAGTTCAGCAAAGATTTTAATTAACTAATTAACTTCTGTATGTTACAAATTAAAGCAACGCATTGTTATGGGCTTTCTACAAGAGTTGTAGCAGACAAATGCTGTTCCTACTGCTGTTGTCTGAAACAGTCCCAGCATGCTTTGATGTACAATAAATTATGTTAATGAAATTCTAGGGATTCTGCAGACATGCTCACTGAAATTATACCATGTTTTCCACAATATAACTAAAACACACACATGTGCATGCAAATAAATGTGCATTTATGTGATATTTATATTTCTTGATAGTAAATAGATAAATACATAGATAGCAACAGAATGATTGATTAAGGAAACCACATATATGCTTTTGTAATGCATAGTGCATGGACCACACACAGCTTACAGAAGAATGAGGAAGTTTAGGCAGTGCTATTACTACACTTCAGTAACTCTGGATCAGAGGGAAGATAAGAATAGAGAGTAAGCACTGAGACTTTGTAGAATGAATTGGGAGTGGTTGTGGTAACTCATATAGTTCTTTCTCTGATTTATTAAGCTGGGCTTCCTGTCATCACAGATAAGCATGACTGTATGGGGGAATAGTTTGCCATTGCATTTAGGAAAAATTGGATGAATCATGCAATGAACAATGGCACCTACAGCAAATAATGGAAGTCTACATATATTTATTCTAAATTTAGACAATGCTAAGTACAAATAAATGTTTATTACCCAGGTGCAGGATGAAGACAGTCATCTTCTATTGCTACTCTACTATTCGGCTATCTATGTATCCATCCATTTATCTATACACACACACACACACACACACACACACACACACACACACACACACACACACACACACACACACGCACACACACACACATATATCTATTTCATTACACACTATCAAGCATGCCCATACTCTACACATTCAATTACAATTTGCTCAAAAGTATACAAACACACACACTCATTGCATTCTAAAAGCACAAACCACAGCACTTATTCCTACATAACCTACAAGCATATGCTTAAACCCCACACCACAGAGACATAACAACAATGCACAAATATTAAAAACAGTTATTTTTGTACAGGATCAAACAACCCTACTCCACTACACCCCAACAACTTTATATAGACCAACACCAAGATCCCACAATAGCAGAGAAAGGTTACATTCCCAGTCCCTGTTATAGTGTGATCTCTCATTAGACAGTAATAGCACATTTACTGTAGCATGAACCACCCCAATCCTGGCTAAAACATAAGTTTAATAACTTGTATCTGTCAACAGTAGGAAAACAGCTCAAAATGTTCAATGAGCTGTGCTCTCCATCACCTGAAGTGGTGTGTGTGTGTGTATATATATATATATATATATATATATATATATATATATATATATATATATATATTCAGAGAGAGAGAGAGAGAGTGAGCTGGAGAGGTGTGTGTTTGTGTGCCTGTGTGCATGTGTGTGTACGCACCTGTGTGAGTCTGTTCGTTTATGCCTATGTGTGCAACATATGCACTAGAATAAATATTGCAATTAAATAAATTGTGCCATACAAAGTAATGTCATGGCACATTAACAGATAAGCAAAGTTAGTACTACTCTATGAGTATAGTCAGTAGGTCATTATACAGCAAGTTTGTAAAATACTGCATCCCAACCTGTTAAAACATGTTGTATGGCTATAGCAGAAGTTGCAGTGTCTCATAGCTAAGAGATGTCATCTTTAAAGAAAGTAATAAAACAGGTAAACAAATTATCAACCAAAGCCCAGTTTATAATCACAACAAAGAATTCCAGAAAGTAAATTATGATGGATTTATTAATTTCTCATATAGTTAAGCCACTTGTCTTTGCTTTGTGACATCATCATGTGCAGCGTGGGTACCTGTCTCAGTATTACAACCTGCAGTGCATACTGCTTAGTAACTACCATTTTCTTATAATTAAGAAGTCAATACCACTTAATTTGCATAAAGGAAGTGGGTAGTAGGTAGCTAACCACAATAATGATATCCAATTAAATTTGCTTTTGTCTAGTGTAGTTAACAAAACACATAAAAACAATATATTATTTTCAAGACTGGCAGCAAGAAAAACAGCATATCTTTACTTGTGGAAACTAAACTCTAATAGTCATGGCTTCCCCCACATTGAAGCTTCTTACAGCTGCTGCCCTTCAAAGTTGTGAACTGTGACCAACATAAGCATGGAAGTGTAATCAGACCCCATGAGTCTATCTGAAAGGAGTTACATATGTGGTTAAAGCCATGATAGAAAATACTAGAATATCAGAAGCTTGATAGACGAATAGCATTAACTCTTTCAGGCTCCTGTAGCTCTTCTGGAGAATTATTTTTCTGGAGTTGGCTAAATAGATCAAAAACAACATTGTATTCAATATTCAGTGTATGGTCTGAATCACAACCAGACACTGGTCAACTTTTTAGTTGTGAAAATATTTTATTATGACATTTTTAGGCTCTGAGAACAGAAACTTTGTGATGGAACAAACTCAACAAGAAACCTTTTGTGTAGCGATTGAATTCCTCTCATGTTTGGTAAAATACAACTATGGAAACGTAATCAAGTCAAAGGTTTTCTTCTCACTATCTGGTGATGCTATGAATGTTTTCCATTGCTTCACTGACTCTTTGTTCTTTGACTATAGCAACCATAAAAATAATTCTGGTACCAATGGTAAATTTGGAGGCCTTTCTGCAGCATTATTTTGACTGTTGAGCACATGAGATATTTAGGTCCACAGTTTTTTTTCCTCATTCAGCAGGTACTTTATATGCCTAACCTAATACTGAACAGCAACCTGCGAGATCCCATAGAATGAAAAATAAGAAGACCATCACCGGGTTTGCCTGTGTTTTGATAATATCATCATTTGCAAAGATCAGAAAAGTATTTAATGACTAAATGATCTGGGTGGACCTTACTCCCATCTTAATCTCCTTCTGTCCGATTTCAGCCATCAAGAGGCAGGTTGGTAACTAGTTACTTAAACTTCTGATGCTATGGATTGTTTCCCTTGTGAATGTAGTAGTTGCATGTTAATAAGCTAAGCCAAACGTATGACCTAAACTTAACTTTACAAATCTGCTGAGAGGAATAAATAAAGACCACAAGACAAGGGACCACTAAAAAAATTGGATCAGAAGATTGATAACCTGGTCAAATGTGAAAAATAATAAACATTTGAGTACAAACTAAGAGGGTTGGGACTGGGTACGCTTAAATGATGCTGCACTTTTTGTCTATTTTTATGTGTGCATGTGTGTCTCTCACTCTCTCACTCTCTGTCTTTCTTATCTACTCTGTTTAGTTTGTTATCGCTGCCACAGACTGCACTGTACTGGCTAAGAGCTCCTTATGAACTGATATGTCAACTGAGAAGATGCAGTATTTTAGCATCTAATTATGAGCATTGAAGAATGAGGAAAGAAGTATTTTTCTCTCATTTTTTATTATTACATTTTTTGGTTTTATTATTCTATGGATACTTGTTCAGATCAAATGTACATAGTGTATATAAAGGGTTGTAATAGTTGTTATCACTGATGACTGCAATGTTAAATATCATTATATTTGGAAAATAATAAAAATTATTTGAGAAAAAAATAGAATGAGAAAGAAGAACATTGCAGACTGTTATCCTAAACAGCGAAATCAGGAAGGGCTAATTTTAAGTGATGCTTGAGCTGAATGTGCAATCAGTGGTTCCCCAGTGGAGTAGAAAGTGGCTATTTTTGAAGGCTTGAGATGGACTAGACTTAACATTAAATACTGGCTGATGGGTAAGTATCAAAGATATGTGATTCTTTGCTGGTCTCTGTGTTTGTTACTTTATGACTGTATAGACAGGTTAAAGAGATCCTTGTCAAGATTATTGACAAAGCAAAGGATTCATTAGTATATAAAGTCAATGAAACTGCAGTAATGGAAAGGATATATTATGTTATAATGTTGGGTGTTACAGTGAGTATACAATATAAGAGGCTGGGAGAATGTGTAAGTCCTGATTTCTGAGATGTGCTATGAACATCAATGTAGCATATTGATAGAGGATTGTGAATTGGAATGAGTAAATTTGGAGAAGGATGAAACTAGGAATATAAACATGTATATGGTATATATGGTATAGAAAAGGGTAAAGATAAATACTTAACTAAGTGTCTAGGGAGGGACAAGTTAGTATAGGATTAGAGCTGAGGACTCAAAAGCCAAAGTCTCTAACACCGAGCTCATGCAAGATAGCTCTGATGAAGGCTCTGAGGTCTTGGCATCTAGTCAACAGTCCTAAGTTGGCCTGTGCCCTGACATTATCAGAGTCAAATTGTCAGATCAAGTACCATGAATGCTAAACCAGGACTTGAGGTTGGCACTGAGGGATCAGACCCCAGGTTCAAGACTGGGCCTGAAACCAACAGTGCTGTAATCCACACTGGGGAAGAGGTAGAAGAGGGGATGCAGGGATGGCCCTATCCACTTTTTGAACAGAAGGGGATGGGATAACTCCCATCTCAATCTGTGACTTCAGGAAGGTCCTCATCAAGCAATCCACATCTGCCTCTGAAGTACTCTCGTAGGACCAGATGTAACAAAAAGATAAAGTGGAGGATGGACGAGAAGGGATCCTGCAGAATTTCCTCTCAGATGAAGCCTAGCTTAGGAGCCTGTTAGGTGACTTCTGAAAAGGAATTGTTTTTGTCAACTATATAGTCGATGGAGTAGAGTGTGTCAGCATCAAAGCCAAAACCATTTCTGTTCATGGAATTTTCAGAGATGAAGACAGTTCTAATTCAACTGGGTATCTTTTCCTGGATTCAGATTCCTAAGATCTATGCTGCTCCATAGATATATAGTTCTTAATAGAGTCTGGATCTGGGAGGCCAAAGGCCCTTAATTATAAGCTTGTTTCTGGGATCTGACAACACTCTGGGCCCAAAGACTTTACATATAGAACAATGTAGTATTAAATGGTCCACACCTAAATACACTACACACAGCTAGTAAGTCTCTTAAGGAAGGATTTTATGCCCGCATTTATGACATTAGACCGCGGTGGTGGTGTTGCATTAGCGTTGTCGCCTCACAGTAAGACGCTGTCCGGTTCGATTCTCAGCTAGAGCGTCTTCTGCATGGAGACATGCGTGAATGGGTGTACCTTTGTTGAAGGTTGTGCATCAGGGCTGGTAACTCGGCACATAAAAATCAACTACCAATCATTAGTGGACTGGAGTTCCACTGTGGCGACCCCTAACCGGGAAAAGCCGAAAGACACAACAACATTTATGACATTTCCTAAAACTTTTGTCCTTATCTTTATCCATGCCAAAGGATGAACTATCCCCAAACACACAACTTCCAAAGCCCAACAGTAAAAGAACAGCATGACACTGAGAAACTGACAAAAAGGCTATTCTATATGAATAAATGTGCATGGAAAATATACAGAAATAATTTACCACTACTTAAAAAAAAAAAAAAACAAGAAAGGTGACAGTGAAGAAGCTCCAAAAGGTGAAAATAACTGAGGAAGAAAAGGGGCTAATTCATAACAGAGGTCAGCAATAAAGATCTATTAAACATTAACTATCCAAAACAATATTTAAAATCTTTTAGCAAGCTGTTAAAAGAAATAATTGAAGAAAAGGACTTAGCTGACTCACCAAAGAGCGATCCAAGGCTGTTCATGGTGAGGTAACTTTGGCCATTGATGCATGATGGGAAATAATTCTTGAATGGGCTTGGGGCTGAAGCAATAGTTTTGCAAAGTCATTTCTGAAAAATGTCTTAAGGACTCATAAGTTGGATAGGACATACTGAATGAAAAGGATCCAAACTTAGCCCATCATAAGTCTGTATAACTAATGTCAGACAAACAGCCATGCTCAATGCTCAAATCCTGGGTAAAGGACTGACTTATACTGAAAATCTTGTCTGTGGAAAAGCATTCAGTTTTCTCAGACTTTCGACAACAAAATGCAGGAAGTTAAGCAGGCAGGGCTGCACAACCTGTTGACCTCCCGAAAGAGTGCAGTCAGATTGTTAGTTACTGTTGAAATCTCATTAGACAGTCAAATGTTTAATTACAGTTGAGATCTCTTTAGACACAAATGTGGCCTTGTTCCAAGAGATCTCCATTTTGTGCAGGCAATAATGTTTATCTAAAATAAATGTATGCTGAAGGATATGAGAACTGCCCCAACATCCACTCTAGCATATGTATTGACCTCAACTTATAGTCAAACTATGGTTCCTGTTTACCTGTAACCCTCGGATTGTACTA
Source organism: Protopterus annectens (assembly GCF_019279795.1). Lineage (NCBI taxonomy): Eukaryota > Metazoa > Chordata > Ceratodontiformes > Protopteridae > Protopterus > Protopterus annectens. The sequence continues at coordinate 609,985,513 of NC_056726.1, forward strand.
ACTGGGGAGACATGATGCAGAGCACCAACAACTGTATCATTACATGTCATCTGTAGTACATTTGGGTCAGCTGTGCAATTCACATCAAGGACATAGTCTAGGACTGAGCATCTTAAAATCATTACATCTGACCAGCAGAATTCTGGAATGTACCAATGCAAGGCTAGGCCTGATGTAAACTATCTAGTGACCTGACCAGGAATCAGTTTTCACCAACAGAAGATTAAGTGCAATAAATATCTAGATGTATGTGTTGCAATGAAACTTACTGAATGAAGCCAAAGATCTTCAATAACCCTAGTAATTACAGGTCCTGTTATCAGCCCAAGTAGTGGAATTCCCCATAATTAACTACCAAAGGACCAACTAGATTGATGTGAAGTCTTGTAGAAATTCTCCCCGGTAACCTGGTGGGCAGACCACAAAAAAGAATATGCGGCACACTCTTGTACTCCAGACATATTCTAAGTTATTATATCCCACTGCCTCACTCTTCATCCAGCCCAAACTCATAGAATAGCAAACAGACACTTCTTAAGTAGCATTCTTCTGCCTGGGATATGAGTTACATGAAGGCTTAGTGGAACACAATATTTAAGGTAAGGCCCCAAGAATTCATCCAGCTATATGTCCATGAAGAACAGCTGGTCAGCCATATGAATGAAATTGGCTATAACAGCCAGATTGCTCCTGAACAACCTGGCATTACATATCATGGCACTAGAAAGAATTCCATGAAAGCAAGCCCTACTTATTGATTTGGTGACAGTCCAATACTCAAGGTACTGTCATGAGGCAGGCAGGAGCAGTATACTCATGACAGGAGATCCACATGATAAGTACACTTTACTCAAGAAAAAGATACACAGGACAAATAAATAATGTACAAACTAAAAAGAATTTAAAATGCAAAAAACACAAATGGAAGGTAAGGAAAAAAGAAACCCCAAAAAAATAAGTATCATTATGCTATAATAACAATTAAGCTGTTACTCTGCCATTTAAATCCACTGTAAACAGAATAGTATATGCTACAGCTAAAAAAAGGTAATGCTTGTGGTACTTCTCCAGATCATATGTTTAAAATTTACCACAATTAATTCTGGAATGCTAATTAACTAACTGCAAATATGAGTGTGCTAATAATACAGTCAACCAAAAATACAAGAAGTCCCAGAAACACAAGTGTTACTATGCAGAATAAACTGGCTCTGAAATTCAAAAATTTATCAGAAAAAAACAGTTTGAGCACACCTCAAATCTCGATACTGAAAAATGCACAAAAACTCAATGTACACAGCAATTCACTTGACTCCCCAATCATAAGAAGATATAAAAATCAAAAGAGACAAATTAAAAAAGCATCTAGAAAAGCTAAGTCAACAGAAGTGTCCCAATATCTTCTCTTTGATTGGCTCCTGTAGGATTATGTAGATCATGTGACCATCGTTACAGTTAACTTATGTGCACATTAATTGCATTACTAATACGAGGGAAGCAATATCAGTTTTGTCATTCCCATGCCTTCACTGAAGATGGATGAGCAGGCATAGCCTCATCAGTACTACACAAACACACACACACACACACACACACACACACACACACACACACACACACACACACACACACACACACATGCACACACACACACACTTATATAAATATCACACTATACCTTCCTCAAAGTGTATAGTATAATTACATACCAAAATTCTTGTTATAGGTTAGTCCACTGTAAAACATACAGATGTGCTTGTTACTAGGCTGAACAAGGAAAGAGTGATGGTTAATTGCTTGTCTAGTGGCAGGATCCATCAAATCAAGCAAGCACTCAAGTCCTTGTACAACAAGTACCAGAATGACTCAGTCTGTCATAGTTCACGCTGGTGTCAATGACTCCATGGAATATATGAAGAGCGACATGATGGAGCTGTCAGGTTATGTGTCCAAGGCAGGAATGAGCCTAGCATTGAGCAGCATTTTACCTTCTCAAAAGGATGTTGCTTCAATCTGAGCAAAAAATATTAACTTCAATAACTGTCTTAATTGTTGGTGGCATTCAAAGAGGGTTCAGTATTTGTCAACCTGGGAGGATATGATCAACATACCATGCTGCTTAGTTGGGAATGGCCTGCATCTGTTCTCTTTAGGGTTTTGATTATTTTTTAAGATGTTGTCCACCCCCATAGTGCCTTTTCTGTCAATGCTAACCAGATAAACCTACCAATATAACAAAACAAGCAAAGGAAAATATGAAGGTGTTACTGATCAATGCTCAGAGCCTGAACAAGAAACTTCACTCTCTAGAAGCCCTTCTCACCCTGGAGGACTTTGATGGCTGTATAGTGACTGAGACATGGTCTAAAATAGCGCAGACCACTCCAGCTATGCAGAACTATAATGCCTTCCACATGTTTAGATCAGCTAATGCACAGGAGGGGAAGACAGGTAAAGCAGCATGATAAACTAGAGCCTCTTCATGTCCAAATAACCATCAGAAAGGTCCTGCACCATATATTAGCCTAGATATAGAGCTCCCTCTATGACACAAGAAAGTCACAATGCCTATCAACAGGAACTAGTACGACTCAGTGTTAAACAAAGTACCACTTACCTACATGTATCTAACTATAGACTGGGAAATCTACACCACTAGTGCACAAGCACAGAGATTCCTGGACATTGTCAATACAAATGCCCTGGAACAATTAGTCAGAGTACTCACCAGGGGAATAACATCTTGGATCTTGTCCTTACAAATATGGGAGCATCTTGCATCATCATCTTCTATCATTCCTTGCATATCTTCATCACTTGTTAAGTCTGACTATAAAGAGCAGTCTCCTTCAAAGTAAAATTGAAATTAGAGATCGCTGCCAACCAAGGTACCTTTAGAAATTTCTCTAAGACAGACTACTTACTTCTAAGTGATACATCAGCAAGCTTCAAATCCTCACCAATCCCAGTTAACTCCACTGAATGCACAGGAACATACACCACCACACTGTACAGGCATGTAAACAGCTGTATCTCTACCTCTTAGAAAGAAGTACAGGGTAAACCCCAGAAACAAACCCACATGGTGGAACCATAATATCAACTAAATTTATAATAAAAGTAAAATAATTTTGACCAAAAAGTAAGAAGAGTAATTCACAGAATATTAGAGCCCTTGTCACTGAAATAAACAAACTCAGGAGATTGATAAGAATCACCAAAGTGAACTTTGAGGCTAAAATAGCTATCCAAACCAAAAATAATTACAAGGAACTTTTTAGTTATTTATGTAATCTCAAAAGTACACACCAGCAATGTGCTAAGCTGACTGTAAAAAATGTTACCTAGGGTCAGGCTAAAGATACAGTGAACCTACTGCCCAATAATGTTACCTCTTTCTCCCTGCTGTCTGTCCCTCAAGATATACCTCAAACTGGCTCATCTCCACCTATCAAAAAGACCATGTCCTAAATGTGCTAGTAGAAGCTAACAATACTGCATCAATGGGTCCTGACAATCTCCCTGGATGCATGTTAAATCACGACGCATGATTTAGCCACACTCCTAACAACACTGTTTTGTACCAAGTAAATGGAGAACAGCTACATTTATTTCCCCTGCATAAGGGAGGACCTTACACAGACCAAGGCAATTATATACTCATAAGTCTGACCACAGAACTAATCAATCAGGGCATAGGGAGCCTTCAAACACTGGATACCTCTAAGTTTGGATTCATCAAGGGCAGGTCATGCTTACTCAACATGATGGAATTTTTTTGAAAAGGTCACCAAAGTAATGGATGATGGCAGAACAGTTCACACCACATACTTTGACCTGGCCAAACCTTTGACACAATTCCCCACTCAGGCATAGTAGAAAAGCTAAATAATCTGGGAATACACTCATATGTTGCCCACTGGATTGCCAGTTGGCTCACAGATAGGCTGTAGGAAATCAAAATAGTGGAAGTTACCTCCTCAAAGAGACCAATCATCAGTGGAGTCCCCCAGAGTTTTGTGCTGGGACCTCTTCTGCTTGGCATCTGCTTTTCTAAAGTAAACACCAATGTCAAAAGGTTCTGGCTGACCAAGATTGTAGATAACTGCAAGCTAGGAGCAATCATTGAATCCTCAATTGATTTAGCCATCCTACAAGAAGGTTTACCCCCAGATAAACAACTGGTGCCAAAATCATGGACTGAAACTAAATGCCAAAAAAAATGCATTATTATAGCCTTTGGGAAATCAACTATCCCAAGGAACTATCACATTAACAATATGGCCTTAAGAGATGATTCAGTTGTTCAGGATTTGGGAACTTATGTGGACAGTGACCTATCTTTTGACCAGAATGTGACCATTGTTACAAGAAAGTCCTTCTATATTGCACAGCTTATAACAAAGGAAGTGTGTCTAAATCTAAGGATGTCATTGTCTCCCTTTACTCAGCATTCATTAGGCCAATACATCCCCTCTTTGGCATGTATGTGTCCAGACACATGCAACAATTAGGCCACCTACAAAGATACCTTACTTAAAGGATACAAGACCTAAACAGCATACCCTACATGGACCTACTCAAAGCTTTGTCACTATACTAGGTATCATACAGACTGCTAAGAGGTGACCTATGTCTGGCATACAGGACATTCTCTGACCCAATACTGATGGATTTACTCCACATCAGTAAGTCAAATATTTGATCCAAGGATCTAAATGTCATCTGAATGTCAGCATAATGCTTTGGAAGAACACAGATATCTCACAGAGAATATCATTGCTCTGGAATAGACTTCCCATCCACATAAGACAAAGTTAATCTCTTTCCATCTTTAAGCACAACTTGAAATCTGTGAATGGGAAACAGAGAATTTACTTCAGGACTAACCCTGTTTTACTAATGGACAGAAGCAGCTCCCAAACACTTTATCCCATGAATAGGTCCCCTCCAGTTATCTGTATTATGATCCCAGTTATTCTCATTAGGAGTAATATATAATTATCAGCCATGGAATGGCTAAGGCCAATCTCTAAACAAATGGGATAGGTTAATTAGAGCACTAAAAGGGAAATTGTCTTGGCTTAAAATGGCCTATAAGGGAAGCGAATCTAGTACTTAACTGTGAGGCTATGAACCTACAGAGCATAGTCACCACATGAGTAATGCTCATTGAAAATACTTATTTTGCCATTGTGGTGAAAGGTAAACTGCTTTGTATTGGTACTGTTATAGCTGGTATGTTGCTGTTGCTGATGGTTAGTAATGTATCTTTTTTAAATCTATTAGGTGCATTTAAAGTCAGTATAGCAAAACAGCAGTTCCCTCCATGTTTTTATCTTGTCCACCTTTATTTGCACATCAACTACAGATAGTGGTCAACTACTGTGATCACACATAATGGCAGAAAATTTCAATATTTGAAAAACATGAAATGGACATTTTTAAGTGGAAAACAAAATATATCACTTTTTTTTTTGGAGCAGTACCCTAAAAGTTATAGTTGACTGTGTACAATATTAATTTCAGTTGTGTAGGCGAAACATTATACTATAATACAATGCAGTGGCATCATGGTACATTTTGCATACACATTAGGTACAATTATGTTTCTAGAGTGGTTATAACACATGTATCTGAAAACATCTCATGAGTAATATGCAAACTAGAACTGAATGCATCTCAGTTTGTTTATCTGAACTTGTTAACTAGGTTAGTGAACAGGTATGAAGACCCTTTTCAGGTACGACCTGGGCCAGAGGCAATAGAAACTACAAACTAATAACATCAATAAAAATGCATGCATACAATTATGAGACATAACAACACTGAGATATACAGATAACTGAATAATAGTCAGGTATAAGACAGCTGCCTGGACATATTAGTGTACACTACTAGGTTCCCAAGGCTATGATATACATATTACTTAAATAATTTTACAATGAAACAAGCATACATAGAAATGTTCTAGACAAATACATTTCTGTAAAAGTAAATATATTCCCCAAATGTGCATCATCTTTACTTTGAAATGCCTGATAAACCATAAGTTACAAATGTGGAAATGGACGCAGATATAATTGAGAATGAAAGTTCTTACTTTTCTACTATAATTAATGTATCAGCAATGCTGCATTAACAAAACAGCAGAAAGGTGTTTTAATATCAAGCTCTATAAAGCGTGCATTGCCATTAGTTACATAAATATCTTGACGGCAACTAAAAATAAATACAGGTTGGGTTACTACCTAGGGCATCAATTTAGATGGTACAGTGTCTAACATAATGCATGTTGAACATATTTTATATTCCCTTAATAAGTCACTGCTGTCAGCATATTGTGTAGCATATCTAATTTTAAATCCATCCACCCACCCATCCATGCATCCATCCATGCATCCATCTGCAACCCCTTTTTCCCATTTTTGCACAAGGGGTCAGGGTGTCACTTCATAATCATATAAAAGGTTTTACTATTCACAGGTAATTGGGTAATGTGTTTACCATAAACATGAAAGCTGTTTTCCTAGTTTTCCACCCATATAATTATGTTTGCCCAGAATAGCAAAGCCTATCATAATAGTATGTGATGTGGGTTAATATAGCTGTTGGTACTGTTCAAGTATGGTATGTGAGTATATTGTCAGTTTCACAATCCATTGCAGTAATTGCATGTATGAACCACTACTGACCTGCTATTACATGCAGCTTTACATGGCACACTGTTCAGTATTGAACACATATGCTTATACTGCTCAGACTGTTGCATACAAACAGATATCAGCTTTATGAATATCCAGGCATAACCTACTGCATGGTTTTCTAACCACCTGCGATATTCCAGACATACCCGAAAAGATCTAGGTTTCTGCAACTCCACTCATCTCTCATTCTAGTGGCAAGTCCTGCATCATATTTATATTGCTCTGCAAGACTTTTTTTGAGGTTACATAGAGTTGGGCTGACTTTTGCGGAAGTGTGTCACCCTTAAGCATTTCTCTGCCTGATAGAAATGTTATTTGGTGTCACTTTGATGAATAACTCCCTCTCTGCTGAGGTCACCAGCTGGATACACAATGACAGTGTGCCTGGGAATTGTCCCCGACACTTGAATATAATGACTTGAAACAGTGCTAGGAAGCCCTACTGCTATGTGCTGGCATCCTTTAGAAGGTGATTATGAGCTATTATGCATGGACCTCTTTTTATATGTGTCCCTGCCCCCCTACTAAAATGACAATACCTCCTCACAGCCTACCCAATTCACCTAGTCCAGCTGCTAGTCTTGGTGCTGGTCTTAGCCAAGGCCCAGGACCGTAAGGACCACTTAGTTCACTCCAGCAAATTTTCATTACTCCACCCCTCAAATGGAGATGATCAAGCATCGTCCCATAATTCCTTTACACTGCTAGCTCCTACAGGTGCCTGGGGTACAAAAATCAACCCTGGTCTGGGTCACTGTCCGGTTTCCCCAAAAAATCTGGCTTGCCTGTAAGATTTGCAGACTATGGCAAATACTTTTGGATCAATAAATGTTTGCAAATATTGGCACTGTCAGTCATTGGCAAACTACACATTTTGCAGGGAATAATATTCTTAAAAAAACAGACAAATGAAGCTCATTAGTAATACATGTCATTGGAAAACTAAATATGGTATGTCATACTAGTCTGGCATTCTGAAAAACTCATGAATGGGATTATTATCTCTATAGAAGGAGATAATGCTATTACCTAATATCAAGGTATGCCCATTTATGCATTATATCACATCTGCTGAACTGTATCATTTTTAGGTCTGTGTTATGCATGTATATGACTATAATACTCCTGTGATTTGTTTCTGAGGAACACTTTTAAATGGAAGATACAACATATATGTTATGATACGGCTATATTTGTGATGTTTCTTTTGGAAACTGTCTAATGTAGATGGGAATATTTACAATGCAATGCTTACTATGGGAAGTTTTTGTGGGTACATTTTCATAGTTTTACACATGTTTCTTGTACACAGCTATATCACATTCTCAGCATAGATAGCTCTATGTAACCCACAACTGTCAATGACAGTATGCTGCATACCACTACCCCATGCAAGTTGTTGCATATCTATGTGGCTGTTTAGAAATGAGTGTGTGTGTGTGTGTGTGTGTGTGTGTGTGTGTGTGTGTGTGTGTGTGTGTGTGTATGTAATCATGATGCAAACAAAGTTAACATATACTGCATCAGTGCACTAGATAAAAAAATCTGTCTTGTCAGAGTTAAAATTCATATGCATAAATGCTTTTGCTGGAGTTTATTTATTTATTTTTTTATTCAATGTAATGATTTTCACAAAAGTGTGTTTCTGTTTAAATGCACTTTCACTTAAGTGGGATTGGATACTTTTTTTTTTTTTGAGTAAGTGTAAATTTGATGGATCAAAGTAGATCCAAGTAAATATATCCTCTTGTAACACTACAGACATGCCCATATGAGCCATCTCCATACAATCATTATGCATTTTTTGGCCTTGTGCCTAGCTGCTGGCCTTTACATTGTCCTTGTTTAGAAGGCCTGCTGATGTCATCCACCTTAAGAGCACTGGTAGATAGTCTAATATCAGATAGACTCCATGGCATATGTGATAAGTGCTGTAAGTAATAGTGTGTAATAGTCCATAAGAAGATGTTCTAATCCCACATCAGCCAGCTCTGGATGTGTGCGCAAATATATCCCCTTGCAGCACTACAGACATGCCTATAAGGGTTATCTCTCTGCAATGGTTATGCATTTTATGGCCCTTTGACTAGCTGCAGCCCCTAGGTTGCCATCCTCTATATAGCCATAACTGATATCCGCAACCTGTCTGACCCGAGCACAAGATATTTGTAGACAAGACAACTCCTTCACCACTCCTTCTAGATTTGTAAGTACAGAAAACCCAAGTGAGATGTAGCAAAGGTAGCAGATCTTCTCACAAAGTATGAATGCATGGTTATGCTGACTGCCCCCATTGCCCCTGATAGACTGTTCTACTCATATGCACCTTGGGATACAAGCACCTATACTGCCGTACCTTTCTGACATCATATGTCTGCTGTGCTGCCATGCTAGCCTGTGCCGCTGTATTACTGCCATGTGTCCATAGTTTATCCCCTCAGATTCCTGGAATACTAACATAAACAAGTCCATGACACACCTGTCATTCGCTAATACTACTGCCAGTCCAACATCATGTAACAGATACACAAAGTGTGATGTGTAGTCATGAGACATGCCAGCATACAGTACCTGTTGTGGCCCACAACAAGTGACATGGTAAAACAACACTGAACTACAGAAGTTCATGTCAAGTAATATAGACACCCTGTACATCAGACACATAGTGGCATTTTCCATGCATAGGGTGTGGTGTAGGGTTTCTGGAGGCTTAGGCTGTGCCAAACAGTTGACAGCATGTGTGGGGGTCAGGAAGGGGTGTGGGTCAGATGGGCCACAGTGAGGTGCCGTGTGTGTCTGTTGGTGACCTGCATGTGACAGTGGTGTTTGATTGTGTGCATATACACAGTCAAGCCCAGTGCTAGCCCTACACATATGCATGTTATACAGCTTTGGACTGTACATGGTAGAGTGGACAGTTCACCATCTCCGGTCATGAACACATGAACTGGCTCTGACAGGAATATCACTGGCACCACCATGCCCAAGGTCAGATGTGGTGCTAGTACATGATGCTGACTGCTGTCTGCTGGGGCTGTGTCCCCCAAGAGACCACCCAAGACCACATGCCTATGGCCTGCCATGTCATGGTGTGGACAGCACACTTCCCTCTGTAGCACTGGAGGTATTGCAACTACAGGAGCATGACTGTGCATGGCCATATGAGGACTCAGCAAATGGTGTTGCTGACCTATGTCCATGTGTCCGACGCCCAACTCCAACCAGATGTTCCAGAACAGACAATGTGCGGTCCAAGACAGACACTGTCTCAGCCCACTGTCTGTCCACTGCATCAGTGAACTGATCCAGGTTGTCCCCAGTGTGGTGGAAGCAATCACGGATGTCAGACTGTGCTGTTTCCATAACCCTAAGCATTCAGAATGTGACTGTGCCTCCGTGACAGCCAGAAACATGTGCCAAGTGACCCATGATGTAACACCTGCAAGGGGTGGTGGATGGACAGCAGTCCTCCTATATCCCCTGTCACTCTGCCTGTATGGGACCTCGTCAGCTCTCTGGCTATGGACAGTGTCTACACTCACTGGTGCCATAGCTGCCACACTGCCCTGTTCAATGTCACCACTCTCTGACTGCCCAATATGTGTGGCCTTGGGGTACTGGGTATATGTGGGCATACTGACTGTGTGCAGTGACAATGGGGGCAGAAGAGGGATGTCAACCTCTCAAACAGATTTAGTCTCTGACAACCCCACCTGTGCCTCACTATGGTCACCATCATCACCAGAGTCTGGTGAGACACTGATATCAGGTTGTGAGGGAGATAGACTCCAACCCCCCAGTCACCTGTGAAAACCAAGACAAAAGCAGTACATTACTACCTGCACTTTTATATATGGCAAACTACAAAGACACATACAAATGAGGATCTACAACTGCATTACCAGTCTCACATCTTCTCATCTCTGCTTCCATGCACAACAGACAACCTCACACCAACATACACAGACAGGTCAAGCCCTTTAAAACATGCACTTCGGCCACATCCAGTTAAACTTGCCAGTACAGTCTGCCTGTAAGGTATGCAATATAATACTATACATGATAGAACTATACATAAAACCCAGTACACCTATCTTGAGAATGATATGCCAGTATTAGTGTCACTGCCTCAGGTATGTACCATCCCCCTTTTCTGTTTTAACAGGCATCTGGGAGTAATTGCCTCATGTATACCAGGCTGTGTAGCCACTCATAACTATAAGTGCAAACATGTCAATGGTCTTTCAAATACATACCTGTGATTACCCAGTCTATGAACCATAGTTAACAGCTCCAGAATTGAGCATGCAGATATTCTACTCTGGCAAAACACCACATTTCTGCATAGGGAAAACTGGCAGCCATTAACTTTCATAGGGTATGTATGATCCATAAAAAACATTATCACACTTACCAGGTACAGAACCACAAACTTAAGCCACACCTGATGGACCTATGAAAAGGTGAGGAAGAGTTATTGTCAGCAACATCAAATGTTGCAGCACTACAAGGTAATACGTGCATATATCCACATGTACAGAAGCTACTGTGATACTGGCTGTATTGCTGACATTCTGAGTATGTGTGCACAACTGAGTGTAAACCCCAACTCCTCCTCACCTAATGCAGATAGACATGACACCCTTGTACATGTATGTATAGCCTGCCACAATGCCTGATAGTGTATTACACTGGTGAGCATAGTACACTTACCTGGATGCTCCTCTGCTGTGGATACTGTGGCATCCACCTCCATGATGTATTGTGTGATGGATGCCTGGGAGCTGTCGTATGTTCCTAGGTCCACCAGGAATTCCTCTGTGGCCAAAAGTGGTTGTTCCATTGCAGGCTCTTCACCGGTGACAGCACAATCCCTAGCAACATCAGCTACCCTTCGTCGTGCAGCATTCAGCATGTCTGGGACCTAATGTCAGACCTTCTCAAAGATCCTGTCCTGTTGTTCAATCTGATTGACATCCTGCACAAGGTCTGCCCACAATTCTGTCTGCTGTTCCTGATTATGCCTCCCCCTGGACAACTAGATCTGATGGTGCTGTCTCAGTCCATCCACTATTATGTAATTCTCTGCATCTGAGAAGGGAGCATGTCTCCTGCAGTACATCATTCCTGAAAGACAAAAAAAGGGGAACACATTACAGGGCCAGATACATGGACATCCACTATGTACAGATCCAGCACACCCATAATGGCCTGAACTATCCACCACTCCCTCACACATCATACCCCACAGTCTGGAAACGCACTACATGTGTGGATATCACCAAGATAGTAGTAATACTGGGGTATGTCCCTCTGTGCTGTGACAGATTCTGCTGTATGTTCCCACACCCAGCACTGCTGTCTACTGTGGTGTGTCCCCTATGGGCAAACTCACACTACTATGTCATACTGCCACTGCCAGACTATTGCAGTGTGCTATTACAACCACTATATTGGGACAGTCCAGCAACACCAGTGTGCCACAATTACAGAAAACATTGCAAACCTGCTGTAGTACATATTCCTTGTAGGCATCATACCTCTCAACTGTTCAGATGTTTGCAGAATGTCAAGATGTTTGCCTCAAAGTCTTGGTCATTTTCATTTAACATTGTGGATTCCTGACAAAAAGTTGGCCAATCATTGATGGCTGATGTCAGAACATAAAGACAGACATCTGAGTTTAAGATGTCATATCCTTCAGAACATAGTTATTCTACTGTAATATATGTTATTCTATTCACTTTCTTACTTTGTACGAGCAATAGTTAGTGTCCCTAATTTTGGACCTTTGTCCCTCCATTAATTATAGCTTTGTTCAGATATCTTGCTGTAACAGGTTGACAGCTATGCTTGGCATTGCTCTCAACCAAACAGGAAACAATGTAAACACTGGACTTAGCCAGAGTACATCTGAGGCAATCAGGGACACTTAATATGTTAGAAGTATTTATGAGAGATATTGGTAGACAGAGAGGAGGTGAATTAGTGTACATCATCTGACATTACAGGAGTATACACCCTTACCTCTTGTCACTATGTTTTACATGTCATTCACTAGCTTCTCTACAACAGCCAACCACTGTTGTTGGGAATAACAGGGACAGAGCTAAGATGTGAGTGGAAATAAGGCACATTTGAGAGGCATGTCTGTAGGTGTAGGATAGTTGAGTATCAATGACACGTCATTACCATAGATCTAAGACAGGCTTACTGCTGTGGTCCCTAGTCCCTATACCTCCATCCTCCCATCTGCATCGTGTTTTATGGAAAAATCAATTACGTACCTGGTTGAGTGCAGCACTCCTTTGTTGAACTTTGCTTCCGGTAATCTTTTAAAAATGCACTCTCTGTGTAAGGTAAGGCTCATACAGACTTGTTCCCCATAACTAGCTGCTTGCCTTTTTAAGGTACTGCTCATTAGCAGGTAATTGTCTCTGCACCAGTCTGTGGCTCTGATATGGTAATTGCAGCCAAAACAGCTGAATTGCATTATCATTAGCCAATGACATGCCACCACAGTGCAATATATAAGCCCTTTATGTAGACCTGGACTCCTTTCTTAGCTGTTAAGATGAACATTACTGAGGTGTGGAGACTACAGCATCACAGATGGTAGGTACCATAACTGTCAACTGTACAGATTTATGCAGTATGCTCACAGTTTAGCCTCATATGTGTGGTCAGTGTCCCATAACATTGTGGACATCTGGCAATTCACTGGCAAATATTGTGGGTTGAGGTCAGTAATGGAAGGCACACATTTGAGTGTCAGACTTCAAACCCCTCTGAATATGCATGACAATTCAATAGATGTTATTGTTGCAACTTACTATCAATGCAGGGGCAAACTGTAAAACATGTCCCAATCTCTGGACCTTTGTCCCCCCATTAAGTATGGCTGTGTCTGGATTCCTTGTTCTAGGGGGTTGGGAGGTATGGTATGTCTGAAGTAGCTACTTTTGCATACAGGTGTGTGTGTGCTACAGGCTACCACTGCTGCTGTGGCCTAAAACACATAGGAGGACAACAAGCTGCACATGTAACTGTGGCAGCTGTGGCAGCCCTGTCATTACAGCAGAGCCAGGGTAAGGGTACCCTTTACAGTTGAATCAAGGCATGTGATTAAGGTACATCTGTTATGCAACAGTGCCAATAACAGAGTAGTAGGTGACATATACTTATGCTATACGGATACATGCAGTGTGTCCCCACCTGCAGGCCTTTGACTTGCAAAACTGGATAGTACTTCATTAATTAGCAGTAACCTGTGCAGATAAAGATTGCATGACTCAATCATAAATTGCTGTCTACACGATAATGTAACTGAACTGCAACACAAGACTGGATTTGAACCCAGGATTGTGTGTGGCAAAATGCACTACATGCAAGGCATTTAACAGACTGAGCTACTGAGTCATTGCTATAGCTGGTGTATTTGCAAGATATATGTGCACACATACAGGCTGTGACATTTTCTACATCCGTCATTATGTGCATAGCTCTGTATGGATGTATTTCTGCACCCGAGTCTCAAATGAATATGTATTTTGCCATGAAAGCCTTAGCAGGTGTCTTTCTACATGTTGCTGATACAAGGGCACATTTACCTGCTATCACAGTCATCACTTACATCCATTTTTATGTCTTTGGCTGTCTAGTGGTGTATTATTGCACCAGATTCCAAGGTACACAACAAGTTTTCCCATACATTTTTTAATTCCAGTTTGCTCAGTGTGGAGCAGTGCGCAGCTCTGTTGAGACACGCCTAATTACTGGAGGTGGCAATCACTATGTTTTGATGCAAACACTTGTTTTAATTAATATCTGTGTGATGTGGTGAGTTAATGCAGGTGTGATGGGCTTGGGTTTGAAACATGGCAGAGGTGTTTATTTTGTACATGTGACTTACAATGTTATAAACACATGTAATCATTAGAGCTCTATTTAGTTGAGCAAAGCGAACTTGTGGGAAGTGGCACACTGTGCATCTCCCTGCTAAAATACTATAAAGAAAAGAAAAAAGGGGAGATAGGAAAGTGGTGAAATGGGGGAAAGCAGGGAGTAAACATAGTGAAAGGCATGTAGGGATGTGTGGGAAGGGTATAGGAAAGAACCATAGCTATCCATTTTGTGTACAGCAACAGCTGTGCACATTGACATATTTTGTAAATTAATTTGATTTCTCAAACCCCAGAGAGAAGAGTGAGGACAACATAACTGCGCCATCAAGCCAATTGGACCAAATTACTTGTGTCCAGTGGACATGCGATATTTTTTTTTTTTTGGGATAGATGCTCATTTTTTTTTTATTTAGGTGATAGTGGAATGTTGGAGAAGGGACTTAGGTACACATGGGGAGGTCATTTGGGTAGGAGAAGATGTATTCGCACACAGACCAGACAGGATATAGGGGTGGTGTGTGACACATGAGGTGGGTGAACATCTTGGATGGGGGAGGGTGCTATGGAATACAAGTTGCACATGCCTCCAGACAGCAGCAGTGTGACTCACATCCCCATGCATGAAACTGTCGACACTGCTCCTTCACTGCCCTGAGGGTGGTTGTGCTGGAGTCTGGGCACCAGGGTGAGGCTGCCCCTCCAGGTTGGCCACCATGCCCTCAATTCGGCGCAGGTGGTGTTCATAGCTCCGATGAACAATCCTGCACACCATGACTGACAATGCCCCACTGCCACTGCTCCCAGGGGGATGCCGCACCCTATCCCCTGAGGTGGTTCCACCTGACACTGCAGGTGGTGCAGGGGAAGCAGAGGTGGCACCACTGGTCTGGGTCCCAGACATGCTAGGACCCAGTTTCACAACCAGTTGAGGCAAGGTAGGCAGATCACCCAGAACTGGACTAACCTGACGTGTTGTAGTAATGAAAATATAGCAATAAGTATAGGTTAGTTGTGAACAAATCATTATTAATAATAACATTAGCAAGAATGTGTTCATCAGCAATATTCAGTCAGATATAAAATGTATAATTCCGGTACGGCTGTACATCTGGAGTGTATGTTAAACGTTGCTGCAGTCAATTAGTACATCCTATACAAATGCTCCCTGCAGTCACTGCTATTGAGTTCTATTCTCATGCCTGCCAACCAAGGCATGACAGCTGTTTAGTGTCTGTACTGTACACATAACATGTGTCTCAAGTGTCACAATTCCACGTTATGTAATTAATAGTGAATAATCCATCTATCACAAAATTAACACGGAAATGATTACCTAGATTGCAAAGTATCAGCAAATTAGCCCACAGAACACCTTGGTAGTTATATAGGTCCACCTGATGTGCAAGTGTTCTGTGTAGTTGTGCACTCATAGCTGTTACTGTTTGGCCCATAGTGTCCCGTGCAAATAGCTTGAGAGGTATGCACATGCTACATCAGCTATAGAAGACTTGTAGTCACTGTACAAATAAACAAAATACAGACCCATACAGTAGATAGTAGTACTGTTGTCATAGAAATAACTTGAAATGTTACTAATGGACCTTTTCTCTCTCTCTCCCCATCAGTAATCTTCATTTATTTCTTACCGTTATTCATTGGATATGGTTTACTATTAACATATGCTGTTGCAATAACTGTATTTTGGGATGTGTTTCATTACTGTTTTATTTTATAACAGTTGCATATTAACATATCTTGTTGCATTACCTATTTTGTTGGCGTTATGCTGTAACTGTTACTGACGTTGTTAACATACTGACTGCTCTGTTATTTATTGTTGTGTTTCACATAATATGCATTGATGTGTACTTGGGTTATTTCCACTGTTCTGCCATACTAATGATTTTAACAGTCTGTGACATCTAAACATACAATTATCTACTCATAATATGGGCTACCTCACCCATTTACCTGTAGTTCCTGTGGAGAGAGAATTTGTAAGCATTACATGACTGCTACTGTAATATTTAGTGCTGCATAGCACTGGATTTGAACCCTGGTCTGTGTGTTGCAGAATGTTCTATATACAGAGCATTCAACAAACTGAGCTGCTGACTCAATGCTGATTACTATTTTTTTATTTATTTATTTATTTTACATTTGTTTACCGGGCTAGTCCAACTGGATAAAAATCCGTTTTCAGCAGAGGCCCGGGGAGAAAAGCTCCACAGTGGTTAATACATTAATTCATTTCTATAATGAAAAATACAATTTTGTAAAAGTTAAGTACACAAAGGAGAAAACAAAATACAAACAGGACAATTTAACAATAATAAAAGAAAGGAGGAAGTAGAGAAGTAGAATTAATAAAGGTAAGCATACAGGGGTGTTAGAATATATAGGATCTAAAGGTAAGAGAAAAGAGAGAACAATTGGTGAGCAGACATTAAGAAAAAAAGGCAGGGGATAATGGATTTAGTCTGGTTTGGTACAAGGACATAGCCAATGAGTGTTAAAGTATTGTTTAAGGTTAGTTTTGAATTGGTGGGGAGAGGTAGCAAGTCTTAGGTTGTTTGGAAGGGCATTCCATAGTTTTCCGGTGGAATTGGCAAAAAGAGCATCACCTCCTGAATTATTGGATTTCGTTGTATGAACCAGGACACTATTAGAGGATCGAAGACTATTTAGATTAGAGTAGGGGGTTAAGAGATTGTGTAGTGAGGGGGTTTTTTCTGGCTCTTTGATAATTTTATAAGCTTCCGTAAGTTGGTTAAACTTGAGAAGGTTGGGGAGTTCTAACCAGCCTAGTTTTCTTAGGTTAACGCAATGATGAGTTCGATAAGGTTTCCCAGTTACAAATTTGGCAATATGGTTATAAGCTACAGATAGTTTATTGAGCTCAGTTTTTTTGAGGAAGGAAAGAACCGGAGAAGCGTAAAGTAGGGTAGAGAGAATGTGAGTACGTGCTATGGTCAGTTTAGTATGGGGCGTGAGAAAGTTCTTAATTCTATACATGGATCCAAGTTTTTTGTTGACAGTTTTTATAGTTTGGGTAATGTGAATATCAAATTTGAGCTTGTGGTCAATTGTGACTCCTAGTAGTTTGGTGTTGGAAACAGGCTCAATGATGGTCCCATTTGTGGACCGAACGTGGAAGGCCGTATCATTACAGAGTGTAGGATGTTGCCCTAAAGAAGAGGCTAGGGTGGGGAGAATTAGTAGTAGGTTAGTTTTTTGACCAAACAATTTTTACTAATTGACTGATATTTGCCTAGAACTCAACTGGAACCAAACTATGACCTGTTAGTACTACTACAGTGTTATACTAGACTGTAGTGACAGTAGAACACGCATGCATGAAATACAAGCATAACGCAGATAGTGGGTAAGCTATATATCAGTATAAACAATGCTAGTATACACAATTTATTGTCAGTGGTTTGACATATCTGTGAAGTCAGCAAACAATATCAGCTCATGGAGTGGGCTACATCACCCATATATCTTTATTACCTGATGTCTGTGGGTGACAGAGCATTATGCAAACAATATTGGCCTAGAGACAGCCTTGAACAGTACTATATGAGTTAACCAAACAATTTGGATCCATTGGATTTGCAGTCCTACAGCTATGACAGTGTTATAATTGACTGCAGCACCTTATTTTTACAGCCTGAATGCATACAGCTCTACTATAATGGTTACAAGACAATCCTGATGTACACCATTTTCCTTGGTGTTATTGAGATTGCTTTATGTTTTTTATTGCACTACAGTCAGCATTATTCATTTCTTGCAATACAGCTCTAATTCCATATTTATTGCAGTACAGACTTTATTGTATATAATTTAATGCAGTTACTGGTATTGCTTCATGTTTTTATTGCACTACAGTCAGCACTATTCATTTCTTGCTATACAGCTCTAATTCCACATTTATTTCACTACAGACTTTATTGTATATACTTTAATCCAGTTACTGGTATTGCATCATGTTTGTATTGCACTACAGTTGGCATTATTCATTTCTTGTAATACAGTTGTAATTCCACATTTATGGCACTACAAACTTTATTGTATATACTTTAATGCAGTTAATACTTTACTCTTTCTTGCTTATTTCACTGCAGTTAGCATAATACATCAATACTCACCAGACTCATGACACAGTCTGGCCAAGTGCCCGGTGTGTGACTCGACATTGCAAGCCCTGTTAGCTGCAGCTGTTGGGAGAGAAGCACACCATTATGCATACCAGCTTTGCAGATTACATATTGTTAAAACAGAAGTAAAATTACTTGCATACTTATGAGGCTTTCCCTGCCTGAGCTTCTTGGACCCAGGTGGCCAAGAGTCCCCTATTTCATCATTTCAGGTCATCATGGTGGTGATGACACTGCTTGCCTGTGTGGGGGATACCAGTAACACTGGTGAGTTCTCTGACTAGTAGGTCGCAGGCCTCTGCCTTACAGTCTGAGCCCCAGAAACCTCCCTGCAGCAGCTGGTCATCATGGTTTTTAACTAGGAGTCCAGCCAAGACCATGGACTACTGAATGCCCCATTGCTGTGCCTGAAAACATGTACCTTCACTAACACCAGCCATCAGAGAAATAATTCCAATAGTTTCTGCTGTGTTCCAGCCTATTGGGCTTAATATAGGCTGTTTTCCCACCCTTACACATTATTGGGCAACATTCAAAAAAGCACCATATCGCTGGGATACCGAGCTGAGAAGTGCGAAAACTCGAAGAACCATAGTTTTAGCATAGCACTATGCAAACCAGCCAAGCAGAGCCAAGCAGTGCACAAACATTGGCAGCTGTTACCATGTTTATGTGGTGCTTAGCAGGTCTTAGCATAGTTGAGCAGAGCTTACCAGAACACAGTGGGACCATCTTTTATAAAAAAATGCATGATATGTAAATCAAATTTAAATACATATTTCCTCTTTCATGTATTCAAACCCTGGATCTACTGCATATGAAGCTGTAATTCTACCCATGTAGCTACGAGGATATTAAGAAATCCTGTATACGTTCACATATACCACTGAACTACCTATAAGCAGTGCTGAGCACAGCTCCATACCATGCAAACACTCTTAGACATGCTTAAGCACACCTTTAAGTAAATAATTAATTACATCAGGTTTCTATTTTTAGATGCCTGGCAGGTGTCTGCTATCTTATATGTTAGTGCAGATTGGCACTGCTGCGCTCTGTGCCATGCCACATAAACATGCTTTTTAAAAATAAAAATAAAACAAGGGAAAAATAAAATAAAAATAAAACAAAGGACATTGCAGGGAGTCCTATACTCATCTGCAGCCACAGTTAGCACTAAACCTCTCCCTACACTGATTCAATAACCATGCGCTTCAGCTTTCCCTCAGCAACGCATCATCATTAATATGCATGGCGCACTGCTGAAGTTGAAATGTGTAGGCTCTACACACTGCCTACATGGATTTTATTAAATCCTGGGGTATATAATTTAAGAATTTTATTTTATTTGTTTCATTGCTTAGTATGTACATTTCTGGGTTAACTAGATGTCAGGTCTAAGTAATGTGCTAACTAGAAGTATTAAAGTGCTGGTGATTTTTTTCTTTGTATCTATGTAACACATTACTTTCACATATTGTTTATGGAGCAGGTAAGACTTAAAAAAAGCTTTATAACAAAAGAATGTTCCAGATGTGTGAGAATGTTGGGTTCTTGCATGCCTTGCTTCCTGCTTGCTTCTTGAGCTGTTTTAAAGAAAATCTAGGTCAACATTCATCACTGATATTTGTGAAAACAGAAATGAATGTTCTTTTTCATTCCTTTTTTTAAGTATATATGTGAAAAATCTACTCAAAAATAATTTTTTTCTTAGAAGTAAAGAATTGGTAAAATTAAAGCTTATATTGAGCTGCTGCGGACATAATTTGCTTACATTTTGCTGAATGTCAATAGCTTATACTGTAGTGTTATTAACCCTAACTGCACATAATGGAAAGAAGTAAAGTTAGATGTTTGTTACTGATTTGAACAGTTTAAAAGAATTAAGAAGAATGGGAAACTTAATAGGAAATTAGCAGCTAATGTGTGCTGTGAGTTATCATTTTCACATGCTGTAATCAAATTCTAATGTCAGGATGTAAAGCTTAGATCAAAACAGCAGTCCATAAAAGCTTAAAACACACATTCAAATTAAAAAGCAGGAATTATTTTATATGTAGTTAAGATTACTAGAATTAATAAGAAAAGTAAACATTGTATTAGTAATATGCATATGGACAAGGAATGAAATATCTACTATGTAAGATTAATAAAATAGAAGGATCAGTAAGTTAAGACAAATATACGAATACTGTAATCTTTAATAGAGAGCTGATGATTAAATATCTCTTTGATGGGAGTTTTTAGAAATACAAGTTATATAAAATAAGGTAGAATATTAGTGGGCAAATGAGACAGATAAAATATACTTAAATAGCAAACTGCTATTTAAAAAGATATGTAATACATATACCGGCGTATGTCAGTACTGTGAATGCACAAGATCTCATGTAATTTACATAGAAAATCATATAAACATATTTGAAAATATCCTGAAAGCTGAGCTTTGATGCTTGATCATGTGAACTTTGAAGCGTTTTGCATATTATATGTTATTAGATTCACTAATACTACCTGAAATAACTCATTTCCTAAGTCAGAGCTGAAATTGGAGTATTATATTTCTGAATCAGTACATCCATTTTGATAGAAAATAAAGTAGATTTTCAATATGCTTGAACCCGGGAAGGGAGAATGGTATTTAAATTAAGCTCATTGTAACTTTTGAATGCAATATAGACTGCAATTTTTTTAACTCCATAGAAATAGTAAGATGTTCTCTTTCATCTCAGTAATGTACATTTTTTTATGAATGAGTTTAAAAAATCTAAAGGATTTTAAATGATTGTGATATTTATCATATTAAGAATATTACACAAATATGAGCTATAGACGTGTACTTTTAAAATTAATTAAGAGCTGTTGTTAGATCTATAAAATACATGTATTATCATTTAGCATAACAAACAGATATGTGGATTGATTTTCCTGTTGTATAATAGTTTAGTATGATAAGATTACCTGTCACTTGGAAGTTTACAGGTATGTTTATCTCTTCAGATCTCACTTTCTTCTACTTATTTATTTAGAGATTTAGGTAAAATAATGTTGAATGAGTGAACAATTTAGGAATAGTTAATGGATAATTTATGCTACTATTATATAAATAGGTATATACTACACTATATGTTGAACTATTTAATAAGCTTGACTAGCCTCATCTACAAGGCCATGGAAACAATCATTATGGACCTTTAAACAAGGGCATGGGTAATCTCCAAACTCTGGACCCAACCCAGTTTGGATTTGTTAAAGGTAGATCACGTCTGTTAAATATGTTTGACTTCTTCGAGAGAAAGTCACCAAGGCCCCGGACAAGGGTAAGACAATGCAGGTCTACTTATTCGCTCGAAACATGAAAAACCCAAATCCAAATAGCACGACACATAAAGAGCAAACTGTGAATACATCAAATGTACTAAAACACGAAATTTAAAATCTTGAACCATCATAGTCGGCCAACCCACCACCCGCAACACACTAGCTACCCAAACACAATAAAAAAAAAAACATACATACACTAACCAAAGCCCTACTTCTAACCCTAAATAAAAGCACCAAAATCCTACTGCTAACCCTACACTAAAGCCCACATACACAACTATCTATGCACTATCCTTAACCCCTCACTAACCCTAAGATCCGTAACTACCGCACACTTCCCCTACTGAGCAAGACCCAAACAAACTAAATATTCCACACACATACACTTAACAAAACCCTACACTAAACCTTACTTACATTACCTACACACAATCTTACATACACTACCTACCTATGCACTTACCTTAACCCCTCCCTAACCCTAAGGTCTGTAACTATCATGCACTTACCTTACAGAGCTATACCGCAGATGCGCCAACTATGAGAATTTAATATCTCCACTTTCACGGTTTTGTTCGTTTGACGTATTTGTGGTTCTCTCTTTATGTGTCGCGGTATTCGGATTTGGGTTTTTCTGCTTTTGAGCGTTTAAAGTAGAGCCAGACAATGTATACTATCTATCTTGACCTACCCAAGGTATTTCACACAATCCCTCACTCAGGTATCATAGAAAAGCTCTCCGAACTGGGAATTAACCCCTACATTACCAGATGGGTAGCCAACTGGCTCACTAAGAGGAGACATACTTTCAAAGTGGGTGAATTCACTTCTAGCAAAAGAGCAGTCACCAGTGGCATATCACAGGGCTCTGTGCTGGACCATTAATGTTCAGAATTTATTTCTCAGAAGTCTAAGCAAACTTGGACAGCCTGTCAGCCTGCGGCTGACAAAGTTCACTGATGACTGCAAATTGGGAGCAATCAATGTGCTCCCCAACAATGTTAATATTCTGCAGACAGGGTTAACACAGAATAAATGATTGCTGCCAAATCCACATACTAAAGCTAAATGCAAAAAATGCATTATTATTCCCTTTGGGAAAGCTGACATCCCTGCTAATTATATTATAGACAGCACCGCCCTAAGTAGTACATGATCTGGATACTCAAGTTCATAGCAATCTGAACTTTGACCACCACGTATCCACAGTAATAAGGAAATCCTTCAATGTGGCACATCTTATAAGTAAAGGCATTGCATCTTGATCTAAGGGTGTTATAATTCCATTATACTCTTCCTTCATCAGACCAATAATTGAGCAGAATGCTCCCTTTTGCATATACCTCACCAGACACCTGCAACAACTGGAGGGACCACAGAGATTAATCACCAATAAATTACAGAGTATGCAAAAAAGTCTTATTTGGAAAGACTGAAAGCCCGGTATTCTGTCTCCTACAGGTTGCTAAGGGTGACCTGTGCCTGGCTTACAGGGCAGTCTCTGCCCGGGCCCTGATGGAAATGCTACACATTCATAAATCAAACTGCATGAGGGTCACTCAATACTGGGATCATAACTTAGCCTCTGACATGAAAAGATCATGCTGGAGAGATAGATATATCTCCCAGAGACTGATACTTCTCTGGAACAAGCTTCCAATTCATGTGAAATACAGGCCCTCCCTGACCCTCTTCAAATGCAGCCAAATCAATGGATTGGTGACTGCAAATTCACTCCTGGCATGGTGCCCATGTCCATCCTGGACAGAGGAGGTCAATATTAACTACCATAGACCCTTAGTTCTGCAAACTTCACTCAGCTAACCACCAACAATTGGGGCAACTTGGGATAAATATGGCTTGGATTGTAAGGGCTCTAGGGCCATTAGCCTAGTAACCTTCTATGAACCCATGGACCTATGAATAACAGAAGAGGATTATAAAGCTTTTATGTAGTAATGGGGGCAATAGTTTTAAATGGCAAAATATATAATTAATGAATAGTCTCTTATTAGTTTCAACTTATGTATAATTGTCTTTTAATTATTTGTAAATCATAGTAGCTTTTGGCTAGTTTTTTGATGAACTTTAAGAGATTGGTAGGTAGAGAGATAGTATTTTGTCTATTCAACAGGCAAACTAGGAACTTTGGTATCCATTGTAGATTGTATTTTATTATTAGTAGTAAAACATACAGTTACAGTTCTAGAGTTGTTTTTTGTTTTTATTTATGTGTTTTAGTAGTTTAGTTTTTATTTGTTAGTTTCAGTAGTTTAGTTTATAGAAAGTAAGAATTCAAAAAATGTGGAATGTTAAGACAGTGTCAGATGATTACATTAGAATCTTATATACAATTAAATTAATATCGTAGATAAATGTGTCATGTTATCTTTTAAAAATAATATTTTTTTAAATATACAGTATGGATTGTTTATATATTAATGCAAATGGATTAAATAATGGTAACAAAAGGAAATCATTAATGAGATATCTAAATTTAAATAGAGGAGACATTATATTCTTGAATGAGACCACTTAATCGATAAAGATATACAATATTTAAATAACCTAGATTATGAATCTTTTAACAAAAAGAGGAGAGGAACTGCTATACTTTGGAGAAAATCTACAGTGATGCCTAAGATAATCCATTAATGATTCCAAAGGAATGTATATATTTGTAATAATTAACTACAATGGCTATTTTTACTGGATTCCTGGAATAGGTGCAAGAGTTGCTAAAGATCATTTAAATTTACTACAAAGTCATTGGAAGGGTAGTTTAATTTTAGCAGGGGATTTTAACTGCATATATAGCACAGAAGATACAAGTGAACAGAAGAACAGAAGAAAACTAAAATTCTTGCATCAGTTAAAGCACTAAATAGACAGATTAGTAATAATAATTTAGTTGATTTAATACTAAAAACAGAAGATAAGTCATTTTTCTTCACTCATAATTCTTATCCACATGGGAACTAATGTAGAACTGATAGGATTTATGCCTCTATAAATTTAGTTCATAAAGTGAATTATTTTAAAACTATTCATTGTCCTTTATCTGATCATAACGCACAAAGTATTAACTCATTCCCTCCAGTACAGATCTTTTGAGTGAGTACCTTTAACTCCCAGTTTGTGTGGCTTGAGCCTTTAAAATGAATTTATCACTTTACAGTTCTAACATATACTCATTGACAGAGGTGAAATATCAACACAATTGATTTTGTCATCATGTATGCTTCAAGATAAAATATTCTGATACATTGTATGTAGCATGGTTTTGGAATTATTAATACAAATATGAACAAGTAATTTTGATGCCTAGAAGCACAGTAGGACATAACTGCAGAAATACCTGGAGATGCACTTGGCTGTAATGAATTAATATATTAATGGATATAAGAAAATGTCTGATTATTTATAGAATCCAAGTATATATGATGAAATTAAAAGAATTTAAGAGTCATCTTAAGGAATAAATCAAGAATTTTTTGTCCTTGAATGATAATGGTCAGGTTAGTAAAGTCATACTAAGGGACACCTTAAAATGCATATTAAAGATAGAATGGGAAGATGTACTAACAATAAAATGAGTGGGATAAAGGATTGTTGAAATAAAAAATGAAATACACAAAGTGAGGTTTGAACAAAAACAAAAACTAAATTAGATAATACTGAAATAATTAAAAAATTAAAGACAAAATATCAAACAGTTTTAAGAAATTAAGTGGAGATGGGTTTAGAAAAAAATAAAATTGCACAGTTATGCTATAAATTTAAAAAAATCTGCATAGATTAGCTAATAGAAGTAATATGCTAAGGAAAAGAGCACAAATTAACAAAATCTGAAGTCCTCACACTGATAAACTTACTTCAGACATACATGAAATGCTTACTATGTTTTAAAAGCATTCCATGAGGATCTTAATAAAGATAAGAACAATAATCCTGATGATTACAAAATTGACAAGTATTGAAAGAAGAATGTTACTAACAATGTTAATAATCAACAAATATATCTGCTGAATGAACCTATTACACTAATAAAAGTTAAAAGAAGTTTAGAGAAGGGAAAAATGGTAAAGCTCCAGGGTTAGATGGTTTAAGTATGGAATTATGTATTCTGCTTCCATTAAATACTTTAAAACTGAATTTTTCAGGATACCTCGGAGTGACAAAATAATTCCTCCCTCATGGAAATTTTCTGTAAACACACTTATACTTAAGAAAAGAATGATAAATTAATTTCATCATATTGACCCATTTTATTATTAAATGCAGATTATAACATATTTACTTCCATCTTCACCACAAAATTAAGAGCTATAGTAGATAAATTAATTAATAAAGATAAAAAAGCATGTATGGTCAGTAGACTGGTGTATGATAATATAAAAAGGGAGTAACTATCTTTAATTTAGCAAAAGGAATGATCAAGAAATCAGCCCTAATTAGCTTAAATATTGAGAGTGCTTTTGATTCTATAGATTGGAACTACTTGTTTAAAACTTTAAAGGCATTTGCTTTTCCAAAACAATTTATTAGAATGTTTAAAAAACATGTACAGAAAATTCACAGTATAAGTTAAAATTGGATCTTACACTCAAGAATTTGCATTAAATAAAGACACAAAGCAAGGGTGTCTCTTGCCCACTCTACTCTTTACATTAGTTATCGAGCCCTTAGCTAATAGTATAAGGGTCACTGAAAAAAATGATGGGTTCTCAATTGACAAGGATTGTCAATCTAAAATGCAGCTTTTTATAGATATTTAACTAAATATAAGAGATTGAAATTATTCAATTCAAGAAATAGATGAAGAATTTGAAAAGTTTCCAGAAGTATTGCTGCTGAAATTTAATAATAATAGAACTGAGACTTTAGTGTTAAATCAATTACTAAGTAATAAGTTAAAAGATAAATGTAAATATAATTGGGAAGGGAAAAATTAAAATGTTTAGGAATAAAAGTCTAGTAGGATGTGTGTAAGATTATTGATAATAATTTTGAAAAAAATAATTGAAGAAGTGTTGATTCTTATTAAAATGGAATAGTTTGGTACTTATTACAATGATATTACCCAATATTATATATGTATTGAATTCAATATCTTTAATACCTTACAAAAAACTTTTAAAGAAAGTGGAAAATGTTAATTTAATTCTTATGGTGTTCTAAAAAGCCAAGGGCTGCTTATAGGAATCATATAAGATTATGGGAGTATGGTGATATCAGCTTTCCAGATGTAGAATCTTATTCTGTTGCTGCAAATTTTAACTGCATTATACTCTATTGTACTCTGGATAGACTCAACTTACACTAGTCAATGGCAAACATTTAGGAGCAGATTTTACTAAATTCTTTTAAGTTTATCAAATATGATAAGTTAGACAGATGTAACAATCCTTTCATCTGGTTAATAAAAAGTATCTTAGAAGGAAATTAATTTCAATCTTTAGACTCTGCATATATGAAATCAGTTTTTAAAACAGTTAAGAAATATGTTTTTAAAAGTGCATTAATATCAAAATGGAAATTTTTATGCTTTGCCATTGCACAGACTTCTGGATTTTAGGAAACTCAGAACAATGTTATAATTAATTTACTAAAAAGGAATTAATTAGTAATATGGTCTGACTGCTTTGAAATAGTAAAAGCCAAGTCACCAGAATACTTAATTAAAGGTTATAATTTGGATGAATCTGTTAACCAATTAATATTATCCATCAGTAAGAAATTAAATGAATTTGTGCATATATAAGTGAATAGGAACAGAACACTAGTCACCCATTATATGAATATATGAATGCTATCATCAAAGGTAAATTGACCAACAAAGGAAGCTTTTCTAAGTTATATAAGTTAATTATAAATAATACTTTTGATGCAAAATTCTGGAACTTTTTGGATAGTAGTGGGCTGAATGACTAAATAGATGGTAAGAATAAAACTTTGTTACTTAAATCAGTTAAACAAACTTCTTCAAGTTTATACCAGAAATTTTTATATGGAAATATGTATATAGAATGTTTGTTACTCCTATAAAATATCTAAGTTTAGTAAAATGACTTCTTCAGTCTGCTGGAGATATAATAAAGATGTGAAAGCTGATTGGACACACATGATTATGTATTGGTGAAAAATTAAATATATATTGGGAGGAGATAAGTATGTTTTTAAGGAGTTGTGGTCTGGTAATTGCTCTTTAACTAGATCAATAATACTAATGAATGTTCCACTTCCTTTATCTGTAAAAGCCAGACAACAGACAATGTTATGGAGTCTCCTGGCAGTAGCTAGAAAAGTTATTACAAAAAAATTAGAAATTGAATTCAGTTCTTACGTTCAAATAATTTTTAAATGTAACAGCAATACTATTGAAAACTGAAAGAAATAAGGTATCAGAATAAGATCTGTGAATCATATTAAGATGTTTAGTGGCTACAGCAGCCTTGAAATTTTGCTATTGAAATATCAAGACTATTAATGTATTAATTGTATAATATTATGTTTAAGTTTTTTGAGTATTTTAAGTTTGTTTAACTTCTGTAAGTTTCTTTACCTGAATTACCTTTAATTTCTCTAGAAACTGTCTAAAAGTTTTCTAAATATTAAATGAATATCATACACATTGTATACATTTTTATTCAGTTATTTATATTATGTCTAATCTGTTAGAATTACTTAAACTGAAGATGTTTTTATTTTTGAAGATTATAAAATTATTGTTCTTAAAATGTTTTGTTGGAGCTTTTTTTCCTGCACCTGTGCTGAAAATGGGCTTCAGCCCAGTTGGGCTTCCCTTGTAATCAAATGTAAATAAATAAATAAATAAATAAATAATTGCCTTGATGATTCAATATATTCTTAACATTGCATAATAGTATGTGATATTGAATTTCTTCCTTTCTATGTATATATTGTAAACATGTTAATTTAATAATCATTTTCTTAAAAAATAAATAAAATTGCTGTAGACTGGGGTAGTGGTATTTGAACAAACTCCACTGGCCTCAACTAAATTACCTAAAATGTAAAAAAAGCCACAATATGATGGCCATCATGGTTATGGTCTCTTGAGTCACACCAGTGTTACGGGTTTATATCACATCATCGAAAGATGAAAACATCGAAGCACTCAACATCGAACTGAATACATCAAACCAGGAAAACATTGAAATGATGTGAACGGCAGTTTCCAATGGGGACATGAAACATTAAGGGTGTAGGCAAGACCCCCCCTGCACCCCCACAACCCTCGCTACTTAAATATACCAACTCTGAGATCACGCTACAGTGTAGAAAAAGGAAATCT
The DNA here is from genome assembly GCF_019279795.1 of Protopterus annectens. Classification (NCBI taxonomy): domain Eukaryota; kingdom Metazoa; phylum Chordata; order Ceratodontiformes; family Protopteridae; genus Protopterus; species Protopterus annectens. Next base: position 610,014,929 of record NC_056726.1, read on the forward strand.
TCCATTTTCGCACTGTAGTGCACTGAAGTGCGATCTCCGAAGTGGTATATTTAAGTGACCGGGGGTGTGGTGGGTGCAGGGGGTCTTTCCCCCTGCATGGAGAAATTAGTTTTTTTATCTACACTTCACATGTTTTTTTTTTTCCATTTCGATGTTTTACAGTTCGATGTATTCAGTTCGATGCTAAGTGGTTCGATGTTTTAATCTTTCAATGATGTGATATACACCCAATGTTACTAAGCAGATCAATGTATGGAAAATGTGCACAAGTGCACTGTGCTCATAACGGCATGATTGAAATGTGTGCTGTTGCTCTAGGTATGGACAAACAAACAGGATTCACACTGGACATGCCATCAAGCACAATATTAGGCTTAGCCCCTTAAACACCCTTCTCAACACTATTTCTTTGTTTCACTGCATTCTGGTGTTTATTTTCCCTCAGTGACTCTACTTTGAATTATCTTTTATATTCACACATACACACCCACACACACACACACACACACACACACACACACGCACACACACACACACACACACACACACACACACACACACACATACACACACACACTCACACACACACAAATGCACACACACATACACACACACACACACACACACACACACACACACACACACACACACACACACACACACACACACACACACACACACACACACACACACACACACTTTCCTGACTCAAGATACAAAACTGTCACTGTCTTAGACTATCAGCCTAGGGACCTCACAGTTACTGTTTCACTCTTATTTATAAGCGAAATAGTTCAAAAAAGTGATAGTGTGTAACAAAGCAGTCAGGTCAAGTAGAGGTGGATGCTAGCAGCATGTTACCATTTAAGAATAAACATCACCTTATTTGTTAATAAATAAGAAAGAGATGAGCAGATGCAATTTTTCAGTGAAAACATTTAAAAATGCTTTAGTTAAATATCATGTGCAAATGTACTTTTATTTCCATTTTTTTGCAGTAATTATGCTCTCATCATGTAAAAAAGGTTTTCTGATTTTAAAATATGCTGTTTTCACTTTGGTTTCTTGACTGTAATGATATTTATTAAGCTTAATAATTTTGTATTTCTTTTTCCTGTATGCTGAGTAGCTGTCCAGGTACATTTTGATTCTGAGTAGGTAGGCATTCCAGAGACTACCCTGTCCATGGAACAGGCTTGCCATCCATGTGAAGCAGAGTTCCTCCCTAGGCCAATTCAAGTGCAACCTGTACAATTGGATGGGAAAGCAGAAATTCATCCCTGGTTTGGCACCTATGTTACTAATGGACAGAGATAACCTGTAAATGGTTCATCTTCCAGGCCCATGCTAACACTTATCAGAGATTTGGGATGCAAGGCTACACTTAAAAAGGCCCTTGTGGTCATTAGCCTAGTAAACACCTATGAACCCATGAACCTATGGGTCATGCATTTTGATAATGCAATGGAGGGATAAACAGCTTAGAGTGGATAGGTATGGTTCCTGTAGTAGTCTGCAGCAGGTTTCAGTGCATAAAGTGATACAGACTGTTGCACAATAAATCAGTCACTCAATTAGCAATTAAGACAATAAATAAGAAAATGCAGTGATATACAAATAACAAGTAACAGAAGACCACCTGTATTAATGCTCATTGAAACTTTTTGTTTTTAAAGTAAGGCTCTAGCTAAAGTTAAGGTGTTCCTGCCTTACAGTTTACACAGATCCTTCTAATAACAGAAACTGTTAAATGCTAAGTTAATATAAGCTTATGAGGATATGACTGCTGAATTTTTTGATTGTGATGTACTGCTCATGGAATGATGACTATTTTTGAAACTGTATGTTGTTCCTATCATCCAGAGTTCTCATCCTTGTTCAATCTTCTCTAACCTCACTGTTACTATTTTTCTCTTACCCTGTACTATCACTTTCCTGTGTTTTATCTTTTAAACTTTTTTTTCAAAGTCTCCTCCCTTTCCACCTTACTTTTCCTGCTGTCCTTATTTTGTCTCCCCTCATTTGTGTCCCTACTCACCTATTAAGCTCTCCTCTCTTTCTCCATTACAGGGCATAACAGTAAACAGCCTTGGTGTCTGCTGTGTACCTTACCCAGGACAATTGAATCTAAGCCTGCAACCTCAGCTTCCTACTTCAAGCCCGGCCTTGTACTCACAAGGAATCTTTAAATGACCACTGTATGTTAATGCTACAAGAATATATAACCATTACTTTTCCTGTAAAATCGCGGCTGCTCTGTTCCACTGGCCCTTTATATCTCCTCCACCAAATGACTCTTGTATCCCATCCCCTGCATCCACTTCTCTCCCTGTATAATCTGATCCTTTTTGCTGTGAGAGAAACCTTTTCAAATCACCTTCTAATGTGCTAAACTGTATGTTAAATTCCATATATTAGTGCTAGCCTATATTTATCCTGTAACGGTCTGATCTACTCCCAGATATCGCTCCTCCCTAGCTTACCTGTATTCTAGAAACCCTCCTAGACTGTGATGATGATTGTTTTTTGCTTTCAAGACTAGGCAATTCATCTTGTTGGATTCTTTCCCTTATTCTCCGTGCACATACCTTTATCCTATCCAATATCTTTTTTAGACCAGCATACCCATGATGCTTTACATGGTTCAAATTGAATTGTGGCATTTCCATGCCATCTTTGAATACTATCCTTATTCCCCTGATCGATCACAGAACCCAGTGTGTTTGTGGTGAGACACATGGCATATGTGGAATAGAGTAGCAAGCAGGAACGGTATTGTTTCATCCTTTTGCCATACAGTATCTGCTGATATTACTATTTTATTATTGCTTTTCTCCTCCTACTTGATATGGTTACCTCATGCTGACTGTTGAATATATTACATGTAACATTAGGTGATGAGCTTTATCTGTTTAACTAAAAAGTGTTTAGCTAATGCCTGCCGTAACATATTTCTGGACTGTGACTGTTTACAAACAACACAGTGTCTAGTAGCTGGTTGTTAACTGCTTTTGATGCAGTTTTGCCACAGGGATGTTTTTATGACTTTGATCTTGTTGAACTATTACAGCTGCGCTCAGCAAAATTGTGTGGATCAATGGCCTAACTAGTAAGACATCTTGGATTAGGGATATTGTGCCCCAGTGAGGCTTTTGTATTATTAGAACCTGTTGCTGATTACTAAATTGTGATCTACTCCCAGAACTCACTGCTTCCTACCTTACCTGTATTTTGGAAACCCTCCTAGACTGTGACACTGATTGTTTTTTTTTTTTTTTGCTTTCAAGACTAGGCATTTCGTCTTCTCAGGCTGTACCCTCTCCATTTCACCCTCACTGCACTTGGGTTCACTCTGGTCCCCTACCCACCCCCATATCATTCCCTTTATACATAACCTCCCAGGAACTCCCTCCCCTCTGGACCCACCCCTTCCTGCTTTCTAGCAGATTCCTTAGCTCCTCTCCTCCTCTCAAGCACCTCAGGCACCTGACTCTTACAGCTGCATCTTGACTCTAACCTACTGCAACTCTCCCTACTCGGGACTTAATCCACAGTCCTCATACACTATTACATTCCCAATACTAAAACCTTCCATAATTCTCAAGCACTAGGTTCTACTCCTACTTCCTGCATAATTATGGCTTTCTCATTCTACACTGTTCTCTACCTGCCCCCCCTACTTCTTCTCACTATTCTTACCACCTGTAATTACCACCTAACTCCAGTATGCAATAATCCCACAAATAGTTAAGCAAATAATTTCTCTCCTCCACTACAGTCTTTAGTAATTTGTTCATCTATCCTGCTCCTGCATACTCCTCTTCCTGAGATAAAAAGTTCCTCCTTCCTATAATGGCAACTAAAAAGGCAAAACTAAACTACTCCACTATTACCCACACAAACACAATCTCTACCTCTTGCCACTTGCCCTACTCTTGTCAGAAGATATCCATCCCAGTCCAGGTCCTACCCTGCACTGTCCTACCATAAATGTTACTACCCCCACTATAGCAAACCCCATACATCCCAATAAACATATATCATTCTATTCTATAAATGTTCAAAGTGTGCTAAACAAAGTAAGTGAATTGCATGTCTGGATTGCAAATCACAATCCTGATATAATCTCCCTAAGTGAAAACTGTCTGAAACCATGAAACCCAGACATACCAATACTCCCTCCTGGTTATAACATCCTTCGCCTAGATCGCCAAAAGAAAAAAGGGGGTAGTGTTGCTCTAGACTAGTCCAACCAACTCACTCTTACATGCTCTAACAAACCTATCCCACCCTTTCCTCCTGCTGAAATTCTAACAGCCAACTTAAAACTTAATAATTATGTAACTATCACAGTGGCAGCAATCTACATCCCTCCTGGTGACAACATTCCTCTACTAGAAAATATTCTCTCATAACTCTCACAGCACATCCCTAATGAAATTATCCTTCTCAGTGACATAAATATTAACTGGTGTAACCTTTGCTCTCCTAAATCTACCACATACATTAACTTACATGGGTTTACTCAACTCATAACAGAGCCCTCAACTCATAATAGAACCAACCCATATCAACAATTCAAATAACCCAAGCACTCTTATAGACTGGATACTTGTCTCTGACCCCTGCAAATATCATAACTCCAAAGCCCTCCCAAACTCCCTAAATGATCACTCCCCTGTAAAAGCTTTGAGATTCACTCCTCACTTTATAAGGCCACCCAAATATATTATCTGTTGCAAACTAACTAATTTCTGTCCAGAAACATTTAAAACACTCCTATCTAGAAATAATTGGACTTATCTATCAAACTATTCATTGATGAAGCAGTCCAATCATTTAACTCTACCTTCCTTAATATTCTTAACAGCCTTGCACCTCTTTGCACAGTCTGAATAAAATCAAACATATCCCCCTGGCTAACAAATTATACTTGCACCCTAATGAAATCTAGAGACAGGATGTGGAAAACATGGGTAAAAACTAAGCACATCTCTGATCCACAAAAGTACAAAAACTAAGAAATCTGACAAAAAACACATTATTAAGGATAAAAGAGAATTCTACTTTAACCCTCCTGCAGCTCAGAGATGCAATCCCCAAATTTCTGTAACCTTATTAACCAAATATTGCATCCTGGGACCCTTCTTCTCCTACTCCCTGTCCAAATAAAACACCTGAGGAAACAGCAGTCATCTTTAATAACCACTTTATAGAATCCATAGCCAAGATGTTTCCCTCTGACCCCTCTTTCACTAACACCACAAACTCTCAAATCAACCTGACTACAAACTCCTCTGTACCTACTCCAACTTCAAACTCTTCTAATACTTTCTCCCTTAGATCTGTTCCTACTAGCTACATAAAATCTCTCCTCTCCAAACTAAAAAGCATGTTCAACATCTCTTGATAATATTTCTTCCTATTTCTTGCAGTTAGCAGCTGACTCATTTGCTTTTCCTGTGTCTATCTTGATAAATTGCTCTATCGCTGAGTCAAAGGTCCCTGCTATCTGGAAAGAATTTTACACTCTACCTATACATAAAGAGCCTATCAGCATTCTATCCCCTCTCTCTAAAATATTGGAAAAATGCATACATAAACAAGTCATACAATACTTAGATCGGGAAAACTTGCTCACACCTACACAGCATGGCTTTCACCCTAAACACAGTACTACTCCTGCCCTTATATCCTTTCATAACATGATTTCTCTTCCCAGAGATTACAACAAACTTGTCTCTTGTCTTTTCTTATACCTTTCAAAAGCATTCAACACTGTCTCACTTACTTCTACTATCTAACCTATCTAACCTTAACTTCTCTACTTCTGCCGTTGCTTGGTTTTCTAGCTATCACACTGACCGATTGCAATCAGTTAAATGGCTCTCTGCTCTCTTACCTTCTCTCTCTGTTAAAATGGGCATTGCACAAGGCTCTATGCTTGGCCCATTATGTTTCAATATCTTTACCAATCAACTCTATACTTCCTGCCCCCAGTCACCCCTGGTACAATATGCAGATGACTCTATAGTCATCACTATTGCTGACACTTCCTCTGAACTCATATCTACCACCCAGACATCCTTTAACTCAGTAGAAACATTGTTCTCTGAAACTCGGCTTATTCTGAATCCAAAGAAAACAAAACTCCTACTTTTTTTACCCAAAACTCTTAACCACCTTAAACTCATGTTCCCAATTCAGTCTCTCAATAACACTCCCATCAAAGTAGAAACAAACACAAAACTCCTAGGTGTCATCATAGATGATCAACTTAAGTTTGACTTACATGTTAATAACTGTATTCAAAAGACCCACCTAAAAGTTGGCCTCCTGTATAGAAATAAAAAGTTTCTTACTAACAAAGCAAAAGTAAGCCTCTCACATGCTTACTTCCTACCTAGTCTATTGTATAGCTCACAAATCCTGACAAATCTCAACTCCTCTCTCCTTACTAAGCTTGAATCAGCTTATAACAAAGTAGCTAGATTTTCTGCAGACTAAACATAAATCACATCACTGCCTCTCTCTAAAATACTTAAACTGGCTAAAATTACCAAACCATCTTCTCCTCTCTCAGCTCCTGATTATCCACGCCATACTATACCAGCCTTCCTACTGCCCCAGCTTATTTCCTCTATCTCTCACTATTCTCCCACCAGGTCTCTATGCAGCTCTGACCAAGACCTCCTTCAGATCTATAAACCCAAAACTAAAATGGGAAGCACCCTACCATTTCCTGGAACAGGCTACCCATAGAAATTAGTTCCCTCAATCAACTCAAACAATTCAAAGCAGCTACCAAGGAATACTTAGTCACTTCTCCTGTCTTTGTACCCACCCCTCTTAACCCTCCCTACTATACCTAAAATAGTTGTCTCTCTCTCTCTCTGCCTTTTATACTACTTTTGCCTAACTGACCTCTACTACTTTCATACTTCCTTGTTATTCCAAGTCTTTTTTACCTCTGTTGTACCTGGCATTTTCTTTTTTACCATGAAGCTGTAACCTCCTGATACTTCTATTAAAAATACAAATATTTCATCGGTCTTCTTCAGGCACAATATACAGTAACAGTAATTATATGCAAATTTCTTATCTTATTGCATCATTTCTCAAAATTGAATTACTTTGTTTCATTGCTTTATTTGACATGTACCGTAAATATTATTCAATTTCTCTAAATGTATTATCTTATTGTAATGCTTCCGGAGCTTTTCTACCCTGGCCTCTGCTGAAAAAGGAATATTACAGCTCAGTCAGACAATCACGGTCAACAAATGTAAAATAAATAAAATAAATAAAGACAAAAGGAACTACATCCCTACCAAAGTGTATATTGCTTGGCATACAGTTTAATAATGCTTTTATAACAGTGTAATAAATACTTGTCTACAATGAGATGATCACTCTTAAGGAAGAAAATTAGGGATATGTGAATTGCCACAATGACAGCTTACAGTAAAGTATGTTTGTGTTACACATCATCTGGATTAGTGCAAGATGAAAAAGGTTCACTGAACTTAATGGGCTTCTTGGCAAGACAAGCTTCACCTGGTTGTGGGACTAGGTATTGCAGGTACTTTGTGGTGGGTGTGATGAGTTCCATATAAAGAGGGAGCTGTACAGCAGGCTTCAGTAATAGAGGGAGGGAGACCCTGGGACCTCACATACATACAAGGCTCAGTGCAGCATGAACCATCCTCCAAACTTCTGTGGGGATGGCTCACATTGCCCCCCCCCCAATTCCTCAAGCTTGCAGTAGACCTTCACATGTATATGGAACTTGATACTATAGGCAGTCTGACTTCCACCAGACACTATTCGCACTTCATAATCTAATGTACAGGTGGACCCACCTGGCTGAGAAGCCAATTAAGTCGAATGAACATCATTCACTCTATTACTCATCCAGTCACTGTATAACATGCACACAGACATACATTACTGTAGGCAATCACTGCCACTATAATTGTAATAATTCACATACTCTTAGTTTCCTTCCTAAGAGTGAGTGACTGATTGTGCTGCAGTCTGTGTCACTTGTGTTGAAATTAACTGGAGCTTACAGAAAACATGCTTATCCACTTCAAGTTGTTTATCTCCAAACGCACCAGTAAATTGCAGGAGCACACAACTCAGAATTAGAAACTACCTGAGCACATAGATGACCATAAACATTGGCAAACTAAGGAACTGCCTATGGCACTACTGGTCTAGGGGAACTTTTTTGCCTATTTATTTTATTGTGTATGCATTTTTCATTAATAAAGTTTCCCATCCGTTTCCTTGCTTAGGTAAATAAATACATGGCAAGAAAGTACCTCTAGCCAAATGATAATCTTTGGCAAAGTATTGACTTTTTATTGCACAAATTGACTGACCAGGTGTAGTACAATGTTATCATGGAGCATTGTATGACAGGGACTAGAAAGCCTTCCTCTTGCAGATTTAATGGTTAAAAAAATTGGACAGTAGCTGTGGACAATAGCAGGCATCCAATTATTTGTCCAGAGGACACGTTTATAGGACAGAGTACCTGCTGATGGTTTGTCATTTTACAGAATGTTCCTATTACTCTGTCTCAAATTTTGCAGAACATCCATGACATTATCTGGTATTTCTGTACTGTCCCTTGTCATTTTTTTTCTGGTAAATAACTGAGGATTATGTTTGGTCGATAAAGTCAGATATTCAAGTTTTCCACTAGTTATTGTTCAGAAAATGTAGGTTCAGAGCTGATGTTCCTTGAGTTTGTCTCACATTTTTGGTTTGTTATTATAACATTTGTATTTCTCAGGACATTTGTGTTTTTAACTTTATGTTCTTAGGAAAATGACTACTGTGCAAATCTGTTATTTTGTTAGTTCTCCGTGTATGTAAGAGCAGTATGCTAACATTTAATATATAAATTATTAATGATAACATGTAGTCTTAAAGATGCCTGGAAATATGCTTTTTATATTAAGATTGGCTTCTCTGAGTTTTAGACCTACGATCTCCTTTTTTGATATCATACAAGTTGACATATGGAAATAGAAAGTGCATATAGCTGTGCTCAAAGCATGTGTCCACCTATATCAGTACACTAGCTACTATGGACTGGATTCTAAAAGCCTTGGGTTGCACTGTAGCATACCTCTGCCATGATGTAATACTACCCTGAGTTCTCTTCTCAGTTTCACTCCCTGAACAACATCAATTTGTGTGATAAAATATGTAAAATGTATTATGCTAAGATCTATGCAGGGACCACTGTTCCAGTAAGACAAACTCTACAATGTATGGGTAATGTGCATGAAGCATTCTGTGTTAATGAGTTGCACTACCAGTTCATGCTGTACTCAAAGATTGCAGAGCCTGTAATGTAGCTTGTATCCTGAAAAATGGGCATTGCAATAGCACCACCTGTATATTATCATACATACTACAGGTATGACAGAGAAAACTGTCATACATGCACTGCTATTGCCAAAATACAAAAGCATCATCCTGTGTAGCCACAAAAATATAACATAGTTTAATTTTCACAAAAAAATTGTACAGTCATTCATTAAGAATGAAGGAACAGCTGTGGGTGCTTCTAAACTGTACACGTGACACTGCCAGCCCAGCTAGCTGGAATTTTATAAATAATTCTATGTCATTTGTGATCATTGATATGATTTATACAGAATTGTATGATATAGGCTTCAAGAATGTAACCACAGCATACCCTGCTGGTACATAGAAGATTAACTTACAAAACTTCAAGAAAATTGAAATTAAGTGCCTTACAATGTGCTATACAAGTTTCAATGCAGCAAGAAGACAGGGTGTCTAGAGTTAGAAGTATTTCTATTGTCTTGGAGAAAAGTAATTACTATGTTTAAAATGTAAAGTGTTTTTATTGCTTTATGACTTCCAAGTTCTGCAAACATCTGAGAGATATGTAGTTTTAACACAGAGATGTTAGTTTCTGTTAGCCTGGAAAATGAGGCAGGTGACAAAGAGTGATGTCATCTAATATTTGATAGTAATTTAAGAACTCTGTCAGAGAGAGTCTGTGTGCATTTTGTATTTTGTCTTTGAGCTGGAAACATCCATCATCAGCACTTCTTCCAGTGTGTTCTCTATAAGTAAGACTTAGGGTATAGTATCTCTCTTAGATATAGATAGGAATATAGTAAAGATTAGTTTAGATGTTTTCTGTATTTATTTAAGACTGTCCTGCAATGTTGTTTTAAAATATTTCCTGTAATTCTGAACTCTGAAGTAACTGTGCTGATTGAGTATTGTCTTGTTCTTTTATTATTTATTATTAAATATATTTAAACCTATCTTTGTGGATGATATTTGTGAGAAATATTTAAACTCTTAGGATACTTGCATATGTATTTGGTGACACTGTACAGGCCACTCCTAAATAGCCTTGCTCTTGGTCATACTTACCATTTGGATAATAGCAAAATTACACAGTAGGATTGGTCTCCCTCTACTAGCACTTCTTGGTTGGACAGTTTACTCCAGTCAAAGCTATATGGGGGACCCCATTTCAAATACCTTTGGCTAGGGTTCACCTTGACTGGGAAGGTGGAAAAGGAAGCCGACAAGTAGGTGTGTTTGAGGATATCTCTGCAGATGTCCTGACAGGGAATGATTTTGATAATGCAGTATCATATGTGCATGCCGTTACATGCAGTCAGGCTTAGAGACATGCATGTGGGTCAGTGGAAGGGGTAGCAATGTCCCAGCAGACATCCCCTACCCAGATTCTAAAAATCAGAGCAGTGTTACAGAAGGTTGGGGGCATGCTTACTTGGAAACCAGGGTGCACCCACCTGGTGCCGCACCATGTGGATACAGGACCCCTAAGGCCTATTAAGCAGGCCCATTATAGGGTGTCTGAGAGAGTCAAACAGACTCTGAGGGAGGGGATACAGGAAATGTTGGAACTAGGGGTAATTCCAGAGTATGGCAGTCCCTGGGCCTCCCCAGTGGTGCTGGAACCAAAGAACGATGGCAGCACCAGATCCTGTGTGGACTACAGTAAATTAAATGGTTACGCAGAGTCAGATGCTTACCCCATGCCTAGGACAGATGAAGCCCTAGAGCAGCTGGGTGGGGCTAAATATCTTACCACTATTGATCTTACCAAGGTTTACTGGCAGGTGCCCTTCACTCCCAGTGCTAGAGAGAGGTCAGCCTTTGTGACTCCTTTTGGCTTGTATGAGTTCATGAAGATGCCCTCTGAGATGAAAAATGATCCAGTGGCTGGTAGATCATATCCTAGCAAGAGCAGGAGATTTTGCCCTCGCTTATCTAAATGATATTGCCATCTACAGCCATTCTAGGCAAGAGCACCTTCCTCATGTCAGGGAGGTGCTGGCAGACTACAGAGGGCAGGGTTGACTATTAAGCCCAGCATATGTCAGGTGGGTATGACAAAAGTCTCCTACCTGGGAAATAGAGTGGAGAGTGGTAAGATCAGGCCAGAACCTGCCAATGTGGTATCCATTCAGGCATGGCCTGTCTCTGTTTCCAAAAAGCAGGTGAGGGCACTCTTAGGGAGAGCAGGGTCCTATAGAAAGTTCATCCCCTGATATAGTACGATGGCTGGTACTGCTCCCCTCACAGACCTGACAAGGAAAACATGCCAGATAAGGTAGTGTGGACCCCAGTATGTGAGCAGGCATTTCAGAAGTTTAACGGAGCTTTAGGAGTACCCCCTATGTTAGCCAGTCCAGATTACAGTAAAGAATTTGTTGTGCAGGTGGATGCTTCAAACCATGGGGTGGGGGCTGTACTTAGCCAGTTTTCCTCAGAAGGAGAAGAGCACCCAGTGATATATCTCAGTCATAGGCTCCAACCCATTGAGGAATGCTATGCAGCTGTAGAAAAGGAATGCCTAGCCATAGTGTGGACACTGCAGAAACGTAAGCCCAATCTATACAGAAAGAAATTCACTGTAGTTACAGACCACAATCCCTTAACATGGCTACATCAAGCCAGACAGCAAAATGACAAGTTGCTAAGGTGGAGCCTAGGGTTGCAAGTATGTGATATGACAGTGCAGCACCACAGTGGGGTTAGCAATGCCAATGCAGATGGGCTCTCAAGACAGGGAGTGGGGTAAGGTATTCCCAGATAGGCTCAACCTTCTCAAGCAACATTTCTCAAGGATCACTTGAAAAAAAAGCTTGAGTTTTTTTTTTTTTTTTGGGGGGGGGCTAATTGTGACACTGCTAGCCTAGCTATCTGGAATTTTGTAAATAATCCTATGTAATTTGTGACTATTGCTATGATTTATACAGAACTGTATGTTATGTATTGAGTTTCAAGAATATAACCACAGCATACCCTGCTGGGACAAGAAAATAAGTTGAAATTAAATGCTTTATTGTGTACTATAGTAAGTTAGTTTCAATGCAGCAAGAAGACAGGATGTCTAGAGCTAGAAGTTTTTGCTATTGTCTTGGAGAGAAGTAATTACTAAGTTTAAAATGTAAAGTGTTTTTATTGCTTTATGACTTCCAAGCTCTACAATCATCTGAGAGATATGTAATTCTAACACAGAGATATTAGTTTATGTTAGACTGGGAACTGAGGCAGGTGGCAAAGAGTGATGTCTTCCATGCTGACCCAGCAGTAATGTTTGATAGTAATTGAATAACTCTCTCAGAGAGAGACTGTATGCATTTTGTATTTTGTCTTTGACTTGGAAACATCCATCATCCGCACGTCTGCCTGTATGTTCTCGGTAAGTAAGACTTAGGGCATAATACCTCTGTTAGATATAGATAGGAATATAGCAAAGATTAGTTTAGATGTTTTCTGTATGTATTTGAGACTGTCCTGCAATGTTGTTTTAAAATATTTTCTGTGATTCTGAACGCTGAAGTAACTATGTTGATTGAGTATTGTCTTGTTCTTTTATTATTTATTATAAACATATTTAAACCTATCTTTGTGGCTGATATTTATGAGACATATTTAAGGTCTTAGACTACTTGCATATGTAATTGATGACACTGTACAGGCCGCTCTTAAATAGCCTTGCTCTTGGTCACACTAACCATTTAGATAATAGTAACATTACACAGTAGGATTGGTCTCCCTTTGGGAAGGGCCTTAAAGTAGCTGATAAGGGGTTGTGGTGGCAGTGATAACTACCTTATAATCTGGGCAGAAGGAGATATAGCTAGTAAACCTGTGCCAGCCTTCCGCAGGTGTGTGTGTGTGTTTGTATATAAATCAAATCTCAAAGTGTGTGTGTGCGTCAGCTACTTGGGCAGGGACACGAAGCACTGATTGGACAGAGAGGGTACTGGAGGTCTTGGCTTGGCCCTTCAGCTGAGATCTTAACCCTATAGCTGTGCCAGGGAGGAATCTTACTGGGGATCTGAAGACTGACTGTGATCTCTGTGTGCTCTTAAGGGAAATTGTATTTTGCTGTGTGTGTACTTGTCATCCTCCCATTTTGTACATCCCTCACTGTTGCTAGTGGTGCGGATTGATGCTCCTTGATTACTGGGCCAATGCAGGGGCATCACACATGTGGTCGGACTCCAGCTAGAAACCCTACCAGCAGCAGCACCAGTACTGCAGATATATGAGCATTCCCCAGTAATGTATACAGTTCTACTGCTGACATACGGGAAGGCTCTGAGAAATGCTGAAGTAGATGTGGGTCTCGCTGTTGGTTTCAGTGTGTTAGTCGTTTGTTAAAAAAATTATAAACTGGCATATTTTACCAAGTTAGCTTTACTCTAAAGATCAGGGTAGCAGAGAAAAAATAGGCTTTAGAATAAGACATTGGTGACCATGATTTCTTATTAGCATTTACTGCATGAGTAATCACTAAGGTCCTGTGTTAGAATCATCTATGTTTATTTGTGACTGGAAAGCTCAAAACATTTTGGGGATCATGCTGACTGGACTGCAAATTATTTTGTAATCTAATCATATATTTTATACTAGCCTCATCACATGTGGTCTCCCTGTAAAGATATATGGCCAGCAGATATTATAGGCCAAATGTTTTTTTTTTTCCTGAGGATTGAAAATATTAAATATTTTTGGTATTGAAGATACAGTATAAATAAATGACCATAGTTCTAAAGTGTTAATATGAACATGTCTTATCCCAAAGAAATGTATTAATATATGCAAATCCTTGGCAGACACCTACCTACCATGACATATTTCTGACTGTAACCCTATTGGAAAATATGCATCCAAAAGACAGCAACATATTCTAAATCCCAAAAATGAATTTTATTTATACATATCTAGACTATAGTTTTAACACTCAAAACACAGATGGTAATGAAATACTATAGTCAATAAAAATGTTTGGAAGACATGTAGTATAATTTAAAGAACAAGTGAGCTGTAAATGGCTTTGTAATCAGTTTTGCCATAAAGCTTATCAGTTGGCTTGAATTTGGTGTTTCTTGTCATATTCCTTAATGAAGGAAGTAGCAGGGGGATGTTGTTTCCTACCTTTACCTGATACTACTGATGACTGAATCCCCAAACTACTTTTTAAGGGCTAGCTCAGAATTAGTGTTACTGTTTTACTCCTGCAAAAGAAGGATCAGAAGAGTGTTGATCGCTGTCCCTGAGTATGCAGTGTGTATGATAATTTTAGACTTGAATGCTTGCCATTTCACTAGAAAACTCTTCAGTCTGAATTTTGCACTGCTGTACAACTTGGCTCTCTGTTATGCTGAGCAGATGTACATATCATGCATGGGATATACAAGGCTAAAGCTACAATAAGCCTACAGACCCGTGCAACATGTGTACTGCGATTCTGATCACCAAAGAGCCTCCATTTCCACTTCTCAGGAACCATCTTGGGTTTAGTTTTACTGTTGCACTCTTGGTAAGAGAAGCAAAGTGACATTGATTCCTAACTGTGTTAATTGTGGAAAGACCAGCACTAGTAGTAGCCAGTTAGTAGCCAACAGGAGAATCACCACTACTCATCATCCTTGAGAAAAATTGTAGAATTCCTCCCTGTTCTTCCTTTACATTTTGCAGTGCTTAGTGCACTGTACTTTTCTTGTTCTCACTGTGTGTGTAGATAAAATAACAAGTAATTCCCAGTAAATATTGGTTGAGTAGTTGGTGTCATAATAAGGGGATCCAGTATGGGTTGGCCTGGAATGAAATGGTAGATAAGAATTGCTGTTTCAATAGGGATAACTTACACCTCTCATAGTAGGGCTTCTGCATAACGGCTAAAGCCTTTTCTGTTCCATAGTATATATTTTTTAAGCAGAGTCCCTCCACTGGACATTCTAGCATAGAAAACTCAAGCTTAAGTTCAGGTAACATCATGGTGGCACTACTTAATGCTTAGAGTCTAAAGATTGCCGAACTTGAGTTTTTCCTGCAACTCAAGCACATTCATATTTGTGTAGTTTCTGAGACATGGTTCCAGAGCAATAACTGCACCTCTCTGTTCCTGAGTTTAGTGCCTATTACACATTCAGGATCCCAGACTACTGTGGGGGAGTGTCTGTATTTAACAAAAGCACCATTACCTCTCACCAAATCACGTATGACCCTAATGTGGAAATCCTATAGGTCCAAATCTAGCTGTTACTTCATTGATAGCTACAGATCACAATCTATTCCCCCCAAAGATCATGGAAATTGCCTTAGCACTATTAGGAGTTAAGAAAAAAAAATGAAATACATCCTTGCTAGGGATTTCAGTTCCTTAAACATTTATTGCCAGACTTGCACCTCTAAAAATGAATATGCTGAGTATTTAGTTGGCCCTGTTAATACTAGTACACTGGAGCAAATTGGCAAACTACCCACTTGAGGCTGTAATATCTTTGATCTGGTCCTTAACACTGACTCCTGCCTGTACCCCAAATATTCTCATTCCTGGTTTCATCTGACCACAAATCAGGCTTCTTATCTGTCAGACCTAGTGATACTATTGCATCACCAAATGAAACTGTTTTTAACGACTTCTCCAGGGCAAGCCTGCTTCAGCTTGCAGAAGACCTAGGGGAAAATTCTCAGCAACCTACCACAAATGGACCTCAATTTAGAGGGCTGCTGCTTTCTTCCACCCTAAATGCAAATTCAGGAATACATTTCCCTGTTGGAAGTCTGGTATTAATAAAATGCATAACAATAGAAAAAAATAGTGAAAAGCTGTTAGACAGCCCCACCCCCTACATCAAGACAAAACTTAGACATTCCAGTAAGGACCTTAAGAGCGGTTTTAGAAAATGTGAGTTGGAGCATCAGTTTCAGGTCACTGCAGATACCAAGAGAAATTATAAATCTGTCTTCAATTATATCTAAAATGCACTAAGCCAATCCATAATGTCATATGTTATAGCCCCAGGAATATTGCCAAAATGTTAGCAGAAAAGAATAGTGCTAACTTTATAATGCTAGTACAAGGTAGACTGCACTGCTGGATGCTGAAATGTTTGACAACAGTATAGTCTAGGATTTCTTGTGTAGCTTTCATTTTATTTGAAGGGAAAAAAATTACTCAAATGCCCAAATATATAATTACTAACTTAAGCCATTACAGATTGATAATTTACTTATTGTGTTTCAAAATTATTCATAAAGATATTTATGTCTCCTCTGTGGTTTATGAATAATACAAACACCAGTGTGGAGATATACTTTTCAGCAGTTTAGCTTATTTCAGAATCCCTCAGAATTGCGATATAGTAACTCACAAACACAGTGACCAAATCCTTTCTGAATCCAGCTTCAGCATTTTACAAATGAACGTGTGTCCACAAATTTAGACAAAAAAAAAAAAAAAACAGAGCTGTGTAATACTGCATGTCAGTCATACTGACAAATTTCTGCAGCTGGCGGTATACGGTCATGGATGTAAACTGACATGTTCATTCTAGTTTGATGGAATTTTGATATGTGGCAAAAATGTGGATTTACTGTGAAGGATTGCACCTGGTTTAATCAGCACACAGTTATTTGACCAGCAAATGAACTAAAAATGTGTCTAAAGCTTTGGGCGGTTGCTACTCAAAAATGAAAAAAAAAATTCCAAGGTCAGACACCACAGAATCAATTGCTTTTGCTGGGGGAAAACCCCATCAACCCCATTTTCTCTCATAGGTTCATAGGTTCATAGGTAGGTACTAGGCTATCTGCCCGAAGGCATTTATAAGCCTAGCCAAAAGGTGTTGGCTTTCATCGCTCCCTTAGATTAGTTCCCTGTGCATCTGTCCAGCAGAGCCACTAAAGTGATCCCCGAGGTAAACTTTCTATTTCCCATCAACTCGTCATTGTTTCTTTTGAAGAGTGTTAGTGAGGAGCTCTGCCCAATGTAGATCGGGATCTTGTTCCAAAGCATGGGAAGTCTCTGGGACAGGAATCTATCCCTCCAGCACGTCTTATTTATTGTTGTGGTGAGGTTTAGATCCCTAGATCGTGTGGCTCGAGGGTATAAGGTTTTCTTTAAGTGGAGCATGTCCATCAATTCTTGGTTGGACATGGCCTTCTATGTCAGGCAGAGATCACCTCTGAGTAGGCAGTATGCAACCGAGTTCAGTTGAGCTGCATAGGGCATCTGTTTGAGGCCAGTGATCCACTTGGTGAGGTACTTCTGTTGTCTTTCCAGCTGTTGCAGGTGTCTTGTAAGATACTTCCCAAATGGGGTGTTGTACTCTTTGATAGGCCTGATGAGTGATGAGTAGAGGGGCACAATGACCTCTTTTGATCTGGATGCAAACTCTTTTGTGATTAGGTGGGCCACGTAGAAGGATTTTATAACCACTTTGGCAATGTGATTATCAAAGGTGAGATTATTATCTACTTGGGTCCCCAGATCCCTTATTATGTCTTACATATTTAGGGGACTACCACCTATGTGGTAGTTTGTGGGTAATTTGTTTTTTCCAAAGAGGATGACTATGCACTTTTTGGCATTTAGCTTGAGGCCATGATTTTGACACCAGGTATTCGTTTCAGTGAGACCCTTTTGGAGAGTCAATTATCGCCCTAGTTTGCAGTCATCTGTGAACTTGGTCAGCCATAGTCCTCCTGTGCATGCCTGTACCTCTGAGAAGTATATGCTGAACAGGAGGGGTCCTAGGACTGAGCCCTGGGAAAGGCCACTTGTAACCAGTTTAGAGTCAGACCAACTCCCACAACTCTCACCATGTGGGTTCTGTTGGTGAGCCAGTTGGCAACCCATCTTGTGATGTAGGAGTTTATGTTCAGGCTAGTGAGCTTGTCTATAATACCAGAATGGGGAATGGTGTCAAAGGCCTTAGCA
Source organism: Protopterus annectens (assembly GCF_019279795.1). Lineage (NCBI taxonomy): Eukaryota > Metazoa > Chordata > Ceratodontiformes > Protopteridae > Protopterus > Protopterus annectens. The sequence continues at coordinate 610,033,206 of NC_056726.1, forward strand.
AGGTCTATGTAGGCTGTGTGTACCAACTTTCCCTCGTCTATAGCCTTAGTAACTGTCTCAAAGAAGTCCACCAGGTTTAGGAGGCATGATCTGCCCTTAACAAAGCTGAACTGGGTAGGGTCCAGTGTTTGGAGGTTCTCAATGTCTCTGTTAATGAGTTCCATGATGATGCACTCCATAGCCTTGCAGATCAAGCTAGTCAGGCTTATAGGGTGATAGTTCCTGGGGTCTGTTGTGGCTCCACCTTTGTGGAGCAGAATGACCATTGCTGTGGATCACTCTATGGGTATGTAACCTGTGGATTGGCTGAGTTTGAACAGTGTGTTTGGGTGAGGGGTTAGTTTGTCTTTGAGCTCATGTAGGACACAGCCTGGGACACCGTCTGGACCCATTGATGCTGTGGTTTTGGCTTTGGAGAGGGCTGTTTTAACCTGAGTGTCTGTGATTTCAGGGACTCTACATTCTTCTGGTATGGTTATAGGCCCTTTTGGGGGTGAGAGGGGGGTGAAGTTTGCGCTGAACCTGTCTGCCAGGATGTTGGCGATATCGGTTGGTTCAGTGTATTTTGTGCCATTCTGCACTAACTCTGAGCAGATCTGAGCATTGCCATTTAGATTCTTGACATAGGTAAAAAGTGCCTTGTGGTTATCTTTCGAGTCCTTGGCAATTTTTCTTTCAAAGCTCACCTTGGTTGATTTTATGAGGGATCGTATTTTCTTGCTGATACTGATCAGGGATGTCTTCCCCTCTTGGGATTTTACTCTTTTATATACTAGTTTCCTCCCTCTGTTGTATAGCTTGTTTATGGCAGGAGTCCATCAGACTGGTTTCCTTTTCTTGGAGGAGTGAGTCTTGGTTTTGCTTGGGATGGCAAGACCCATGCATTCTTGTAGGTGCCCGTAGAATGCATTAGTAAAAGATTTTGCAGCTTGGACAGCGTTATTCTTCAGCATAGGGGCTTTGAAACTTTCCATCTCGGTCTTAAGTAACGTGAAGTTTGCTTTTGAAAAGTTTTTCACAGTGGTTTTCTTGTTAGGGGATGGATGCGGAATGTGGATATCCAAAGTGATTTGTTTATGGTCAGATCTAACCAGCGAGGGGTTGACCTGTGGTGTGGAACACCAGTCGCCCATGTTGGTGATGACCATGTCCAATATGTTGTCACCTCTAGTGGGAGTGTTGACCAGTTACACCAGGGTGTTTGAGTTTATAAATTCTGGGAAATGTTGGGCAAGGGAGTTAGTACTCGAATGGTTCTCCCAGTTAATGTTTGGGTAATTGAAATCACCCAGTATTAGGGTGTTTGGTAGGACCTTTATGTTTCCCAGTGTTTCCAGAAATGCAGAATGGGGGTCCTGGGACATGGTGGGTGATCTGTAGCAAGTTACAATCTGAATTGCAGTTTTGCCCATTATTAGTTGCACATGGATGATCTCTGAAGCATTGTGCTGTGCCACTAACCTGGAGGTGTGGGTATCCTTGATGAATATGGATACGCCCATACCTTTTGTATTTCAGTTTGGGTTCTGTGGCCAAAATTTATGGTATCAGCTGTAGTCTGGTAGTGCTGCAGTGCTCTCTGGAAACCAGGTTTCTGTTACTGCACATAAATCGATTTTCTCCATACCGAGGAATGCCTTGAGTGCGTGCATTTTGAAATTTAGACTTCTGGCACTGAGTAGCATTACCCTCAGTTTTTTGTTACTTGTGCTATTTACGGTGGTGGGTTTGTCTTTTGAGCCTTGCCTAAAAAAGGCACTATGGGGGTGGCAAGTGCCTTGGCCAGTATTCAAAAGCCTAAGGGCGACAAGTTCAAGCCATCTCTAGCGAAGCAGCATGGCTTGTTGAGCATGTCATCCCAGGTGGACAGACACTGGATTCCCTTTGAATGACACCAGAAACTTAGCCATTGTTGAAATCGAGATTTTTTTCTTTATACCATGGTATCATTCTTGGTGAGGGCAGGATGCTACTCAGGGTCAGGGTCATACCAGCCTGGGCTATGTGATCAGAGAGATCTTCCATGTCTCTTTTCATGTAGTCCAGGGAGGTACAGCTCAGGTCATTCATACCAACATGGACAATGACAGAGTCATATTTGTACTTCTTCTGGAGTGACCTGAGTGCTTGTGTTATGTGGCGGATTCTGGCACCCAACAGGCAGCTAACAGTAACCTTTTCCTTTTTCAGCCTAGTGAGTGGGACCTCAGTGTGCCTGACTATAGAGTCACCTATTACTAGTATATTGGGTATGTTATTTTGCCTTAAGGGCTGTGATTGCATGGCACACTGGTTTTGTGAAGTATGTGTTTCATGGTTTGTGTTGGGTGGTGGAAGTTGCTTGGATGTTTACTTTGGAGGTCTCTGCTGTTTTTTCAGATTTTTAAGTAGAGCCTCCAAGTATTTTTTCATTATTTATGTGTGTTTTTTGCCTATGCTGGTTTAATGGGTCTGTGTGAGACTGGTGGTGTGATGCAAGTATTTCCCTTCTCCTCTTGACTGTCTGATCCAGTCTTGGGTTGAGAGAGCTTAGCCTCCAGTTTGTCTGTATAATTGCATCTCTTGCATGTATTAGTGTTTGCTGGTAGGAGGAGGGGGTTGTCTGTGTACATGAGGCAGTTGTAACATTGCCTCAAAATGCCCAGATTCACCAGTTGGACTGGAGAATACACCTGAAACTGCCCTTTGGACATGCCTTGATAGGTACAGTGAACTGTTTTACTGGATGGCTGGTGAGGTCGAATAGAGAGCCTTGTCCTTCTGTACAGCACAGGAGGGTCTAGTGCTAGGGTTTATAAGTGCTTGTTATACGTTTTGAGTCAGTGCCAGGCTGAAAAATGAATGGCTTGAGTGCTTAAGTTGAAGGTT